>NC_057712.1:55708236-55721686 GCF_004010195.1 Chiloscyllium plagiosum
GGTGGTAGATATAGGACTGAAGTTAGGGGTAGGTTCTTCACTCAGCGAGTCGTAAGTTCATGGAATGCCCTGCCAGTAGCAGTGGTGGACTCTCCCTCTTTATGGGCATTTAAGCGGGCATTGGATAGGTATATGGAGGATAGTGGGTTAGTATAGGTTAGGTGGGCTTGGATCGGCGCAACATCGAGGGCCAAAGGGCCTGTACTGCGCTGTATTCTTCTTTGTTCTATGTTCTATGTTCTATGTTCTAAGATTGCAAGAGTTCTTTTAGATAACTTAAAAGTAAGAGAGAGTTAAGAATGAACATTTGGACTGATAGAAAATAAGACTGGAGATGCAGTAAAGGAAAATTAAGAAATGGCTGAGGAACTGAACAGGTACTTTACAAAAAAAACAAAAAACTGCAGATGCTGGATATCTGAAGCAATATCAGAAAGTGCTGACAACACTCAGCAGGTCAGGCTTAATCTGTGAAGAGAAATCAAAGATAACATTTCAGGTCCAGTAACCCATCTTTAGAACTGATTGTTATGAGGAAAATGCTGGTATATATGCTAGCGAAGGGTTGGGGGAGAGGGGGAGGGACATTGCATCAGTTTCACAGTGGAAGACACCAACAGCACACAGAGCTTTAAGAGAGTCATGGGGCAGAGGTGAATGTAATGACTACCACTAAGGAGAAGGTGTTGGGGAAGCTGAAAGGTCTGAAGCTGTATAAATCACTAAGACCAGATGGACTACACCTTTGAGTTCTGATGGAGACATCTGAGGAGATTATCGAGGCAATGGTGGTGATCTTTCCGGAATCACTGGAGGAAGGGAGGGTCTCAGAGAACTAGAAAATGGCAGAAGTGAGGGAGGCAGAAGACAGGAAAGCATAGGTCACTTAACTTGATCTCAGTTGTTGGTAACATTTTACAGCTCATTGTTAAGAATGACATTGGAGATTAGTTGGAAGTGCATGGTAAAATAGGGTGGAGTTAGCATGGTTTCATCAAGGGGAGGTCATGGCTGACAAATCTGTTAGAATTCTTTGAGGAGGCAACAATCAAATTAGACAAAGGAGAACCAGCAAAGCATCTGCAAAATAGGGACAAGGTATTGATATGGATAGAGGATTGGCTGACTGGAAGAAGGCAGAGAATAGAAATAATGGGGTCCTTTTTCAGATGGGAGCTGGTGACTAGTGGAGATCCACAAGGGATAGTGTTGGGACCACAACTATTCATGTTAAACATTAACGATCTGGATGATGGAACTGCAGGCATTGTTGCTCCATTTGCAGGTAACACAAAGGGCAGGTAGTGTTGAGGAGGTGGGAGGCTGCAGAAGGACTTGGTTAGAAGAGTGGGCAAAGAAGTGGCAGATGGAATACAATGTGGGAAAGTGTGAAGTTATGCACTTTGGTAGGAGGAATAGAGGTGTGGATACTTTTGTAAATGGGGAAAGGGCTGAAGTACAAAGGGACTTGGAAATCCTAATTCAGGATTCTCTCAAGGTTCAATTGGCAATTAGGAAGATAAATGGGAGGTTAGCATTCATTTCAAGAGGGCTAGAATACAAGAGTAGGGATGTACTGCTGAGGCCGTATAAAACTCTGTTCATACTGCATTTGGAATATTTTGAACAGTTTTGAGTCCATCATATAAGGAAGGATGTGCTGACATTGGAGGGGGTCCAGAGGAGGTTTCCAAGAATAATCGCAGGGATAAAGGACTTGTCATATGAGGAGTTGTTGATGACTCTGAGTTAGAACTCATAGAATCATAGAATCCCTACACTGTGGATCGGGCCATTTGGCCCATTAAGTCTACACCAACCCACTGAAGAGCATCCCAATCAGATCTGGTCTCCCCGATCCCTGTAACCTTGCATTTCCCATGGTTAATCCACCTAGCTTGCACATCCCTGAGTACTATGAACAATTTAGAATGGCCAATCCACCAAACCTGCACATCTTTGGACTGTGTGAGGAGACTGGAGCACCCAAACGAAACCCACACAGACACAGGGAGAATGTGCAAACTCTACACAGACAGTGGCCGAGGGTGGAATTGAACCCAGATCTCTGGCGTTGTGAGGCACCAGTGCTACCCTCAATGGAGTTTAGAAGAATGAAGGAGTGGCGGGGGGGGATCTAATTGAAACTTACAGAATAATGAGAGGCCTAGATAGAATGGACATGGAAAATCTGTTTCCACTAGTAGGAGAAACATGGATTCAAGGGCATAGCCTCAGAGAGGAGACAACTCTTTAAAACTGAAATGAGGAGGATTTATTTCAGCCAGAGGATGGTGAGTCTGTGGAACAAATTGCTGTAGAATTTTGTGGAGGTCAAGTCATTGAGTTCATTTAAGACAGATATAGATAAGTAGATAGATAGATAGATAGATTCTTAATTAGTAAGGGATACAGGAAGAAGGCAGGAGAATAGGATTCAAAAACATATCAGCCATGATCAAATAGTGGAGCAGATTCAATGGTCTGAATAACCAAAGTTTGCTGGCCATATTATGGTTTTATGGTATTATGTGAGGTTATGCACTTTGGCAGGATGAGTAGAGCAGCATTCTTAGACACTATGGGACTAGCAATTGCAGATATACCAGCATGCCATGAACTCACCCATTAGTCACAATCCTTTATTTAAATGGAAAGGATCACAGAAAGATACAACACAGAGGGAATTTTGGGTCCTTGTGCATAAATTACAAAAAGCAAGCATGCAAGTTCAAATTATCTGTCCTCAGAAAACCGGTATCTATTTGTCATTGCCTAATAGCAAGTACTGATATAGAACCCCTGTGAATTCTAAATAAACCTATCCTCAGAGACATGGGAAACTATGGTGAACCTACAAATATAAAACTTTCAACATACAACAGTGCAGCAATTTCACATGTAAGATCAATAGTGTTGGAATGCAAAGATAATCAATCTACCTAGATGCTTGATTAGATTACCTACAGTGTGGAAACAGGCCCTTCGGCCCAACAAGTCCACACCGACACTCCGAAGAGTAACCCACCCAGACCCATTTCCCTCTGATTAACGCACCTAACACTCTGGGCAATTTACCATGGCCAATTCACCTGACCTGCACATTTTTGGATTGTGGGAGGAAACCGGAGCACCCGGAGGAAACCCACACAGACACAGGGAGAATGTGCAAACTCCACACTGACAGTCACATGAGGCTGGAATCAAACCTGGGTTCCTGGCGCTGTGAGGCAGCAGTGCTAACCACTGTGCCACCATGCCGCCATGTTGTAGATATTCTACATAGTAGACACTGTGGGACTAGCAATTGCAGATATGCCAGCATGCTGTGAACTCACCCACTAGTCACAATCCATAGAATCAGTCAGACATCAGAGAGACAACAAAAGCCGCAGAACAGGCAGAACTGAATGTGAAAGGTGTATGGACACTCCACTTTCTTCTGAATTAGTGGAATTAAAGTCTTAGCTTTCGGCTGTGGAAAGTGAAAAATGTAAATTCAAGAGGAAAGGATAAATTCAAACTTGAGAATACTATCTTTGAGATGTTGAAGCCTTTAGGGGATATCTTTGCTCAGCTCACAAAGATGAATGAAGAGATGAAAGAGAAAGAAAGGGACCAAGGTGAACTTAAAGTTCTGTATCATCAATCGAATGAAAAGACCAAATCCCTGATGAGCAATTGATTATTAGAGCATCATTAAAATGATAAATAGGACCTTCTTCCACTGGCAGCCTGTTGCTGCTCTCCTTTACACACTTCTCGGGTATGTCAACCTTCATGCAATTCCTGCTCTTAATATGCATGTGCCTGGCGCCCACCCCCCCCCCCCCCCCCCCCCCAACACTCCCCCCCCCCCTTCACTCCTCCACCATGTCATTTGTTCACTCTCTATTTCATGCATGGTTTTTGAAGGCATAAAGAGTTTTCCCTTTAGAGTTGTTTTGTTTCTGCGGTACTTTACCTGAAGTGGCCCAAAGTGCTAGGTATCCATTCAATGGCTGTCTGTTTTCTGGATAATTCTTCATGCTCTACCCTTTTTTTTATTTTCTTTTATCTTCTCTGCTCCAGTCTCCCATCTTACTCCACCATATCACCATACCTATGCCTAATCATAGGTAGGCCATGCTCACAATCTCCCTGACAAGATTCCCCTTTAAGAGATAATGTCAACCTTTTTAACCCCTGGTACTATCACCATAATACTATCCGACCAACATGTGCCAATGTTTTTCTGCATCCCTTGAGGATCACCCACCTTCTCAGTCGCCTCCACTCCCCGAAATCTCCCACTGCTGGTCTGCAATGGCCTCCATTCCCTACTCTTCTCCCCATGCACTCTCAAAGTGGCTGTCATCTAGAGGGAACACTGAGGTTTCAGTTTGTTATTATTTTAACAGCAATTGTGCAACCAGTACACTAGAAAAGATGATACAGTTACAAACATTGGTCCATTAACCCTAATAGATCACACATAAGGAATATCTCTCATCCACAATAAAGACTATCTGAATGTACTTGACCTCCATTTTGAAAATGAGCTGGTCTAGTAACTGTCATTCGCAGGTTCCAGTGGTTTTTCCTTCGAGGGCATAAAGGCACCTCTGCCATTTTCTCAGTTTCTTTAAAATACAGACAGATATCCCAACTTCATCCACAACTTTCTGATTCGGAAAGATTACTAGAGCAAATAAAAGGTTTGAGCAAAGATGGTCATACTGAGACTACTCATTACATATGCATCACTATAGTCTTTGAAAGCCTGCCCAAGTTCCTAATGGGATGGAGAGATGATGCAAAATGTATATATCCTATTGCAAGAATGCAACCAAAATAATGAAAAATTTAGGATTGGATGTGGAAAATCTTGCCTTTTTTTTCTACTAGGAGCATAAATGACAAGAAATACATTATAAAACATGATTTTATTCTTTCTACCAATGTACAATATGCTTCCTCAGTCTTGTGTAGACAGTATAGAGCTGATCTCTGTCAGTCGGAAATCGAGAAGTGGTTTTGGGTGGCATACAGCCAGAAAAGCAGTTCCACAATTTGTTTGTTTTCCCTTTAGAGTTATTTTAGTTTCTGCTGTACTTTACCTGAAGTGGCCCAAAGTGCTAGATACCTATTCAATGGCTGTCTGCTTTCCAGATAATTCTTTGTGCTCTTCAGTGATTTTTTTTATTTTGTTTTATCTACTCTGCTCCAGTATCCCCTCTTACTCCACTACATCAAGCAGAGACAAATGCCTCGTCATTGTATGGCCATGCTCTCAATCTCCCTGACAAGGTTCCCCTTTAAAAGATAATGTCTACCTTTTCAATCTATCCTTAGCATAGCCTACAGCTTCAGCCATCCAAAAGTAAATAGACTGATATTCACCAAGTTAAAATTATAGCGTACAGTCAAAAGCTTTCTCTCTATCTGATACCACCAAACAAACTCTCATTGAATTCTAGTCTGGATTGGCACCCTCCACCATATATATTATGAACCCTGGATCCACTTGTTCTTATTCAGCTACTAGTATGTCCTGGGTACAAGTGAATGAAGAGATAATGCATTTGCACTGTCTGAATGGCCACTCTGTGATATGCAACCTTGGGAAAGGGTGAAATGTGAAGACAGATGCCTGAACCAGTTTCCACTCACAATCACCGCTCTCAATGCTGACTTTCCATGGGTAGGTAGGCAGGGGAATCCAGGTTCAAATCTGAAATCCAGCAACTGGATATTTCTGCCCAATTTTAAGCATCAGCAAGTTACTGATAATTAGAGTTGAAAGTATGTTGCTGGAAAAGCACAGCAGGTCAGGCAGCATCTGAGAGCAGGAAAATCTATGTTTCATACATACTGATGATTAGAGACAATCAGGAGAACAACTCTGTAAGTGATCTGGCACTATAGAAATTTCCCACTGGAGATGTTCATTCATGTTGAATGTTTTGGTTCATATTAGGTATCGGCAAGTGAAGGTATGGTGTGGATTCGAAATAAATGTTAGTGATGTAAAATGCCTTTATAAATTTCAGAACATTCATTCTTTAACAACTCTGGCTGACAATAATGTGGTTAAAGAAGATGATTTCAAATTTCAAAGGCGGTTTCCCTAAAATAAGAAATGACAAAGTAGAACGTCATTGTGAAAAAAAGAGACCATTTCTCCTTCTCACCACCTTTCCTTAGTCCCTATCTTGGCAGTCGATGTTTCAAATATCTCTTGTGAAAATAATGGTGCTCACAAACACAGAATAAACTGTAACATGACGAATGGCCAATATAAGTGCAAAAAAGGGATTATATATAACCATCAATCATAAAATACCACTACACTACTAAACTGCCATGACTTGCCACAAAAAAGTCTTAATGGTGAAAGGTTTCTTAAAAACTGAAGAAATTACAAAGCAAAGTATAACTTGGACACATTGAAAGCAAACCTGACTCATTCACCTTGTCATTCATTGAAATGTTTATTTATTGACCACAGTTTTAATATTTATTCTATCATCCTCTCAAATAACAATAGTTAGAAACAGGTTACTGTGAAGGGAATTCAAAGCTGTTTTGTGGTGATATAGTGTATATTAACACTAACATAAAATAAAGAATTCTTTTGCAGTTTTTGATTTCCATCTGTGTGCTTCATATAATGAAGAATAAAATAAAAAGTCTGAATATTCCTGCCTGCAATTGTCTGAATTGCTTTCCCAAAATGTAGCACCTCGCATTTATCTAAATTAAATTCCATCTGCTACTTCTCAGTCCATTGGCCCATTTGATCAAGATCCCGTTGTAATCCAAGGTACCCTTCTTCGCTGTCCACTACACCTCCAATTTTGGTGTCTTCTGCAAACTTACTAACTGTACCTCTTATGCTCACATCCAAATCATTTATATAAATGATAAAAAGTAGTGGACCCAGCACCAATCCTTGTGGCATTCCACTGGTCACAGGCCTCCAGTCTGGAAAACAGCCCTCCACCACCACCCTCTGTCTTCTACCTTTGAGCCAGTTCTGTATCCAAATGACTAGTTCTCTCTGTATTCCATGAGATCTAAACTTGCTAACCAGACTCCAATGGGGAACCTTGTTGAACACTTTACTGAAGTTCATATGGATCACATCCGCTGTTCTGCCCTCATCAATCCTCTTTGTTATTTCTTCAAAAAACTCAATCAAGTTTGTGAGACATGATTTCCCACATAAAAGCCATGTTGACTATCCCTAATCAGTCCTTGCATGTATATCCTGTCCCTCAGGATTCCCTCCAACAACTTGCCCACCTCTGACATCAGGCTCACTGGTCTATAGCTCCCTGGCTTCACCTTACCACTTTTCTTAAACAGTGGCACCATGTTAGCCAACCTCCAGTCTTCCGGCACCTCACCTGTGACTATCGATGATACAAATATCTCAGCAGGGGCCCCAACAATCACTTCCCTAGCTTCCCACAGAGTTCTGGGATATACCTATTCAGGTCCTGGGGATTTATCCATTTTTATGCATTTCAAGACAGCCAGCACTTCCTCCTCTGTACTATGGATATTTTTCAAGATCTCACCATCTTTTTCCCTACATTCTATGTCTTCCATGTCCTTTTCCACAGTAAACACTGATGAAAATATTTGTTTAGTATCTCCCCTATCTCCTACGGCCCTACACAAAGGCTGCCTTGTTGATCTTTGAGGGGCCCTATTCTCTCCCTAGTTACCCTTTTGTCCTTAATGTATTTGTAAAAACCCTTTGGATTCTCCTTAACTCTATTT
This sequence comes from Chiloscyllium plagiosum, assembly GCF_004010195.1. Taxonomy (NCBI): domain Eukaryota; kingdom Metazoa; phylum Chordata; class Chondrichthyes; order Orectolobiformes; family Hemiscylliidae; genus Chiloscyllium; species Chiloscyllium plagiosum. The sequence goes on from NC_057712.1 coordinate 55,716,007, forward strand.
TCATTTTCCACTTGCCCTCTTAGTTGGAGCCCTGCCAGCTATAGGCAGTCTGAAGAATGGCAGGTTATTGGGATGATCTGCCATATTTTCATTCCATCTTGCTCCAAACAGTTTAGCACCCACGGAATGAAGAGGTTGTGGTGATTAATTAGTTATAGTGGTGCCACATTTAAAATTCACTGATGTGAGATTCTATTACAATGATCTCTAAACTACATGGCAGAATAATGCTCAGCCCACTCTGGGTGGTTTCAGCTTTCCTTGAATGGTGGCTGAATGGTGAAATTGTGGGGCTGATTGTATTTTCCCTTCACATTAGAACCTCAGAGGACTCAAACCTTTAGCTGTTACTGTACTCAAAAAAGCAGCTGCAGATGACATCTCTGAATCTGACAATAGCACAACCCGACAGCAAATAATTCCTGGGAGGGCTTGGCAAATCAGCCCATAGGAGCTGGATTTCTGGGGAAACACTCCATCTTGGGGAGTCAATCTGGAAACTTGCTGATGTTGAGTGTCCCCTTCACTGATTGGATGCATCTGGCAGCCAATCCGAACTATAAAATCCATTCATGTTGGGCTTTATCGGGTGACTGGAAGTATCATGGCAATATTGTGTGCTTCCTGGAGGCATTTGATTCAGAAGTGCGGAAATTCGTATTTATCCTTACATAAATCTACTCTGCAACCTGCCCATTCTCAGTATCACCTTCAGCTTGATTGGGCCATTGTATTATGCAGTGTGCAGAGAGCTTCCTTCTCTTGAAAGAGGGAGAGATTAACATCACAAGCTCAATGGATGGAACTTTCCAACAACACAAATAGAAGACATGAAATCACTTTGTACCAATGTCAGAGTAAGGCACTTTCTAACTTTTAGTCAATTTCAATCCTATGATGTAGTAATTGTAACTCATGTGGGATACATGTTATTTGGATTGTAAATTGAGTTAATTTTCTTTAAAAACAAATAGCTTAGTTAAATGTTTTGGGTAGGTGCTCAGTGGGGTTAATATTGAGGGTTTTGAGGTCAAGGGAGCAAATCCAATGCAGCTCAAATGATGTAACTCAAAGTTTTTGTTACAAAATTACCGAGAATGGGGTGACTGATATGAGAACATAAGAACATAAGATCCAGGACCGGGAGTAGGCCATCTGGCCCTTCAAGCTTGCTCCGTCATTCAATAAGATCATGGCTGATCTTTTCGTGGCCTGAGCTCCACTTACCCACCCTCTCACCTTAACCCTTAATTACTTTACTGTTCAAAAAAAATCTATGTTAGTTTTAAAAGCATTTGCTGAAGTAGCATCAACTACTTTTCAGGGCAGGGAGTTCCATCGGTTCACAACCCTCTGGGTAAGGAAGTTCCTTCTCAATTCAGTCCTCAATCTGCTCCCCCTAATTTTGAGGCTTTGCCTTCTTGTCTTAGCCTCACGTGCCAGTGGTAACATCCTCTCTACATCTATCTTATCATAACTTTCAATGTTTCTAAATTCCAGTGAATATAATCCAAGTCTATTCAGTCTTTCCTCATAAGCCAACCCCCTTGACTCCAGAATTAGCATAGAGAACCTTAGCTACACCCCCCTCTAGCGCCAGTACATCCTTTCTCAAATAGGGAGACCAAAACTGCACATAGTACTCCAGTTGTGGCCACACCCCGCATCCTATACAACTACAACATAATGTCTCTGCTTTTAAACTCAAGTTTCTTTAGCAATGAAGGACAAAATACCATTTGCCTTCCTATTTTCTTGTTGTACCTGCAGACCAACCTTCTGTGATTCATGTATAAGGACACCCAGGTCCCTCTGAGTAGCAGCATGCTGCAACTTTTTACCATTCAAGTAATAGTTCTTTTTACTGTTCCTCCTACCAAAATGGATGACTTCGCATTCATTAACATTATACTCCATTTGCCTGGCTGGTTGACAGATTTCTACTCCATTGCCGGCTTCTTCTCCTCCATCCCGATTGGAACTGAACATAAGGGTTTCAATCTAAAATGGTCATTTTCCTAGTTATACCGTAGGATTTCAAAATCAACCCAAAATCATGCAGGAACTTTGGACAGCTGGTTCTGGCTCCCATGTTAAAGTCCACTATTGTTAACAAAGTGATAAGTTACAGTGACCTCATTGTGATACAACCACTGTCCCATTAACACTTGTTAGACCCCATTGGTATATTGTGTGGAGATATGGATGCCACACTAAAGGAAAGAGTGCGATGTGCTTTACATGAATGCTTCCAAGAATAAGAAACCTCAGTTATAAGTCATAATGGAAGATTCATAATGGCCTCTGTTTCTATCTCTGTTGATGCTGCCAGACCTGCTGAGTTTCTTCAGCATTCTTTGTATTTGTTTAAGATTTCCAGCATTTATAGTAATTTGTTTTTATTCCATAATGGGGATAGATTTAAAAAGTTAAGATTGTTTTCTTTGGAGAGAAGAAGACTGATAGGAGATTTCATAAAGGTTTTCAAAATCATGATTGGGTCAGACAGAGTAGATAGGTAGGAGCTATTCCTGCTTGTAAAATAAAAAATAATCCAAAGGGAAGAATTGAAAATGATATGCCAAAGAAGCAAAGGTGATGTGAGAGAAAAAAATTGTTTCATCCAGTGTGTAGTTAGGGTATGGTGGAGGCAGTTTCAATTGAGGTGTTCAAGGTAGCATTGAATTATACTTGTCATTTCTTTTGTTTTACTATCAATCACAATGAACATTCAGGTCATGCCTTGAAGATGCACAAAAATGAATAATAGTTCAACCATATGACATATAAATTAACACATCACTTCACTCTCAATTTATGGAGTTACAGACATAAATTTAGACTGGTCAGTACCCAACTCCTACCTGTCCTAAACTATTTTCTCCTGTGGTAAAGCCACATCAGAAATGGTGTGCAGGGATATGTGGAGAAGTCAGGAGATTAGCATGAGGCAATAGAACCAGTGCAGGCATTAAGAGCGATTGTCCTCCTTCTGCGCTGTATCAATTCTGGGATATTAAGACTCTGTGCTTAAGGGTAGGCAAATACAATCCAAGTTCCCCTAATTTGAAGTACCTTTTTTGCAAACCCAAATTCAAATTAAAAATTAATTCATGTAGAGACAATTTTTATCTTTTATCTCAAAGCCTCTTTTGTGTACCTCTTTAGTAAAAGTGAAGATTCAAATCACCATAAGCAGAGCAATGATATTCCCAATACAGACTGGCACAGTGCCTAGGTACTGGTTGTCCTGCTGTAGGAAGGATATTATTAAATTGGAAACAGTACAGAAAAGATTTATAAGGATGTTACCAGGATTGGAAGGTTTGAATTATAAGGAGAGACTGGATAAGCTGGGACTCTTCTCTGGAGCATCGGAGGTTAAGGGATGACCTTGTAGAGATTTATAAAATCATGAGAGGCATAGGTAAGATGAATAGCCAAAGTCTTCTCCTCACAGTAGAGGAGTTCAAAACTGGAAGGCTTGGTTTAAGTTGAAAGGGGAAAGATTTAAAATGGGACCTGAAGGGCAAGTTTTTCACACAGAGGGTGGTGCATATATGGAATGTTCTGCCAGAGGAAGTGATAGATGCAGGTATAGTTACAACATTTCAAAGACATCCGGACAGGTACATGAATAGGAAAAGTTCAGAGGGACATGGGCCAAACACTGGCAAATAGGACTAGTTTAGTCTGAGAAAACTTGTTGGCATGGACGAATTGAACTGTTTCTGTGCTGTATGACTCCATGACTCTATGACGTGAGGATAGGGATTTCTGGGTGCTAGAAAGAAAAGTAAAAATGTCATGCTGGTCATTTCTTTTGTTTTATTGCCAGTCATATTGGGCATTCAGATCACTCCTTGAAAGTGCACAAAAATGAATAACACAACAAATCTCCTAGCTCAGCCTCACTTCACTCTCAATTTGTGGAGTCACAGATGTGTATTTAGACTGGTTAATACCCAACTCCTGCCTATCTGAAATAATTTTCTCCTGTGATAAAGCCACATCAGGAAACACAGCTGGGGGAGGAAGGAAATGGTGTTCAGAACAAGTGAAAAAAATCCAAGGGCTTCAGGAAGTTCAGTTCGATAGGAACTGATGGAAATTGTGTTTTCAATTTTTTTTTTTGCTTGCCTATTGCTTACATTTTCAAGTGGAATGAAAGAACACAATTCTGGCAAATTGCACACCGATCCAGACCTTCCGTGTCTCAAGAGGCATTATTGTAATGCCAGTTCAACATTTTCAGACTTTTCATCAGCTTTAGGAAAACTGCAGCTGCTTCCATTTTACTTTAACAAGTGCAGCAGCAATTGTCCTTGTGAATCTGCTCCTGACATGGCCAAGTTGACTACAAACAGGTCCTGGCAGAAGTTCTGACTATTGCCGACTGTCTGTCCCGCCTCAGTGGCTATGCTTGTGCCCCGGTGACCGTTGAGAGTAGCACATGGTATCCGTCAATACTCTTGAATCCTTTAGTGTCAGGTGGGCACCACAGTGGGTAGAGAGTTTTATTCCCCCCAACCCAATTGTTCTTTAGCACCCTCCCACTCTCCTTACCTCTCTGTAGCTTAATGGGTCTGCACATAAATTAATCAGTTGGAAAACATAAGTGATTTACTCGTGGTGCTAATAGGTGAAAAAATACCACGGATGGTTTGGTGCTGGGAAAACTGTTCAGTTGTGTTTGAGAGCACTTCTGGATGAAAACAAACTAAATGCAGCAGCAATAGTATTAATCATGAACCTTATTCAAACAGCATAGATCCTGCATCCCATTTATCTTTACTGAACATTTTAAAAAACTGTTTTAACTGTTTTGCAATAAAAAGCAATCCTATTTGCACAGATCTTCTGATCTCCAGATATTTGGTAACCATAGTTATGACCCAGTGCAAGTCAGTGGCGGTGCCAATGAAGTGATTCCATAAGAATTACCTAGGATGTTTGGACTTCTGATGACAATTCCCTTGCTCACTGGGAGCCACCAAAGTGTTTCTGACTCTGAGTCAATGATTTGGACAATTCTTACCAGATTACTTAGCCAGAAAATGTAAGACAGGAAATTCTAATCTATCTTCTAGTAACAAAATTGTTCAGCCTCCAATCACACAATGAGCTATGCAACATCTACCTCAAGCGCCAAGCTACTCCCACTATCACCCTGACTACATCCAATTCTGACACCATTCCTTCTAACTCGACATTATCACCTTACCCGATCCAAACCAACCTGACCTGACCAGCCCCAGCATCTGACTGCCGAATTAAAAACCGAAAGAACGATGGATGCTGTAAATCAGAAACAAACCCAGAAGTTGCTGGAAAAGCTCATCAGGTCTGGCAGCATCCATTAAGAGAAATTGGAGTTAATGTTTCAGGTCTGGTAATCTTTCCTCAGAACCTGACTACCTATCCCAAGCAGATTGGATTAGTCCCTGCCACACGACGAGCCTCTGTCAACCAAAGCTGACCATCTCTCAATCTGACAAATTCTCCTTACCTGACTATGACCCAAAAACCTGCTCACGCATTCACATACCCACCTCATGCACTTACCCATCAACCCATGTGGGCGGCACGGTGGCACAGTGGTTAGCACTGCTGCCTCACAGCGCCTGAGACCCGGGTTCAATTCCCGCCTCAGGCGACTGACTGTGTGGAGTTTGCACGT
>NC_057712.1:55721789-55750238 GCF_004010195.1 Chiloscyllium plagiosum
TAATGTAATCTAATCTAATCTAATCTAACCCAACCCTACGCACCTGCTGTATCAAATACTTAAATGTCACAAGAAAAACCAACATTAATATAAATTAATTGTTATCAGATAGAGAATTGGAAATAGCGGAAATATTTGGTATAGGTTGAGTGAACGTGTTTGGCTGCATGTTGACTTTACTCAAGAAGTCATCCCCTCTTCAGCTCAATAGTTATTCAGCTGGTCCCCGCGGTGCCTGACAAACGGGATTGAGCAGAAAGAGAGACAGAGGTACTCAACATTGCCAGGACTTTGCGATGTTCATGCAGCTGATGTATACTTAAAACCCAGTTACACACTACTTCAAACACTGCGTGCTAAGAACTGCCTGCCTTATTGCAGAACTCAACCATTACCACTAATAACTTGCTGCACAAAGGAACGCTCATATCCTACTTTTTGAACAGGGACCTGGAGACGGCAGAGGGAAGGATCACCTCAAGCCTATAGACTGGCAAAGAAGGCTATGCTACCAGACACGGCCAGCCTGACCCAGATAGCTGCCTTTTGTGAGTGCTGTTTCTCCAATCATAAGAAAAGTCCAGCAGTATAGGAAGAACATCAGTGATTTGCAGTTCACAAAGTTAAGTGATACCACCTTCTCCCTGCTACCTCACATTCAGTCTAACTCAGTCACTGCACAATTAGATCACCAAAGCTAATGGTGCACTACTTCCACTATTGTTTGCCACATTTCTACACAGTTGCTCCTCTTTCTCCCTAAAAAATTAACCCTTTCTACTCTATGTTCTTTCTGTGCCATTACCCAGGGCAATTCACCACCTCTCCTCTTCTATAAAGCTAACTGCTTTTCCATCCACTTGCATTTCACTCAGTTCCTTTTTTGTGTCTTATTTCAGGAGAAACTGTTGCGCAACCAGGTCAAGACAGCAAACAAATGTGAACAGCTGACAACATTCAACTCCTCAGCTCATCTGATAATGTCCGGGAGATGGCGGGAGAGGATTAAGACCATCATGTGGGGAGGCTGGAAACTTTGTATCTGCCAACCCAGTAAGTTTCATTGAGTTGGGCTGTGCTGCTTTCCCATTACGTCCAATGTTAGTTAATTCTTAAGATACTTCAACTCCTACCCCGATTGCACAACTAATGCCCTCTCTGCTTTCATGCAGATACCAGTGCCATTCACATTACCACCAACTTGAAGAGGCTAACTCCTTCTGCACTGATCCAGAAAACCACTGACTGTCAGATGATGTACCAGTGAGGTTCCCTCACTCGCCACCAAATTGGAGACTTTCACTGCAGTAGTTACTCTACCTAGGTTAAAGTCAGGAGCATAATCTGGTGAGTGTATGCACAGCTGGAGGAAGAAGAAATATCCCGGGTCACTGGCACATAGAAGAGTGCAGGAGACTAAGCAAAGGCAAAAGATGATAACATGGTCTTGGCTATTAATGACTTGAGTACAATTGCACAGATAGAGGAACAGCAGGCAGTTTTATCACAGACTTTTTGAAAACTGGATTGAAGATTGGAGCAGTCCACCAATATATCATACTGGCTCCTTCTGGACACTTTCACAACCATAGTCACAGAAGTAATCAGCACAGAAACAGACCCTTCAGTCCAACTTGTCCATGCCAACCAGATATCCTAAATTAATCTTGTCCCATCTGCCCTTGTTGAACAATAGAACCATATCAACTGGTCTCCAATCATCCAGCACTTCATTTGTGGCCAATGAAGTATTAAATATTTCCACAGTGCTCCAGTAATTTCCTAAAAAGCTAAAAAGGTGTATCTGCCCCTGATGTTATCAGGACGCAGCACCCTTTTCAACTAGGACTCTGATCCTCTGGGCAAGTGCTTTCTGGTGACTGAACTCATAGTGAGGAGCTGAAATACTCATGAATGATTCAACCTCACACCATTTCAATCCCCATTCCACACTTTTTTCTCACTGATGGAGAAATCGTTAAAATTAACCTAATGAAGAATAGGTTCAGTAAGTGACCTGTGACTCATGTCAGTCACCAACCACCATAGGAAGCACAATTGAAACCAATCATTGTGTTGCCAATTAGAATAAAAGAGATCACTGAAATTCTAACCAACAAGCTAGATTTGATTTTAGTGACAACAGAATCAATGGAAACTTTTACAATTTCTTGTTTCACTTATGATAAAGTGCTGAATGAGTAACCCGTAACTTAGGAGCACAAATTGAATTAAATGATAATTCATGGCCTAGATTCTGGAATTTAATAATAAAAAAAAATCACTTGTGACTTTCATGTGACATATTTCCAAACTGCCCGTTTAAGTTAAATAAAAGAAGAAATTCAGCAAAAATTAATATTCAGTGTGTTAATATCCTGAGGTTGTGAAAGATGCTCAGTAAGTGAGGTTCCTTGCCTTAAAGAAATTTGTGGACAAAAAAGCATTGCTGTTGCTACAAAGTTTCATGAGAACCATAGGCCTGATATAAACGCTGCCTGAGGTGGGAGGGATGGGTGGCTTGCTGGGTTGCTGGGGAGGTCTGTATTCAATGAACTGTTGTTTATCTAATTGGACTGTCTTATATGTACTTGTTACTGTTTTGTGATGACTGAAAGTAGGATTTGAGGCTTGTCCTCATTTCCCTGAAAACTAAAACTAAACTAGTTGAATGGTAGGATTTGGGGCCTGGCTTTGCCACTCCTCTCCCTTGTAAAATTGTTGTTTCTCTGTATACAGCTGTAAATGTTAGCTGTTTTGTAAACTATATTGTTTAATAAAATATAAATGCTGCTTGTTGGATGGGAATGAGTCAAGTAGGTAGTTGAGAATGCAATAGGTAGATGGGGGGAGAAGGTGATAGATCAGAGAGGAGGGTGGAGCTGATAGATGGGAAAGATGATGGACAGGTCAAGAGGGCTGTGCCGACTTGGAGGCTTGGGACTGGGATAATGTGGGGAGAGGGGAAATGAGGAAACTGGTGAAATCCACATCAATCCTGTGCTGTGGCAGGGTCCTAAAATGTAGGATGAGGTGTTTTTCCTCCAGGGAAGAAAGGGTGGTAAGGTTTTGGCGATGGGATTAGAGTATTTTGGTATTAGTTGGCAGAGACATGGTGGGTCAGAAGGCCTGTTTCTATGTTGTATGGCTCTATGAACCACATCCCACATCTTGGTTTCAGATTTTCAGCATTCACAGTTCTTGATTTTACAAAACTGAACCCTGGGTTGTGAGTGTGAATTAGAAATATAAATATTTCAAAGGTTTCTAGAATATATAATCAACACAGATCATACAATGTGATACAAACATTCTGTGTGAGGTTAACAATAAAATTGTCATCTTCTGAAACTTGTCTTTCAACTTGACTCTTAACCTCATTACCTTTTTCGGATTTGTGCACCTTCTTACCACTTTCCTTGTTGAGATGGCGGTGGAGTTGGGTTCCTGTCCCACCAGCATTTTTTTTCACTTCTTATCTTTTCTTCTCTCCTTTCTTGTTTTTTTTTGTCCTTTATTTTCTTTTACTTACCTCTTGTTGAAGAGCTTGATGGCAATGATGGCATCGGCAAGTCAGTCCAGCACAGACTCGCCCGATTGCTTCTGCATCAATGAGGCTGTCCTGGAGCAACTCATGTCTGCTGTAGTGGGTGTGAGTTTGGATTCTCTAAGACATCTGCATCCAGCACAGATTCATAGGGATGGCAGCAGAGGCAGGTTTGGACCCAGTACAAGACCCAACAGCAGCAGCTGCATCAGCGAGGTGGGCCTGAAGCAGACTCATGGCTGTGGCAGAGTCAAGTTTGACTGGTGTGGTACCCAGTGCCATTGGTGATGGGCTGCATTAGCAAGGTCCAGAGACGACTCATAATAACAGGGGCATCAGTAGAGAGAGTGTGGTGCTGGAAAAACACAGCAGGTCAGGCAGCATCCGAGGAGCAGGAGAATTAATGCTTCAGACATAAGCCCATCATCAGGAATTCACCCCCACTCCCACCATTCCTGATGAAGAGTTTATGCCTGAAACATTGATTCTCCTGCTCCTCGGATGTTGCCTGACCTGCTGTGCTTTTCCAGCACCATACTCTTGACTCTGATCTCCAGCATCTTCAGTCCTCACTTTCTCCTGGGGCATCAGTGTGCCAAAGAGTGGCAACTCCTGTTCCAGTGACAATGGTGCAGCTAAGGGGACTTTGGGGCTGGTCACCAGGCCCATGGACCATGGCAGAGTATTTAAAGAAGGATTGTAAAGAAGAATGCTATTTCTTTATTTTTCTGCCTTTGTGTTCTATGTTTTGGTTTATTTTTCTGTGTTTTAAAATGGTCCAGAGAGTAGTAACACTGTGCAACACTTTTCATTGTATTTTGTGACAAAACACACAAGATAATAGATAGCTAGATAGACATTTAGATAGATAGATAGATAGATAGATAGATAGATAGATAGATAGATAGATAGATAGATAGATATCAGTGTTATAATGTTGCACCTGTAAAGACTCTCACTACTTTTCTTTTACTATTCATATTTTTTTTCATGAAACTCTGAGAGTTACGGGTAGTTGAACTTTAAACACCTGTGTATTTTTTTAAAAATAAGATAACAAATGCAAATGGTAACAGTTGACGACTGGCCTGGAAGATGTTGTAGCTTAATTACTCATCTAAGGATCATTGTAGACAATTTGGCACCATGTGTTGCCATGCCCAATGGTGGTAGCTGGTTGGATGTTGAGTTAGTGAATCATCGGAGGGCCAATGTTAAGAGAATATTGATTTAAAAATTAAAAAGGATGAAGTAAAATGGTTCTTGCCTAGCTTTGGCAGGTGCCATGTGATTTTTGGAAACTTCAGGAATGGCTAGTTTTGACTCTCTTTGGTTTTCTGTACAATTAAAGAATTGTTGAATATTCTGTGAAACGAATCCCAGACTGTAAGGAGTAAGAAAAAAACTTCTGACATTGTTTGTATTTAATGGTGACTTTAAAATTAGATATACAGTTACTCAACTGTGAATAATTCATTATTCAAGGAGTGCATGAGGGCTTGGCATCTATTGTTTGAAACTGTTAATTGCATAGGCAAATTATAATTCATTTATTTTTCTTTTAACTTATCCTTTAACTGTGTCTGTTAGTCTGATTGTCTGTGGGTGAGTGACATTATGATCAAAGAAGATTGGGTTTAAATCATAGATATTAATTAAATTATCTTGTTCTTTAGCTTTGTCCTGCTAAAGTCACAGTATTAATAATAAATTGCTATTTTTTGTTTAAATTATAAACTTGGTGTTATTCGTAGAGTCTGGTTAAGAATAACTGGGCAATTTTTTGGGTCATTAAATATTTTAATTTCACTGTGTTGTGAATCCAGTGATAGTAAGGATGATTTGGTTTGGCTTGCATATTCCTGGCCATAACATATCATTTTGTTGGCCATCTGTGTTTTGCTGTGGTGTCTGGTTTTGCCTTGGGAACGAAATTTCTTGCACATTGATGCCCAGTATTCCTTGATGTCACATGCATTACAGATATCAAGAAAAGCTGCATAGCTTCCAGGTTTCTGCAACAAACCACATCTGCTTGATGATTTGATGTTCTTTCTGACCATAGTAATATTGTAGACTGCTGCTAAAGCATGCAATTATTGTTGGCCTGCCACTATGGCTTTATATTCGCATTCATCCTCAAATAATGTATCAATACCATTTTTCTTGCCAAAACAATTCTTCCTCTGTGTAGGTGGTATTTGAGCTAAGAGGAAAGTGATGATATCACAGTAACATTACTTAACATCGATTTGGAGAAAGAAACTGACAGAACTGACTGATGTCTGAGCACAGACAAGACATTCTAATGTAGAAAACCACTTTACCACATAGAATATGTTTTTAAGCTGAATTTTCTTCCAGGAGTGCTTTGGAGCTATTCTTTCAGGAGCATGTAACAGTTTATTTGATTAAATTAAATCAGCAGCCCCTCTTTTTTTTTAAAGACAGATACTCATAATATTTCACTACGGATCTATACCTTTTTTGTATTTGTAATTGGAGCATTGTTACTTTTTAAGTAGGATGCTCTTAGAAATGTATTTTATCTTGAAGGAACTTGCATTGCAATCACAAATAAATTAGTTCTGCTTTCTAGGTGATTAACGTAATATGTAAGGATCAGTATGGTTATCTGTATTGTCAGGAGCTGACTGCTACTGAAATGTGAGAAACTGTCCCTTTTGTCCAACTGTCCCTGTTGTTCAAAGTTGCTGATTGTTGGTCTTCAATTACTTTTCCAAATATCAACCACAAACACATTAGACTTTTGTAGATACTACCACTGTTACCAATGCTAGATGCATTTTCGTCTCCAGTATGTTTCACCTGAACAATAATATATCTAACGTAAGAAATTGAGCATGGATATTGAGGTATTGAAGAATTCAACAGACTTTATTATGTCTTGCTATTATAGGGAAGCAATGGCCTAGTGGTATTGTCACTGGACTGTTAATGCAGGGACATAGACAATCCTATCACAGTTTAAATTCTATCATAGCAGACGGTAGTTTTGAATTCTATAACTGTCTGGATTTAAGAGTCTAATGATGGCCCTGAGTCAGAGAAAACTCTTCAGGTTCACTAACGTCCTTTTACAGAAAAAAATCTGCAATCCTTACCTGGTCTGGCCTGCATGTGACACAGGCAGTTAAAGATGAACAATAAATGCTGGCCTAGCCAGTGATACCCTCATCCTGTGAATGAATAAAAATCCAAACATTCTTTACACTGGCACATAAGCTTCTTAGGTAATGTTAAACTATTAAATTGTAATACAACAGTATTGAGTAGCATTCTTTCAATAGGCTTTCATGCTTCAAGTGATCCCAGTTTGTATGGCAAATGGTGCATCTGTTAGGCTGCATGTGTGTCAGTTAGCTCAGTTGGTTGGAAAACTGGTAGGTAGGTCAAAAATACAGGTTCAATTTTTGTGCCAGTTAAGATTACCATGAAAGTCCTATCCTCTTATTCAAGGAACTTACCTGAGCTGTGGTGACCCTCAGATCAAACTAACAACCAGACATCTCACTGTCATAAGAAAGTGGGACTTTGGTGACATTTACCATATGAAAGTCACAGATACAGATCATTGACAACTGATGGACTGGAATGACCATTGCAACAACGAAACTCAACTTATTTTTCATCTGTGCCAATGCTGTTCTCAGCCCTACTTCTCAAATCAAAGTATAAGTTGAGAATTCATTTTTATTCCTTTTTATATTTTTCATTGAGTCATTAGGAAAAAATTCATATTTGGTAATAGTCGAAAATTTGTGAAATCAGCTTCCACATTTGTTTCAATGGAAGCTAAAAATTGGACAGGACATGGAATGAATGACCAGCAGCATCACACATTTTACACTGCAAGCAAGGGTCAACCATATCTCATAGGTTTAAACAGGTGAATACTCTGGTTCATCTTCATTTATTATTCATTTGGTTCCTGCCTTATAACAGTGACTATATTACTATTTTATTGACTGTAAACACATTGCAATGTCCTGGGGTAGTGAAAGGCCCTATATAAATGCAAGTTTTACTTTTGTAACATTTTTATATGAAGAAAAGATACAGAGTAGCAGTAAAAAGAGAAGATACATCCAGTTTTTGCTAGTCATGTTCGCATCTACTTTTTTTTTAGCATTCTAAAACCCCATAGGAATACATGGCCTGCAATTCAGTTCTATTTCTCAAACTACATCGCTTTCATTTTATACATAAGGTCATCAATTTCCTGCTGAATCAAGCATTAGATATCAAAAAGTCACTTTCATTGTTTCCCATGAATTCAAACAAACCATGAATTCCATCAAATACAAGAACAGCATTAAGCTTATTATAGAAGTCAATTTTGATATGACTCACAGTTATCAACTCCTCACCAAATTACCTGAGAGACAGCAAACATTATGACTAAGCATCAAGTGAATTAATCTTATTTGAATTAATACATTTCAGCTCTAAAATAGCATACAATTATAACACAAATGCACCATCCTTCCCCAACTGCATACTATACAGCACAATTTAAGTTTAACCATATACAAGTTTTTTTTAACACTGAACTAAAAAACTTAATAATAAGTTATAGTCATAGAACAATACAGAGCAGAACAGGCCCTTTAGTCCTTAATGTTGCGCCGACCTGTGAACTATTCTTAGCTCGTCCCCCTACATTATCCCAAAATTACCCATTTGCTTATCTAAGGATTGTTTAGATCTCCCTAATGTGGCTGAGTTGACTATATTAGCAGGTAGTGCATTCCACACCCTTACCACTCACTGAGTAAAGAATCTGCCGCCGACATCTGTCTTAAATCTATCACCCCTCAATTTGTAGTTATGCCTCCTCTTACACACTGACGTCATCATCCTAGGAAAAAGACTTTCATTAATTATAAGTTGTTTCATGAGTATAAACTCAACAAGTCTCATGAGAGACGTTTGGATTAATTTTTCTGCAATGTTATAGATACATGCAGTGAACTTTCATGAAAACATTTAAATATTACTTCAATTATTACAACTTTAGATATGTGTACAGTTTTCATCCTGCCACTTGGGTGGCATGGTGTCTCAGTGGTTAGCACTGCTGCCTCACAGCACTAGAGGCCTGGGTTTGATTCCAGTCTCAGGCAACTGTCTGTGTAGAATCTGCACATTCTCCCTGTGTCTGTGTGGATTTCCTTCCACAATCCAAAGATGTGCAGGTCAGTTGAATTGACCATGCTAAATTGCACAATAGTGTTCGGGAATATGTATGCTAGGTGCATTAGTTAGGAGAGATTGTAGAGTAATCAGGTATTACTCTGGGTTGGGTTGGGTTATCCTTTGGAGGGTTGATGTGGACTTGTTGGGCTGAAGGGCCTGTTTCCACACTGTATGGATTCTAATTCATTTTGTATGAAAACTACATCGGCAATACGACACCATGCTAATGTCAGCTATTAAAGTGAAGTAGTCACAGTTGAGTGGTGTAGACTATTTTACACTTCTTATATTTAGTCGCAGGATGTGGTCTGTCACTGTCTAGGCAAACTTTTGTTGCCCATCCCTAAAGTTGAAAGATGTATGAATCCTGGTTATACCAGCAATTATTGCCCTGCCCTAATTGACCTTGATAAAATGGGATGGGCAATTGTGATAGGTTAGTGGGGAGGATGGAATAGATAGGTGGAGAGGAAGATGAACAGGTTGGACATGTCAAGGGGGTGGTGCCAAGTTGGAAGGTTGGATCTGGGATGAGGTGGGGGAGGAGAGATTTGGAAACTAGTGAAGCCGATGTTGATGCCGTGTGGTTGAAGGGTTCCAAGAATCATAATTATCCCCTACTAGCATCCATTTCTCACCTTGTCAGCTATCTTCCCCCCCAGCTCCAGCCCCACCCTCTGTTATCTCTCAGTCCCTTCCCCTCCACATTCCTGATGAAGGACTTATGCCTGAAACATTGACTCTCCTGTTTCTCGGATGCTGCCTGAGTTACTGTGCTGCTTTTCCAGAGCCACACTTTTCGACTCTGACTCTCCAGCATCTGCAGTCCTCGCAGGTTAGTGTTGTCCAATCTTCTCAAATGAGAGATTGCATTTCAATCTTGAGGGACTGGTGAGGAAATTTCAGAAAGGTAGGGCTGAATGTGACTTTTTTTTGGCTGAGTGCAAAGTGTGATGAGGTTTTGGAAGGTTTTCCACCATCGGACCCAGTGGGGGTTCTCTTTCTGTACCTTATCAAACTAGTCACATTAATTACCTACCACACACCATGGTGCTTGTCACATCAAAATTCAGCCCCATCTCACCACTCATCATTCCAGAATAACTCAATATTCAATTAACATCCACCAGAAGACCAACATTCCTTGCTAAAAATCACACAACACCAGGTTATAGTCCAACAGGTTTAATTGGAAGCACACTAGCTTTCAGAGTGACGCTCCTTTTTCAGGTGAAGGAGCGTCGCTCCGAAAGCTAGTGTGCTTCCAATTAAACCTGTTGGACTATAACCTGGTGTTGTGTGATTTTTAACTTTGTACACCCCAGTCCAACACCGGCATCTCCGAATCATAACATTCCTTGCGTACACGCAATCTTTGAAAGGATGCAGTGCATTGTCAATTCAGTGTTGTCTCTCACTGGCAACATAATGACATAATCCCCATGAAACTACACTGTCCGTGGCTGACTCTCTTTTGCATTACAACCCATTTGTCTCACCCTGATCATTGTTTAACCACCAGGGCACACACTTTACCTATCTGTAGCTACGTCCCACCTGAACACACCATAAGTCAGTGCCAGCCTATCCACAATGACTAGAATGTTTGCCATACCAGTAATTTGTAAAAGTTCCAATCATTTAAATGAATAATTAATAAAAATGGCCAATTAAAATGCCAAGCAGCAGGGCTAATGATTAAAATTTCTTTACATCTTTTCAGATAAGCAGCAGAGCTATGGAGAGAAAGAGAGGATAGGCTTCAAGTCCAATCTTCATGACGGACATTGGAATGAGCACCAAGATCAGGAGTTGGATGTAATAACACTGACCTTGTTTCACCTCCAGTGAAGCACACTCTGAGATGGCCTGAACAGCAGTCACAAGAAAGCCAGAGTCAGAAATATGTTGTCTCTCAGCTTATGTCTCAACCTTCTTTTTAAATAGATTATTGGGGATGGAGGAGGAAGATGAGGTTTGGTGCATATCTAATTCAATTTCACTTGCACATGCAGCCTCACCAACCCACTCACCCATTCACCAATGATCACTAATCCACCCACCATACATTCACACACTCACACACACAATTCCTCAATCACTCAGTCACCCACCCAGCTATTCACTCATCCACCCAGCCATTCACTCAACCACCCACACATTCATCTGCCCACCCACACAATCATTCACCCTTCCACCGTGCATTCATACACTCACATGTTCAGTCACTAACTCACCACTGAACCATTCACACACTCCCAACCATTCACTCATACACCCCACCCATTCACTCACAAAAATGCACTCACCCACTTATCATTCACTTGTCTTCCACCCATATACTCACCCATCCACAAATTCACCCTCCCATACAGCACACTCTACATACCACCACACTGTCCTGGTTCTCATTCTTCGCTCATATCACATAGCACCACTCCCAGCTCCAAATTTGCTCCACTCTGTCCCAAACTACTGCCCAACTTTCATAGTTTCACTAGCCCCCACAGCCCAACTTCCATTTTCCTCCTGCCCAAGCCAGCGTCCCCCTGAAACTCTCACAATGCCAGACTCTAGACCACTCTCATGGCTCAAGGCCTCTCAGGATAAGTGAACCCACTCACATTACGCTGCTCAGTGCTCCAATCACAGACGGTTTCTCTCTCATATTTGCTCACCAATGTGCCTATCAGTAGCAAAGCCAACCATGGGGGTTATATTTTCCTGGATACTGTGCAGTTTTTTGAATGCTGTTGAAGCTATACCTTTCTAAGCAACTGGACAGTCCTCCATTACATGCTTGATTTGCATCTTGTAAATGATGGACAGGTTGAGGAGTCTGGAGGTGAGTTATTCACCACAGAATTCCAAGCTTCTAACCTGGTCTTGGAGCCATGCAACTGGACCAATTCAGTTTCTGGTCAATGTTAATCTTGAGGATGCTGCTCGTAGTAGTAGTATCCTCAAGAGGATGTCAAGAGGAAATAGTTGGATTCTCCCTTGTTAGGGATGGTCATTACCTGACACTTATATAGTGCAAATGTTGCTACATATCAATCCCAAGTTCAATATTATAATATTGATTGAATATCCTTTGAGGACTAAGTGCATTTCGCAAGTCTTTTTATAGAAAATTTACCTTCTTTGATTCACTAAATTGGGAAATTTCAATGTGAGCTACTGAGAAGATTGATTTGATGGGCAGAATTGCATATATCATTGCACATTTTAGGTTTTAATTTTGTTATGAGATTTATCTACTTGCTGTTCAGATTACAAAACAAAGTGCTTACATTGAGAAACTTCAAAATGTTCTGTGAGTAAACATTAAGTTTGGATTTTGGACCATTTTCAAAAATATTATCGCTTTTTTCATCATTTATTGAAATCAAAATGCTTTAAATCCACAATTTAATGATGATTAACTTTTAGATTTGGATAATTATTCAATTTAGAGGGACTTATTAAATAAGTTTATTACTTTAAATGCACAATAAAAATGAAAGCAAACACGATATAAAATAGTGAATGCATTGTTACGGATTAGAAAAATGAACATCCAGGTAAGTAATTCAAACACTCATTCTGCCAGCCAAGAGTGCAGATTAGAGAATAGCAGGTGCACTCCTCAATTTTCCAGTCTAATCTGTGGTGAACCTCATCACTGCAATCGACAAAAATCTGGAAAATGGAGCCTCATGTTTGAGTTTACCTATTGTACATTGGTGTATAGAATTGATTAGGGAAATTCTGCTTCAAGTCTTCCTTAGAATTGCCAATGCAAATTTCTCTGCATGCCTTTCTCCAATTCTACATATAATGGAGCTTTAAAAAAAAGTGAGATAATACTTTAATCCATTAGACTAAGTTCAAGACCAACAGAAATAGATAATACAAGCTTTGAAATTCACTGCAACACTTTGCACCAAATGGTGTGTTTTGGGTTGTATCTGTAGTCGCTCTGCTGAGCAGAATCCTTCAAAGTTCTGATTCATTTAATTTACATATCCTTTGGAGAATATTCCATAAAAATTGGGAGTTTCATTCTGGCGGTGCTGGAGATTAGCGTACAGACTTTCAACAGCTAGATGTGTCTAAAGATTGAAGAAGTGGTCTGGGGAACAGCAGCTAACTAGAAATGTACACGGATCACTGCATTAACTTTAAGGTAGTGTCATGAATGTATGATTAGAATACATTTTGCAAAAGAAGCTAACTACTCTTTACATGGAGAGAAAGCCAAAATCTATGTCTCTAATGAGACACCTGACTGTCAGAAGATAGCATTAACCAAAAAGGAAGATGTTTAGAATCTGTTTAAACCTTGGTCAACATGAAAGTGTGAAAGCTCAAAGTTTCATAGAAAACCAGGGGATTGGAAGGACCTTTACAAGAAATTCCAGCATAGCTGACTTTTCTTTGTGGAACAAGGTTTCATTACAGAATCACAGAACTTTTATGGTGCAGAAAGAGACCATTCTGGCCCTTCATCTTGCATCAGTTCTTCAAACAAGTATCATTATCTCGTGCCGAGCTCTTGCTTTTTCCATACACGCTATTTCTATCCAAATAATCATCCAATTCCCTCTTGATGCCTCACTTGAAACTGAGTCCACTACATTTCCAGGCAGTTCATTCCATACCCTATCTACTCACTGCAGAAAACGTGTTTTGCACATCACTTTAAACTCTCGTTTTTGTTCCTTTTATCAGCAGAAATAGCTTCTGCCTATCTACTCTATCCAACAAGCTCATAATTTTGCAAGCATCCATCATATCCCCTCTCAGCCTGCTTCCTTCTAAGGAGAACAGTCTCACCTTCTTCAATCTGTCCTCATAACTGAAGTTTTTGATTTCTGGAACCATTCTTGTAAATTATTTTTGCTATCTCTCACAATACTACTGTAGAGGTCTTAATTAGTGCCTTATATCAGCTCAACATTATCTCTTCACTCTTGTAAAAGTTAATATAAGTTGTAAAGTTAATTAATAGCTAATATAGCAGCCATCTTGAATTAATGAGCTATCATTTTAAAACAGAACACCAAAAAACACTCTGAGACACCACATCAGAAAGAGGGTACTCAATAGGGAAAGGAATATATATCAAATCAGCTAAACAATGCTGCACTGAACCAGGCTGCCAAGGGCCATAACCAATCCCATAAAAGTGAAATAAAGGAGTTTTCACTCCCTTCCAGAACTTGTTCTGTTGAACCTGCAAGCAACCTCCAACTATCAACAATCGAAGCAATCACAGCAGCCAAATCTGACTTTACGTTTCAACACGTTCAACTCAGAAAGAGAAACTTTGAAGCAAGTAACAGGTCTGAAATGATAAAAACTAATTTTATTCTCATCTTTATAAGCATCTTTTATTAACACCTACCTTCAATCTTTGCATGTGTGTTTTAGCTGTAGAAATGCCACATAGTTTTGGAGGCAGTGCGGTGGCTCAGTGCTGCTGCCTCACAGCTCCAGGGACCCAGGTTCGATTCCACCCTCGGATGATTATCTGTACATTCTCCCCAAGTCTGCATGGGTTTTCTGCAGGTACTCCAGTTTCCTTCCATAATCCAAAGGTGTGTAGATTAGGTGGATTGGTAAAGCTGAAATTGTCAAGATTAAGTGGTGCTGGAAAAGCACAGCAGGTCAGGCAGAGTCCGAGGAGCAGGAAAATCGACATTTCAGGTAAAAACCCTTTATCAGGAATGAGGCCTCTATTCCTGATAAAGGGCTTTTGCCCGAAACATCAATTGTGACTGTGATCTCCAGGATCTGCAGTACTCACTTTTGCCAAAGCTTAGATTGTCCCTAACTTTAAGGATGTGCAAAATAGGTGAATAGTAAATGTGAGGTTATGATAGGGAGCTAGTTCTGATTGGAATATTTTACAGAGGGTCAGTGCGAATTTGATGGGCCGGGTGGCCTCCTTCCACACTGTGGAGGTGTTATGATTCAATGAAATGTTAGGAAGTGATCATCTCCAACAAGAGATGATCTAACCACTGCATTTGACATTCAATGGCATTATCATCACAGAATTACCCTGTTATTTTCATCCTAAGGGTTACCATTGACCATATGTGACTAAATATGTGACTACAAGTGACCTGTCAAGTCTAGAAATACTGCAGTGAGTAACACACCTCCTAAGTCCTCAAAGCCAGTGCACCATCTACAAGACACAAGTCAGAAGTGTAGCGGAATACTCCCCAGTTGCCTGGATGAGTTCATCTCCAACAATATTCAACAAAATAGTCTGCTTTATTTAGCACTCCCCCTTCCCCCATCCATAAACAACCACCCTCTCCACCACTGGCAGCAGTGTTTATTATCTACAAGATGCAATACAAAAATTCACCAAGGCGCCTTAGAAAGTACTTTGTAAATCTGTGACCACTTCCAGCTAGAAGAGCAAATACAGCAGATATATGGGAACACCACCGCCTGCTTGCAAATTCCCCACCAAGCCACTCACTATTCTAGATTGCAAATATATTGCTGTTCATTCACTGTCACTGGTTCAAAGTCCTGGACTTCCCTACCTCATAGCATTGTGGGTTTACTTACAGCATTTGGATTGCAAAGGTTCAAGAAGGAAGCTCAATACAACACTCTCAAGTATAACAAGAGATGGACTATAGCGACGTATTAAAAAAAAAATGATTGCATTACAGTTTTTTACTTAGTAACTTTCAGTAATAATTGTGCAATAAATTTTGCTATTTGTTATTCACAATATATATCAGTGAGAGACACTGAGTTAATGACACTGACAAATTTAAAGTGGAGACCACAGGTCTGTAACATGTGTTAAAGGTTTTGAGAAATTATTGCAATACCTCTTCCCAAATGACCCATCCACCAGTTTACTGCGCCTGAGCTATATATATCACAAAGACTTCAGATGCTGTCTGTTTTATGTAAAACCAGAATCACTATTTATTACTAATGCAAAGTACAGTACTTTACAAAGTTTTAGAAATGGCAATGATACAAACTCATAAAAACACTAACTGATTACACAGTCTATTACTCCAAAATCACCCTTTCCCTCGAGTCAGCATTTAAACTTAACAGACAAAACAAAGGTTCAGCAGTGGAGGTTAGATATTAGGTTAAAAATAGAAAGACAAAGCATTAGTAAGCCAGGTGGCTGGACTCAGGGTATTTGAATCTCAGGCTAGCAGTTCTGAACTCTGAATATGCTAAACCCTTCTGACCAGCTCTAAGACAGTTTGGGGATGGAAGAGCTTAAGCTTTTGAAAGAGTTACTGAGTTGGGTTGATTCCTTCTTCTGGGCGGTCTTCTTGTGGTACTGTACCAATTAGTCACTCACAACATGGCTCCTTGTTGAAATTGATTTTCCAATTTGACCTTTACTGTTCCAGTTTTCTGTTCTTTGCTTCCAGCAGTATTCCCGGGATTCCATACCAGGTGGACATTCACAGCGTATCTCTTTTCTAGGATCGATCCTCTCTCAAATCTCATTGCTCAAGCTCTGGCCATCAACTGTTCACACAGTGATACGGAGTTCGGGTTTACAAATCTGCCCCCATGTTTCTCCAACCAGATTGAAACTTTAGTTACTGTCCATTTTTGTACCTAATCTGAGGTTATAGGGTTAAACTCCTTCATAGTTTTATGCAGTATGCAGGGCAAAGTTTAAAATACATATGAGAGGCAGGTTTTTTTTATTCAGAAGGTGGTCATGCCTGGAATGTGTTGCCAGAGGAAATGGTAGAAGCAGATCCAATATTAACATTTAAGAGGCATTTTGACAGACACATGAATAGGCAGGGAATAGAGAGATATGGTCTGCATAGAAGTAAAGGTTTTTACTTTAGAAAGGTGTTATGTGTCAGTGCAGGCTTGATGGGCCAAGGGCCTGTTCCTGTGCTGTACATTTCTTTGTTCTATCAGAACAGGTGGACAAAGTGGTTAAGAAGCCTTTATTAGTTGAGGCATAGAGTATAAGAGTAGGGAACTACATAAAATATTGGTTAGGCCACATCTAGAATATTGTGTGCAGTTCTGAAATCCATACAATAGGAGGATGTGATAGCACTGGAGAGGGTGCAGAGGAGATTTGAAGAGAGATTGGACAGACTAGGATTGTCTTCCTTAGAGCAGAGGAGATTGAGAGGGACATGATTAAGATATAAAATTATGAGAGGCGTTGACAGGGTGGTCAAGAAGAAGTTTTTTTCCTTCGGTAGAAGGATTAATAACTAAGGGGCATAAATTTAAAGTAAGGGGCAGAAGGTATAGAGGAGACCTGAGGAAAAACGTTTCCACCCAGAGGATGGTGGGGATCTGAAGCTTACAGCCTGTACAATGGTAGAGGCAGAAACTTTCATAACATGTAAGAAGTATTTTGATGTGCACTTGTAATGCCAAGGCATATAAATCTATGGCCCAGTATAGGAAAATGGGATTAGACTATTTAGGTTATTGTTTTTGCTTGGTCCAGATGGAATGAGCTGAAGGACCTTTTTCTGTGCTGTAGGTCTCTATGACTCTAAGCTTCTCTTGCCGTGGATTCAGAACAAGGAGTCACTGACTAAGGATACACACTAAGTAATTTCAAACTGGGCTGAGGTGAAATTTCTTCATTTAGAGGGCAATGAACTTGTAGAATTCTCTACCACAGATGGCTGTAGAGGTGAAATCATGGAATATAGTCAAAAACAAATAGGTTTCTGGAAGCTAAAGGTGTCAAGGGGTATTGGAAAAGTGTGGGAGTATTACTGAGGTAGAGGATCATCCATGCTCATATTGGAATGCTGAGTGGAGTTAAGGGGCCAAATAGTCTTCTTCTTCTCCTTTATCTGTCTTTTGTTTAATGTTTTTAACCTTTATATTGTTTTGAGACAAAAACTTCCCTGGAGTTTATTATTAAATTTGGATGTTTGAAAACTAAAAGGAGTGTTGTCAAATGAGCTACAGAAACTTGCAGTTCATGGACCAGTCTGAGGACATGTCTAGTCATGACTGTAGCTTCACTGGATAGATAATGTAAATAGACAATAGATGACAATAGATGATGTTTCATGCTTTATATCTGGCACAAAAAAAAGATAAAATTTCAAATGCTTTACAAGGGTGAGCAAATAAAAACGCAACATTTCAGTGAGACTCACCTCCAAACCAGCATTGGAGAAGCAACAGAAATACAGTGCTGGATTCCCATGGGTTTAAACCAGAAAAAATACTCTCATAAAAATCACAGAAAGTGAGAGTAATACCACACTTCAAACACGAGCACTAAGATTGGAGAAGTTCTCGGCTTGCTGCAGAAACCAGGCTTCCAGTCCTCAGCCTCACCTGATGCCAGTAGACGGGTGTTGAGTCATCGAAAGCAGTGTGCGAGGAGGTGGACGCGTGGTAAGCGTGCTAGCCAGCCAGCTCTGCTGTCCATTCTGCGCTCCAATGTCTGCTCCCTGGACAATAAACTGGAGTGTATCGGACAGCGGCAGGCAACTCAGTGTGAGTTCAGTACTGCTGCGGCCTTGTTTTCATGGCAACATGGCATAGCAACAGAGTTCCTGACACTGCCATTCAGCTAGACAGACCTGCCTTATTTCATGCCGACAGAAGTGCAGTTCTGTGCAGTAAGGCTCAGGATGGGAACCTATGTGTCTACATCAACACAAAATGGTGCAGAAACTCTGTGATAGTCTCCAGTTACTACTCATCATTGGTGGAGTTTGTGACTGTTAGATGCAGACCATTTTATTTGCCACGGGAATTCACCGTTGTCCTTATAGTCGGGGTGTATATCCCTCCCAGTGCTAATGCGAAATAAGCACTCTGTGAACTGTATGTGGCTGTCAGCGGACTGCAGCACACACACCCTGATGGACTGTTTATTATTGCTGGAGATTTTAACGATGCGAATCTCAAGACTGTGCTCCCTAAGTTCCATCAGCATGTGGACTTTGTGACGATAGGGGAGAACACACTGGATCTGGTTTATATCAACATCCCCAACACATACAGGGCAGGGCCCCAGCCCTACCTCAGCTCCTCAGACCACATCTCTGTTTTGCTAATCCTAGCATATAGACTGCTCATTAGACATGTCAAATGGTTCTGAAGCAGGTGAAAACCTGGCCTGCAGGAGCGATTCAAGACTGTTTTGAGTGTACTGATTGGCACATGTTCAGGGTGGTGGCAACAATGATGATTCCATCAACTTAAAGAGTACACGGCGTCAGTGATTTGCTACATTAGCAAGTGTATTGATGACATCACTGTGTCCAAGACCATCCCTTCTCACCCCAACCAGAAACCGTGGATGATCACAAAGGTGTGTGTGCTGCTGAGGACCTTCAGAGCAGATGACAAAGCTGCCCTAACAACAGCGAGGGCCAACCTGACCCAAGCCATCAAAGAGGCAAAGCGTGCACACACACAGAGAATACACAGTCACTTTCAGGACAGTGGCGGTATGCGGAGCATGTGGAAGGGTATCCAGGCCATCACCAACCACAGAACAGCATCACCTGCTTGTGCTGGTGATACCTTCCTCCCGGATGAATTGACCAACTTTTATGCACGGTTTGAGACATAAAATGATGTGGCAGTGAGGAAGTCCACACCCCACCCCCCTTCCCTATGACCAGGTTCTGTGTCTTACCAGGGCCAATGTGAGGAAAACCCTATGCAGAGTCAACCCACATAAGGCTGCTGGACCAGATAATATCCCTGGCAGAGTGCTCAGAGGGTGCTCTGACGTACTGGTGAATGTTCTCATGGATATCTTTAACATCTCCCTGAGCTACACCATAGTTCCAACAAGGCCGTTACCATCGTTCCCGTGCCAAAGAAATCTTCAGCGTCGTGTCTTAATTATTACCGCCCCATTGTACTTACACTCATCATGACGTGTTTCGAGAGGCTCATGGTGAAGCATATTAAGACCCTGCTGCCCCCCTCCTTGGACAGCGTACAGTTTGCATATTGACCCAACCACTCAACAAATGATGCCATTTTTATCACCCTCCATCTGGCCCTCACCCACCTGGAGAAGAAGGTCACCTATGTCAGACTACTGTTCAGAAACTTCAGTTCTGCATTTAACACTATCGTTCCTCAGCATCTGATTAAAAAGCTGAGTCTGCTGGGCCTAAATGCTTCCCTTTGTAACTGGATCCTGGACTTCCTGACTGGAAGACCTCAGTCAGTTCAGAATGGGAATAGCATCTCCAACACCATCACACTGAGCACGGGCTCCCCCCAGGGCTGTGTGCTCAGTCCACTGCTGTTCACCCTATTGACACATGACTGTGCAGCGATGCACAGGTCGAAGGACATCATCAAGTTCACTGGTGACACGACGGTCGTGGGTCTCATTAGCAGTAACAACGAGTCAGCATACAGACAGGACGTGTAGCAACTAACAGACTGGTGTAGAGCCAACAACCTGTCTCTGAACGTGGAAAAAATGAAAGAGGTGCTTGTTGACTTCAGGAGGACACTCTCCACTGGAATTGGACGGCTCCCTTGTGGTGTCCACCGGGGGAAGAATCTCACCTGGTTCCTCAACACCAGCTCCATAAACAAGAAAGCCCAACAACATCTCTACTTTCTGCACAGGCTGAGGAAGGATTTAAAGAGAGAGTTAAGAAGAGTAAAGAGAGGACATGAGCAGTCTTTAGCAAATATTATAAAGGAGAACCCTAAAGTTTCTATAGGTATGTGAGGAATAAAAGGATGATTGTCCAAGTATACATATTGGGTGGCACGGTGACTCAATAGCTAGCACTGCTGTCTCACAGTGCCAGGGACCTGAGTTCAATTCCAGCCTTGTGTAACTGTCTGTGTGGGTAACCACCTGATGAAGGAGCAATGCTCCGAAAGCTAGTGACTCCAAATAAACCTGTTGCACTATCACCTGTTGTGTTGTGTGATTTTTAACTTTGTCTGTGTGGAGTTTGCACATTCTTCCCGTGTCTGTGTGGGTTTCCTCCAGGTGCTCTGGTTTCCTCCCACTGTCGAAACCTGTGCATATTAGGTGAATTGGCCATGCTAAATTGCCCATAGTGTTTGGGGATATGTAGGTTAGATGTTTTAGTTGAGGAAATGTAAAGTAAATAGGGTAGGGGAATGAGTCTGGGTGGGATACTCTTTGGAGTGTCAGTGTGGACTTGTTGGGTCGAATGGCCTGTTTTCACACTGTAGGGTTTCTATGATTCTATGCTGTTTTGAAAGGACTGGCAGATGGGCATGGGGGCAGAGTTGCCTTGTTAGTAAGAAATGAAATTACATCAATAGCAAGAAGTGATAGAGAGTTAGAAGGTGTTGAATCTGTGTGGATCGAGTTCAGGAACCACAAAGGAAAAAGTATTCTGTAGGGAGTTGTGTACAAGCAGGAGGAGAAAGTGAGGACTAAAGCTACTGGAGATCAGAGTCAAGAGTGTAATGCTGGAAAAGCACAGCAGGTCAGGAAGCATCCAAGGAGAGGAGAATCAACTTTTCGGGCATAAGCCTTTCATTAGGAATGGGGTAGTCAGGATGTGGAGAATTAAATAAGTCACAAGATACAAAATGCATGTAACAAAGCAATATTACAATAATAATGGGGACTTCAATATACAGGTCGACTGAGGAAATCACATTGGTAGCAGATCTCAAGAAAAAGAATTTGTGGAATACTTATGCGATTCTGTTTTGGAGCAGCTTGTTGTAGAGCCCAATAAGGAATAGGTAATCTGGATTTGGTGATGTGTAATTAGATTAGATTAGATTACTTACAGTGTGGAAACAGGCCCTTCGGCCCAACAAGTCCACACCGACCCGCCAAAGCGTAACCCACCCATACCGCTACATTTACCCCTTTACCTAACACTACGGGCAATTTAGCATGGCCAATTCACCTGACTTGCACATCTTTGTGACTGTGGGAGGAAACCGGAGGCCCCGGAGGAAACCCACGCAGACACGGGGAGAACGTGCAAACTCCACACAGTCAGTCGCCTGAGTCGGGAATTGAACCCGGGTCTCTGGCGCTGCGAGGCAGCAGTGCTAACCACTGCGCCACCGTGCCGCCCACATGAATGAAGCAGGTTGATTAGGACTGCAAGGTGAATGAACCCCTAAAGGGCAGTGACCATACTATGATAGAATTCACCCTACAATTTCAGAGGGAGAAGCTGGAATCAGATGTAACGGTAATGTAACTGAGCAAAGGTAACTGCAAAGACAAGAGGAAGGGGCTGGCCAGAATTGATTGGAAGGAAAGCCTAGCAGGGAAGACAGTGGAGCAACAATGGCAGGAATTTCTGGAGGTAATTTGGGAGACACAACAGAAATACATCCAAAGGAAGAAACATATTAAGGAAAGGATGAAGCAACCATGGTTAACAAGGGAAGCGAGGGACAACGTCAAAACAAAGAAGGATGTATACAATGTGATGAAGATTAGGGGGAAACCAGAGGATTGGGAAGCATTAAAAATCTAGCAGAGAATAACAAAAAAAGCAATAAGGGGGAGAAGTTGAATTATGAATGTGCTAGCTAGTCATATAAGAGATTGGAAGAGGTTATTTTAGATATCTGAAGACAAGAGAGAGGCAGGAGTAGACATTGGACATGAGGCTGGCGAAGTAGTAATGGGGAGCAAAGAAATGATGGAAAAACTGAATACATACTTTGCATCAGTTTTCACAGTGGAAGACACCAGCAGCATACCAGATCTTCAAGAGAGTCGGAGGCAGAAGTGAGTGTAGTGGGTTTCAGAAAGGGGAGGGTACTGGGCAAGGTGGATAAATCACCCAAACCAGATGAACTACACCTTAGAGTTCTGAAGGATATAGCTGAAGAGATTATACATGGTTAAGTGGTGAACTTTCAGGAATTAGTGGAGGCAGGGAGAGTCCCAGATGACTGGGAAATGGCTAATGTGACACTCCTGTTTAAGAAGGGAGGGAGGCAGAAGACAGGAAACTATAGGCAGGTTAGCCTGCTGTTGGTCATTGGTAAGATTTTAGAGTCCATTATTAGAGATGAGATTGTGGAGTACCTGGAAGTGCATGGTAAAATAGGGCTAAGTCAGCATGGCTTTGTCAAGGAGAGGTCATGGCTGACAAATCTGTTAGAATTCTTTGAGGATAGAACAAGCAAGTTAGGCAAAGGAGAGCCAGTGGATGTAATCTATTTGGATTTTCAGAAGGCCTTTGACAAGTTGTGGCACAGGAGACTGCTAAATAAGATGTGATGGGGCAAAGTGCTGACCTGAATAGGGGATTGGATAAAGGGGTCCTTATCAGTGTGATGATACTGTGGTTTTAGGAAGTGTATTTTACCTTTTTTCTATGAAGGGAGATGGAGACAGAAGTGATGAGTAGTCTGTTGCAACAGTGAATACTGACGGAAAATATACATTCAGCACTTCCCCTATCTCCTCTGACTTCATGCACAACTTCCCAGTACTACACTTGATTGGCCCTAATCTTTTCTCTAGGCATTCTTTTATTCCTGATATACCTATAGAAAGCTCTAGGGTTTTCCTTGATCCTATTTGCCAACAACTTCTCATGTCCCTTCCTGGCTCTTCTCAGCTCTCTCTTTCGGTCTTTCCTGGTTAACTTGTAACTCTCAAGCACTCTGAGTCTTCACATCTTATCCTAACATAAGCCTTCTTCTTCTTCTTAACAAGAGATTCAACTTGTTTAATAAACCACGGCTCCCTTGCTTGACCACTTCCTCCCTGCCTGACAGGTGCATACTTATCTAGGACACGCAATAGCTGTTCCTTGAATAAGCTCCACATTGGGCGGCACAGTGGCACCGTGGTTAGCACTGTAGCCTCACAGCGCCAGAGACCCGGGTTCAATTCCCGGCGACTGACTGTGTGGAGTTTGTACATTCTCACCGTGTCTGTGTGGGTTTCCTCCAGGTGCTCCGGTTTCCTCCCACAGTCCAAAAATGTGCAGGTTAGGTGAATTGGCCATGCTAAATTGCCCGTAGTGTTAGGTGAAGGGGTAAAATATAGGGGAATGGATTTGGGTGGATTGCGCTTCGGCGGGTCAGTGTAGACTTGTTGGGCCGAAGGGCCTGTTTCCACACTGTAAGTAATCTAACCATACACATTTCAATTGTGCCCATTCCCTGCAGTTTCCTTCCCCATCCTGTGAGTCCTAAATCGCATCGTAATTGCTTTTCCCCCAGCAATAACTCTTGCCCTGCATTATACACCTATCCCTTTCCATCGCTAAAGTAAACATAACCAAATTGTGGCCACTATCATCAAAGTGCTCAACTACCCCCAAAGCTAACTCCTGGCCAGGTTCAAATCCTATGTGACCTCACCCCTTATTGGCCTTTCTATATACTGTGTCAGGAAACCATCCTGCACACATTGGACAAAAACTGATCCATCTAAAGTACTTGAACTATAGTATTTCTAGTCAATACGTGGAAAGTTAAAGACCCCCATAACAACTACTCTGTTACTCTGTCTCATATCCAGAATTATCTTTGTTATCTTTTCTTCTATACCTCTAGAACTATTCAGAGATCTATAGAAAACTCCAAACAGGGTGACCTCTCCTTTCTTGTTTCTAGCCTCAGCCCAAAGTACCTCAGTAGACGTGTCCTCAAACATCCTTTTTGCTACCATAGTACTGTCCTAGACTAACAATGCCACAGTTCCCCCTCTTTTACCATCTTCTTTGTTCTTACTGAAACATTTATATCCTGCAACCTGTAACAACCATTCCTGACCCTGCTCTATCCATTTTTCTGAAATGGCCACAGCATCGAAGTCGGAGGTACCAACCCATGCTGCCTGCTCACCCACCTTATTCTGGATGCTCCTGGTGTTTAAGTAGACAACATTTCAAACCACCTTCCTGCTTTCTGGTGAACTCTTGCAACCTTGAAACCATATTTCTGACCTCACTACTCTCAACCTCCTGGACACTGGAACTACAATTTAGGTTCCCATCCCCCTGCTGAACTCATTTAAACCCACTGGAAGAGCATTAGCAAACTCCCGCCCAGGATATTGGTACCCCTCTGGTTCAGGTGTAGACCATCCTGTTTGTAGAGGCCTCACCTTCACCAGAATGAGCCCCAATTATCCAGGTATCCAAAACTCTCCCTCCTGCACCATCCCTGTAGCCATGTGTTCAACTCGTTCCCTCCCTATTCCTCGCCTCACTAGCACCTGGCATGGCAACAAACCAGAGATAACAACTGTTTGATCAAGCACTAAGCTTCCACCCTAGCTCCCTGAATTTCCGCCTTACATTCCCATCCCTTTTCCTACCTATGTCATTAGTGTCTATGTGGATCACAACTTGGGGCTGCTGCCCTTCCCCCTCAAGAATTCTGAAAACACGATCAGCGACATCACGAACCATGACACCTGGGAGGCAACACACCAACCATGATCTCTCGCATTACCACAGAACCTCCTATCTGTCCCCCTAACTATTGAGTCCCCAATGACTAATGCTCTGCTCATCACCTCCTTTCCTTCTGAGCAACAGGCACAGACTCTGTGCCAGAGACCTGTACCCCCTGGCTTACCCCTGGTAAGTTATTAACCCCACCCGCCCAACAGTATCCAAAACGGTATACTTGTTATTGAGGGGAATGGCCACAGGTGTTCCCTGCACTGCCTGCCAGTTCCCTTTCTGTCCCCTGATTGTAACCCATCTGCCTTTTTCTTGTACCTGAGGTGTGACTACCTCCCTGTAACTCTTCTCAATAACCCCCTCTACCTCATGAATGATCCGAGGTTCACCCAGCTTCAGCTCTCGTTCCCTAACATGGTTTTTGAGGAGTTGTGTGCACTTCCCGCAGATTAAGTTGACAGGAGACTAGTGGTGACCCTTACCTCCCATATTCTGCAGGAGGAACATTGAACTGCCCTAATGGACACCCCCACTGTTTTAAATTCCCAAAGAGACTGCAGAAAAACAAAGAATAAAAAAAACTGGTTACCTTACCAATCCGGCACACAGGTAAAGCTTCCACATCAGCATCAATTCTTCCCATCCGATAAAGATAAATGCCACGGGTGATTTAAGGTAGGCTACTTTCAGTTTTTTTACCAAAGCAGCAATAGAAAATTCTGATTTTCAGTAAGCAAGTTTCACAACAGGCCACTTCAGTCAGCATTCATCCAAAAAAAGATGCTATTGAGAATCTCGAATTATTCGTCTTGACAGAAACGTTAGTTCAACAATGATATGCAGCTAATAAAAATTTTTACAGGGTAATTCATACATAGGTAAAGTTGAACCTTACTGTAGTGATTGGACCCTCCTTGACTGAGATTGTTAGGAGGCACTGACTGACCAGTATTAACAGGGGATTTAGAATCTCCTTAGTTTAGGAGACTGACTCTGAGCTGGCTGGCCACAGCCAGTGTACTGTGCACAAGTGAATAAAAGGTGACTTGGTGACTGGATACAGGCTTCTGTGCAGTTATTTCACTTTCCAACATTAAACTTTCAAAATATGGAATCCTTTTTATTAATAAATGCTATATGGGTACAATCTAACCCTGAACCTGCAGGAAGCCAGTGAATGCAGCAAAGCCTAAGGCCCGCATAACCTTATTCACCATGTTAAGGAAATCACAATGAATTGTTGGACTCTTGGCATATGTGTCATCCCAGATGCAATTATGTGTTGACATCTGTGAAATGCTATTTAGGTCTTCCATTACCCTGAAATTATTAACTGGCAAAGAAATTTCAGGGCAGTTCTTACTGATAGAGTTACCAGAATGGGAGTGGTTCATGGAGCCACAAGTCTAGCTGGTACTGGAATGAAATGATAGCTCGGGACTTTCTGAGGCATTTTCCGTACTGTTTTTCACCAACTGATGATTGTTGTATCAAAGTCTGTAGACTTTATGTCATGCAAGAGCTCTTTTTTATTGTGGTGGCTCTTATTCTACAGCTTCTCTTCTGTAAGCCACTGCAGCTGTGATTTTTGTTTTCATAACACTGTAGTTGCTGCTGCCTTGCTTTCTGCACTAATCTGGCCCACTCAGGCTCAGATTCATCCCCGATTTCTGAGGGACAATAGATAAGAAATTGCAAAGGCAATGTTCACAATTTTTAAAGCTCCAGCTTTGAAACTAAAAATTATGTTAAGGAAGAAAGACAAAAATCATTTTCTTTTCAAAATAGCAGATAGAAATATGCCAGGCAGTTATAGATCAATTAATCTGACCAGGATTCTGAGATTTCCTGCTCCTGTTTACCAATCATATAATGGAAAATGGATATCCAAGAATTAAAGTACTTCACTTGAATAGAATGCTGCCCACCTTTGAACCCATTGTCTTATTTTATCTCTTTGTTATCAGTTAGTCAAAGAACCATCTTCCTTCGTGGGCAGCACGGTGGCACAGTGGTTAGCACTGCTGCCTCACAGCGCCAGAGACCCGGGTTCAATTCCTGCCTCAGGCGACTGACTGTGTGGAGTTTGCACGTTCTCCCCATGTCTGCGTGGGTTTCCTCCAGGTGCTCTGGTTTCCTCCCACACTCCAAAAGATGTGCAGGTCAGGTGAATTGGCCATGCTAAATTGCCCGTAGTGTTAGGTAAGGGGTAAATGTAGGGGTATGGGTGGGTTACCCTTCAGCGGGTTGGTGTGGACTTGTTGGGCCGAAGGGCCTGTTTCCACACTGTAAGTAATCTAATCTAAACTCTTTCACAGGATATGGTTGGGCCAGCATTTATTTCCTATTCCTAATTGCCCTTGAGAAAGTCTTGGTGAGCTCCTGGAACTGGGCATTCTATGCAGTGAGGGTCACTCACATTGCAATTAGGTGGGGAGTTCCACGATTTTGACCGAGAAAGAGAGAACGAACAGTAATACGCATATGCAGGTGCAAGCATGATGACGTGGATGGCCTCTTATGCATTCTATTGATTATGTGATGTATTCCCAAGTCAGGATGGTGCACGGCTTGTGTAGTTTGGTGATGTTCCCACGAATCTGCTGCCCTTGTCCTTCTCGTTGGTAGAGGGTGTGGTTTTAGAAGGTATTGTTGAACGAACTTGATGAGACGTTGCAGTGCATCTTATTTCCATCCACTTCCACCTTCTTTACCATTCCATGCTCTTTAATATATAAACCTGTTGTCCAGTACTGCCAATCACCACTGAAAAGCCACATGTCCATTCAAAGAGCTCAGTAAAAATTTTGAAATTTTGCAGAATATTTATTTTTCAACAAATGTTCATGTTTTAGAATATAGAACATAGAACATTACAGCGCAGTACAGGCCCTTCAGCCCTCGATGTTGCGCCGACCTGTCATACCAATCTGAAGGAGAAAGTGAGGACTGCAGATGCTGGAGATCAGAGCTGAAAAATGTGTTTCTGGAAAAGCGCAGCAGGTCAGGCAGCATCCAAGGAGCAGGAGAATCGACGT
Source organism: Chiloscyllium plagiosum (assembly GCF_004010195.1). Classification (NCBI taxonomy): domain Eukaryota; kingdom Metazoa; phylum Chordata; class Chondrichthyes; order Orectolobiformes; family Hemiscylliidae; genus Chiloscyllium; species Chiloscyllium plagiosum. The sequence continues at coordinate 55,749,965 of NC_057712.1, forward strand.
TTCTTCAGGAATGAGGAGGGTGTGACAAGCAGGCTAAGATACATCGATGACTGTATCGGCGCTACCTCATGCTCCCATGAGGAGGTTGAACAGTTCATCCACTTTACTAACACCTTCCACCCCAACCTTAAATTTACCTGGACCGTCTCAGACTCCTCCCTCCCCTTCCTAGACTTCTCCATTCCTATCTCGGGCGACCGACTCAACACGGACATTTACTATAAACCGACCGACTCCCACAGCTACCTAGATTACACCTCCTCCCACCCTGCCC
>NC_057712.1:55750958-55791522 GCF_004010195.1 Chiloscyllium plagiosum
CTCTCTGGCCTATCACCCTCACCTTAACCTCCTTCCACCTATCGTATTCCCAATGCCCCTCCCCCATGTCCCTCCTCCTTACCTTTTATCTTAGCCTGCTTGCCACACCCTCCTCATTCCTGAAGAAGGGCTTATGCCCAAAATGTCGATTCTCCTGCTCCTTGGATGCTGCCTGACCTACTGCGCTTTTCCAGCAACAAATTTTTCATACCAATCTGAAGCCCATCTAACCTACACTATTCCATGTACATCCATATGCTTGTCCAATGACGATTTAAATGTACTTAAAGTTGGCGAATCTACTATCGTTGCAGGCAACACATTCCATACCCTTAATACTCTCTGAGTAAAGAAACTACCTCTGACATCTGTCCTATATCTATCAGCCCTCTTACGGATAATTGAGATCTCCTTACAAATTTGTTTCTCAATTTCCCGCTGACTGTATGGAGGTCTATAGTACAATCCCAAAAAGGTAATAATCCCTTTCTTATTTCTCACTTCCACCCAAATGACTTCCCTCAGTACAGCTGTAATGCTATCCCTTGTCAAAAATGCCACTCCCCCTCCTGTCTTGCCTCCCTTTCTATCCTTCCTGTAGCATTTGTATCCGGGAAAATTAAGCTGCCAGTCCTGTCCATCCCTGAGCTATGATTCTGTAATTGCTTTGATATCCCAGTCCCATGTTCCTAACCATGCCCTGAATTTAACTGCCTTCCCCGTTAGGCCTCTTGCATTGAAGTAAATGCAGGTTGATTTATGCCTTGTGCTCTGCTTTGTCCCTGCCTGCCCTGACTGTTTGACTTGCTCCTCTTCCCAACTGTACCAGTCTCAGATTGATCTGTTTCATCATAACCTCCCTGGGTCCTACTCCCCCACCCCACCTCCCAGCTTATTAGTTTAAATCCTCCCAAGCAGCTGCAGCAATCTCCCTGCCAGTATATTTGTCCCCTTCCAATTCAGGTGCAATCCATCCTTCCTGTATAGGTCACTTCTACCCGAGAAGAGCTTCCAATTATCTAAAATGTGAACCCTTCTCCCATACACCAGCTCCACAGCTACATATTCATCTTGGACACTGTCTTCCCTCCCCTTCCTGGACCCTCCATCTCCATCACTCAACACTGACATTTTCTACAAACCCACTGGCTCCCACAACTAAACAAGGACAGAACCCCACTGGTCTTCACCTTCCACCCCACCAAGCTCCAGATACATTTCATGATCCTCTGCCATTTCTGCCACTTACAATAGACCCCAGCACCAGAGATATATTTCCCTCCACACCCTTATCTGTTTTCCATAAAGACCATTTCCTCCACAACACCCTTGTCAGGTCCACACCCCACACTCCACCCACCCACCCTCCCCTCCCGGCAAACTTCCTCTGCCACTGCAGGAATTGCAAAACCTGTGCCCTCAACTCCCTCTCACTTCCGTCAAATGCCCCAAAGTAGCCTTCCACATCCATCAGAGCTTTCGCTACACTTCCACACATGTCATTTACTGTATCCGTTGCTCCCGATGTAGTCTCCTCTACATCAGGGATACAGGACGCCTACTTGCTGAGCGCTTCAGAGAACATCTCTAGGACACCCACACCAACCAACCCCACCACGTGTGGCTGAAATCTTCAACTCCCCCTCCCACTCTGCCGAGGCCATGCAGGTCCTAGGCCTCCTCTATCACTAAACCCTAACCACCCAACGCCTGGAGAAAGAACGCCTCACATTCTGCCTTGGGACGTTGCAACCACACGCTATCAGTGTGGATTTCACCAGTTTCCTCACTTCTCCTCCCCTCACCACCACCCCTCCAATCTCAGTCCCAGCCTTCCAAATCGGCACCAGCCTCATGACCTGTCCTACCTATCAATCTTCCCTCCCACCTATTCACTCCACCCTCCCCTCCGACCTTTCACCTTTACCCCCAACTCCATCCACCTAATGCACTCTCAGCTACCTTACACCCAGCCCCACCCATCAAGCAATGATCTGAGGGATCAACATTTTCACAGGTTTTCTTCGCTGCCTCAGTGGCAAGGGAGATAAATATTCAAGTCCAGTTTGTCCTGTTTTGTGGTGTCAGTGAGGTCCGATCTAGGTTACCGAAGACTCCTGTAAACTGTAGCCACAGGCACCTGGCAAATGCAGTTGGGTACTCTCCCTTTAGCCTACACTTATTTACTCCCTCCACAGGCTCTCCTCTATTGTATCCTACAGCCGCTAAAATTACTGTTTTCATGGCCTGCGGTTCCCATCCTCCTACATTCTGAGGATTGGATAAAGCAGAATGGATCACGGTGCTCAGACACATTAACATCAATTTTACCTCCTTAACATCGTCGAGTCTGTGGAGAACCTTTTTGGTGGACGCTATTGTAAAAGATATGGAAATCAGTAATGGAGTCAAATACAGGAATCCTTTTTGTTATCTCTGCCAATTGTGCCATTGTAAATGAGGGTGTATAAGTTATTGGATTATAGTTCTAGTCATCCTGATAGGTTATCGACAGTGGGTTCATTAGGGCAGGGAAAGATCCTGGGGGTTGGGGGACGTCCCCAATCTTTACCATTGTTGGGCTATCTACAGATTTACTATTCTATTTCCTCCCAGTCTATCCCATAATCATTGTCCCCATCTCATGCCATTGTCCCAAATATGTGTTGTATTCCTTTTTGCCCAAAAGTTGGGATTTAATTTTTGAATTAATTCTGGCATCTTGAATGCTGGCCAGTGGGGGCCCTGTTTTCTTTGCCTGCTTTTTACAGGACTCTGAGCTCAACCTGTAGGTTTTTGCATTTCTCGGTCAGCTCATTGACAGCTCTTTGGGCTGCATCCTGATCATTGACTGTGCACTGCTACTTCTGGTACCCTCTACCACACTGGGTCTGAAAATGTCCCAAGCACATAATGTGCACCTGGTTCTTGTGCTCTTGCTCTGCTGCTATGACTCTTACTTTCTCCAATTCCTGCTTCACTTCCTCTATTTCCTTACTTAGCTTCAGCTTCTCCTATTCTCTCCTCTCAGCTGCTCCATGTAGCGAGCTATCACTATAGCCTTGCTGAGTTGTAAAACACACTCCCCTTCAACTTTGAGAGCTGCCTCCCAGCATGTCTGTCCTGTGAGACCCAGACTCATATTTGCTCACTATAATGATCAATCTACCAGGGCCAGGTCTTGTTTAGGTACTTTTTTTCATATATCTCCCACTGTAGGCACTGTGCCATTTCTCCTATTATTTCCTTCTAATTTATTTCCCTCTCTCATGGGTTTGTGATCCTACCCTAGCTTCTTTGTATCCTCGCGAGTTCCTGAGCCTATAACAGCCTATGCTAGATTTCCTTTTCCATGTGTCCCCAACCCTACACTCACTCTGCTTGTCCTCTTCATGTTACAAGCGCTTGGTCTATGGGCAAAAACTGGTCGGAAATGTTCATCCATTTTCATCCACTTGAATCCTGGCCATTACATGGGGCAGCTGCCCTCTTAACCAGGCTAAAGTTGGATGTCTGAGAGTCTGAGATTGATGGGGTTCAACTCCGGAAGTTATACAAACTAATTATGATCAACCAGGGATGCCAATGTTGTCCATGCTTTGGACACTTCAACCAGTTTATGTATTAAAAACTCTTCACCAAACACTTTTGTCAGTGATATGGAGAAAGAGACATGGAATTTGGTTTGTGGTTCAACTTGATTTTATTAACAAAATATTCTTTACTAAAAATACTGTGCAATTCCCAAATGCTGACAATATTTCCTCTCTATCAAGCTCTATCTAACTGAACAAGAATTAGCTGCAATGGTCCACAAACTTGAGCTGGGCTGTTGGGATCGCCCTCTTCTTTAATATAGGGCTGACTCCCTTGCTTGAGGGTGGGTCTTGCAGGACAGAACAAATCTTCTCCTGGGTCTCTTTGGGTTGCCACATAGTTTTCTGTGAAGATCTTCCCTGTATGTCTTTGCTGAGGAGGTCACTTCCAGGTATACGTTTTTATTCCCCCTCACCCTGAACTTTCCTGAATATTCTGTGGCCTTTGACCAATGGGGTGATGAGTAGGCTTCAAATCATCCAGTGGAGTCCCACCAACACCCGACAGGGTTGTCACACTGGGGAGGTGTACAGCGCATGTCCTCAGACACCAGCAGGCAAGAAAAGGTGCCAGAAAGTCTCATGAATGCTTCTCGAATTCACAGTTGTTCTCCTGAACTTTTGTAACTTCTTTGACTTTGGTTTCAGTTGTTGGCTGCTGTTTATTTTACTTTGACCAATTTTCTGTTAAGCCTGATTTCTCTGGTTGTGTGTCAATTTAGAACATTAAATTTTGGACCCATGGTTGCTTGACTACATTGATTTGTTCCTTTTTAATGGTCTCATTAAACTGTGTTGCTACTCTTAGTAATTTGTATATTTGTATACTAAGAACACTTTAGATTTCATTTTCCAAGTAGTATGTAATGTCCTAATTTTTCTTATTGAAATTTAATATCTCTTATCTTTTTGCATTCATTCACAGGATGCATTATAAGTGGCTAGATCCACAATTATTGCCCAACTCTAATTGCCAATGTGGAATGTGCTACTAAAGGTGGGTCACCTTTTGAACTGCTACTCTGCTGCATAGGTATACAAACATGCTTCTGGAGGGAATTCCAGGATTTTAACTCTGTGACAGTGAAGTAATGGTGTTATAGTTCCAAATCAGAATAGTGTGTGATTTGGAGGGGAACCAACTTGACTTGCGTATTGACCAATTATATGACCATTATTAGAAAATTAGGGACAAGAGTAGATTACTTAGCCTCTCCAGCCTGTTCCACCATTACAATTAGAGTCTTCTTGATAAAAACAAAGGAAGACTTGAAAAACTGGGGCAATCTTCATTGAAACAAAAGAGTATATGGGGTGATGTGAGATGGATGTTTAAAATTGTATGGGATGGGACAGAATAGAAAGAACCAGTTTCCAATTGTTAAGGTTCTAGACAGAGAAATAGGGACAGATTTAGGATAGAGCGCTACAGAGACTTACTTAACACAGAGGTGTTTGAAACTGTGGGATGTGCTACTAAAATTAGTAGAGTTTAAATTTGCTTTGCACAGCTACCTTGTTTCATGTTCCACCTGATATTTCTTTTCTTGATTTATTGCCTTGTATTGAAGTTTGATATTCACAGTAATGAGCTATCATTACAAGAAAAAAGCACTGGCTATAGCCTGACACTGATTGACCTAACTTTCCCAATAATCCCTATTCCTTGATCTGTCTATAATACAGTCTGCTTTGATGAACAGATTTAGATTTTGTGGTGTTGTGCTTTGCAGTTTGCATTGAATGTGAGGCAATGTCATTCACTTGAATGTGGATTTCCTAATATCTGTCAAGTTAGTCTGATGTTTGATGAGCATATCACATTACATGCTGGGTGGGAGTAATTGTCACAACAAAACGCAGCAGGATATTATTTTGCACTGATACCCTTCGGTCATCCAAACTTTAGTCTAAACTTGTACATAGCACTAATACTATTTATTAACAATTTGCTCACAATATTATCCTCTATTGTGCATGTAGAATTTTCCCATTTGTGCACATCATGCAATCTCTACATCTGCATAGAACTTTTTTTTGATGGTTATTGTAAAGCTGCCTTATAGGACGAACACATTCAAACATTATTAGGTAGTGATGAGCTCTTCTGAATTCAATTTGATCCATAATTTTTATTTAGTTACCTGTGTTCACATTAATTGTGTTACTCAGGTAAGTTTAGAATTCCGAGTCCTGAATTTCCACAGGATCATCCCAGTTTCCAATGGCAAGCATGGCTGGCTAAACGGAATAAACTATCAACTTCTCACCCGAGATCCTCTGAGGAAATCACAGTTACATGTGCTATTTTACCCAACTGTGAAAAAAACAGGTGCTTACGTATGCAAAAAAGCCAAAATATATTTCAAATACTTTGGTTACACAAGGCCTCACTGGTGTCAAAGAGCCAGAGTGGTTGCATGAATTGATCATAGAGAGTGCAAAATATTGAGAGTATTCTGAGAGCAGGAACACTTTGATAAACATTGGCGAGTATGCATTGAATATTTCCTCATGGAAGGAGGTCCTGCTGCTAGAGACAAAAGCAGGTCCCAAGTCCATTTGACCAGTAAGAGGACCAGAAGTTCAGCTACCTTGATGGTGCCACACATAGGGGTCATTGCAGGTGAAAAGGATGAGAAGGAGAGAGTGTCTCCATGTTGATCCAACTTTGAAAGATGGGTAATGAATTTTATCAATGTGCAATGTGAGAGGTATATGAACATAATCTGATAGTGCACAGGGATGGTTGGAAAAAAGAGTGCATTGTAAATAGAGTGCAACATGTATGGGTTTGGTGAGAATGGGAATTTGGAGCAGAGAGAAAAGGCAGTATTGTTTTCTACCTCTGATTTTTGTAATGTTTACATAAACCTAACAAATAAGAAGTTAAAGTTTTCGTCTGGTACTTTAATGCTTTAGTGAAATGTTGTGCATAAAAAAAAACATACAAATGTAAAAGGAGATATAAATAATCTGGTCTAAGGTATGGCAGAGTAAGTTGTGGTTCTAGGCTGCAGAATGATGTTGTAACTATTACACAGACTTGGTTGACAGAAGAACAAGATTGGCAGTTTAACATTCTGAGATTTAGATGTTTCAGACATGTTAGAGAGTAATGTAAAAGAGGTAGAGGATTGTGGTGCTCATTAGGGTAAATGTCACAACTGTACTGATGTAGGATACCTTGGAGGGATCATCCAGTGAGGCCATATGTGTACAGCTTAGGAACAAGAAGGGTGCAATCACTTTGTATGACAAGCCTCCCAACAGCTAGCAGGTGGCAGCGGAACAAATATGTGAACAGAGTATGGAAAAACGTGAAAACATCAGGGTTGTTATGGTGGGTAACTTTTAACTTGCCCTATACTGACAAAGATTCACTTAGTGCCCAGGGCTTGGCTGGAGGACAATTTGTCAGGCATGTCCAGGATACTTTTTTGAAACAATATATAAATAGTCTCACTAGAGAAGAGGCCACCTGTTACTGGGCAATGAGCTTGGCCAGGTGATTGAAATCTAAGTAAGGGAGCATTTCTGGAACAGTGACATAATTCTGTAAGTTTTAAGTTATTTATGGATAAAGTTAAAAGTGAAAGTACTAAACTGAGGAAAGGCTAATACCATAATATTAGGCAGGAACTGGGGAATGGAGACTGAGACAGCTGAGACATGTGAGAATCTTTTTAAAGGCCAGTTGATTAGAGTTCAGGATCAGCACGTGCCTTGAAAATGAGGGGTAAGGATGGAAAGATTCATGAACCTTGAAGGACAAGAGAAATTGAGAGCTTGGTCAGAAAGAAAAAGGAGGCATACAAATGGAGGCGACACGGTGGCTCAGAGGTTAGCACTGTTGCCTCACAGCACTAGGGACATGGGTTCGATTCCTGTCTTGGGCGACTGCCTGTGTGGAGTTTGCATGTTCTCCCTGTGTCTGCGTGGATGAGCCAAGGGGATAGACAGATAAATGGGTTGGGGCTAGGGGGAAGGTAGCTGTGAGTGCAAAGGTAGATGACGATGGGGGTAATGGTAATTGGTCGGGGGGGGGGTGAAGTGGATAGGTGGGAAGCAAGGTACATGCTGGTCCTGAATGCTAATCAACTGGCCTTTAAAAGATTCCCACATGTCTGATGGGGTTTTATCCTCAAACAGCTGTCTTAGTCTTCATTCCCCAGTTCCTAATATTGTGATAGTTAGCCTTTTCTTCCCACCTATCCGCTCCACCCTCCACTCTGACCAATCACCATGACCCCCATCGTCATCTACCTTCACCCCAGCCCCACCCCCCCCTCCCATTTATCTGTCCACCCCCTGGGTCTCAAGCCTCATTCCTGATGAAGGGATGCTGCCTGACCTGGTGTGCTTTTCCAGCACCACACTCTCGACCCATGCCCTTCTAAATCTTTCCTATCCATGTATTTGTCTAAATATCCTTTAAGTGGTGTAAATGTACCTGCCTCTACAACTTCCACCAGCAGCTCATTCCATATGTGTCCTCTGTGTAAAAACATTGCCCCTCAGGTTCCCATTTATTCTTTCCCCTCTAACCTTAAAGTGATGCCCTCTGGTCCATGATTCGCCTACTCTTAGAAAAAGATTGAGTGTATTCACCTTATCCATGCCTCTTGTGATCTTATACACTTCTATGAGATATCCCCTCAAGAAAAAAGTCCTAGCTTGTCCAACCTCTTCCTGTAACTCAGACCTTTGAGTCCTTATAAATTTCTTCTGCAGTCTTTCCAGTTTAATAACATCCTTCCTATAGCAAGGTGACCAAAACTGAACACAGTACTCCAAGTGTGGCTTCATCAAGGTCTTGTATAACTGCAACATAACTTCCCAGCTTCTATATTCTGGATTGGTGGTGCTGGAAGAGCACAGCAGTTCAGGCAGCATCCGAGGAGCAGTAAAATCGACGTTTCGGGCAAAAGCCCTTCATCAGGAATAAAGGCAGTGAGCCTGAAGCGTGGAGAGATAAGCTAGAGGAGGGTGGGGGTGGGGAGCAAGTAGCATAGAGTACTGTAGGGGAGGGGATGAAGGTGATAGGTCAGGGAGGAGAGGGTGGAGTGGATAGGTGGAAAAGGAGATAGGCAGGTAGGACAACTCCTGACAAGTCATGGGGACAGTGCTGAGCTGGAAGTTTGGAACTGGGGTGAGGTGGGGGAAGGGGAAATGAGGAAACTGTTGAAGTCCACATTGATGCCCTGGGGTTGAAGTGTTCCGAGGCGGAAGATGAGGCGTTCTTCCTCCAGGCGTCTGGTGGTGAGGGAGGGGCGGTGAAGGAGGCCAAGGACCTCCATGTTTTTTCCCAGTTTCTATACTCAATATCCTAACTGATGAAGGCCAGTGTACCAAAAGCTTCCTTCACTGCACTGTCTACCTGCGACTCCACTTTCGGAGAATCAAGTACTTGAACTCCAAGGTCCCTCTTTTCCACTACACTCCTTAAGGCCCTACCATTCACCCCGAAACTCCTACCTTGATTTGATTTTCCAAAATGCAAGACCTCACACTTATCTATATTAATTTCCATTTGCTTTATCTAGACCCACTTTCCCAGTTGATCAAGGTCCTGCTGCAAATTCTGAGAACCTTCCTCACTGTCCACAATATCACCTATTTTAGTGTCTTCTGCAAACTTACTAATCATGCCTTGTACATTCTCATCCAAATCATTGATATAGATAACAAACAACAATGGGCCTAGCACTGACCCCTGAGGCACTCCACTAGTCACAGGCCTCCAGTTCGACAAGCATTTTTCCACTATTACCCTCTGCTTTCTACCATCAAGCCAATTGTGTATCCAATTTGCCAGCTTCACTTTGGATTCCATGCATCTAATCTTCCAGAACAGCTGACCATGTGGAACCTTATCAAAGGCCTTACTGAAATCCATGTAGACTATATCTACCACCCTGCCTACATCAATCTTCCTGGTCAATAGATCAAAGAAATCTAACACAGTTGTGAGACATGATCTCCCATGCACGAAGTGTGCTGACTGCTGTTCTAAAAATGCCTTTGGCAAACAGGATTAAGGAAAGACCCATGGCATTTTATACACATATAAGGAATAGAAGGGTAATCGGGAAAGGGTAGATTCACTCAAGGACAAAGGATAGAATTTATGTGTGGAGCTTGAGGAAGTGGATGAGGTTTTTAATGAATACTTTGCATCAGAATTCATAAAGGAGAAGGATTTGGTGGGTGGTGAAACTTGGGGGGATATGTTAATATTTTGGGACATGTCAATATAAAAAAGGAGATGGGGTATTTTAAAAAGCATTAAGGTAGACAAGTCTCTAGGACTTGATGGGATCCATCCCAGAATGCTGAGGGAGAGAGGTGAGGAACTTGCTGGGGCCTTGTATGGAATCTTTGTATCCTCTTTAGTCAAAGGAGAGGTTCCAGAGGACTCAAGAATAGCTAACTTTGTTTCTTTTTTTTATGAGGGACAACTGGGATAATCTAGGAAATTTCAGGCCAGTGAGTCTTACGGCAGGGTAAAGAAATTACTGGATACGATTCTTAGGGATAAGATTTACTCACATTTGGAGCTTGATTGAGTATTTGAGGAAATAATAAAGAAGTTTGATGAGGATGTTATCTATATGGACTTTAGCAAGGTCTTTGACAAAGTCCCTCATGGTAGGCTAATACAAAAGGTGAAGTCATATGGGATACATGGTGAGCTAGTAAGGTGAATACAGAACTGATTTAGTCATAGAAGACAGAGACTAATGGAGGAAGGATGTTTTTCTGAGTGGAGATTTGTGACCAGTGGTGTTTCACAGGAATCAGTGCTGGGACTCATTTTGTCTATATTATGTATAAATGATTTGAAGGACAATATAGGTGGCTTGAATAGTAAGTTTGCAACTGACACAAAGATTGGGGGAGCTACAGGTAGTGTAGAGGATTGTCAGAAGATACAGCAGCACATAATAAGCTAGAGATTTGAGCTGAGAAATGACAGATGGAATTTATCACAGAATAGAATCCCTACAGTGTGGTAGCAAGTCCACACCAATCCTCTGAAGAGTATTCCACACAAACCCATTCCCCATTGGGCGGCACGGTGGCACATTGGGCGGCACGGTGGCACAGTGGTTAGCACTGCTGCCTCACAGCGCCTGAGACCCGGGTTCAATTCCCGCCTCAGGCGATTGACTGTGTGGAGTTTGCACGTTCTCCCCGTGTCTGCGTGTGTTTCCTCCGGGTGCTCCGGTTTCCTCCCACAGTCACAAAAGATGTGCAGGGTCAGGTGAATTGGCCATGCTAAATTGCCCGTAGTGTTAGGTAAGGGGTAAATGTAGGGGTATGGGGTGGGTTTCGCTTCGGCGGGTCGGTGTGGACTTGTTGGGCCGAAGGGCCTGTTTCCACACTGTAATGTAATCTAATTACTCTATATTACCCTAATTAATGCACCTAACCTACACATCCCTGAACACTATGGGTAATTTAGCATGGCCAATTTACCTAAACTGAACATCTTTGGACTGTGGAACGAAACCAGAGCACCTAGAGGAAACACATGCAGATACAGAGAAAATATGCAAACTCCACACAAACAGTCGCCCGAGGATAGACTCAAACTCGGGTCCCTGGTGTTGTGAGGCAACAATACTAACCACTGAGCCCCTGTGCCACCCCAGACAAATGCAGACTAATGCATTTGGAGGATTTAATTCAGGAGAGAAGTACTCAGGAAATTACAGAACCAGTAGCATCAACATACCAGAGATTTAGGTGGGCTGTTCCCTGAAAGCGGCAGCACAAGTGGATAAGATTGTCAAGAAGGAATGTAGCATCCTTGCCTTCATCAGTCAGGGCATAGAGTATCAATATTAGCATTCAGTTGCAATTGTATAGAACTTTGGTTAGGCCACATTTGAAATATTGTGCAAAGTTCTGTTCACCAAACTACAGGAAAGATGCAGAGGCTTTGGTAAGAGCACAGAAAGTCTTTACCATGATGGTTTGGAGGTTATTAGCTATGAAAACAAATTGGACAAATTCAGTTTGTTTCCAATTGAACAATGAAGGATGAGGAAAAACCAGACAGAAGTTTACAAGATTTTGAGAAGCATGGACAGAATGGATAGTCGTAGTCTTTTCCTTGAGGCAGTAATGTCAATTACTTGGGAATCTAGATTTAAGAGGGTAAGCTTAAAGAGTGAGTGGCAGGTTTTTTTTCTTTCCCTTGCACATGAGATGGCCAAAATAGGATGAAATAGAACAGATCCACAGATGGCTAGGCATCTACACTTCCTGGCCTTATAAGAGATCAAAAATCTTTCTATCCCAGCCCAGATCAACCCATCAGTGTCCCTAGTCTTACCTGCAGTGGTAGCATCACAGTAATATCAGTGAAATACTAACACCGGGAGCCAGAGTTCAAATTTCAACACAGCAGATAGCAACATTCAAATTAATTAATTAGCAAATTCAATTGTAAGAAACCAAGTCTACTGCCTTTACCTAGTTATGTCTGCAGGTGAGTAGGGACCTCAGCAATATGGTTGACTTTCAAATACCAGCAGAAGCAGCCTAGCAAGCAACTCAACTTATTGCTCTCTGATGTTTTTCTTTTGCAACAAATGCTGGTCTTACCAAGAATGTCCACATGCTGTAAAAGGAATATTTTAAGAAATACATAACCCTCTGGGATACAAAATTCCAAAGACCCATGTCCTTTTAGTGAAGAAAGTTTGTCTTATCCATCCTAATTTATCATGGTGGCTCAGTGGTTAGCACTACAGCCTCACAGCACCAGGGTCCCAGGTTCAATTCCAGCCTCAGGTGACTGTCTGTGTGGAGTTTGTACATTCTCCCTATGTCTGCGTCAGTTTCCTGCGTGTGCTCCAGTTGCCTCCCAGAGTCCAAAGATGTGCAGGTTAGGTGAATTGGCCGTGCTAAATTACCCATAGCGTTAGATGCATTAGTCAGAGGGAAGTAAGTCTGGGTGGGTTACTCTTTGGAGGGTTGGTGAGGACTTGTTGGGCCAAAGGGTCTGTTTCCACAGTGGGGTAATCTAATCTAATCTCTTTGTCCTGCAACTTGACATTGTATTCTAAATTCCCAGTAAAGGAAGGTTGGAGGCCTCTGACCAGTGGTGTTTCACAGAGATCGATGCTGGGACCTCTATTGTTTATCATTTGTATAAACGATTTAGATAAAAATTTAGGAAGAATGGTCAATAAGTTTGCAGATGACATCAAAATTGTTGATATAGAAGACAGTAAAGAAGGTTATCTAAGATTACAAAGTGATCATAATCAATTGGGCCAATGGGCTAAGTAGTGGTAGATGGAATTTAATTTGGATAAATGTGAGGTATAGTATTTTGGTAAACAAATAAGGGCAGGATTTATACAGTTAATGATAGGGCCCTGGTAGAATTGTCAAACAGAGAGACCTAGAGGTTCAGGTACATAGTTCCTTAAACGTTGGATGGGCAGGGTGGTTAAGACAGTGTTTAGCATGCTTACCTTACTGTTCAGATCACTGAGTATTAGAATTAGCTTTATTGTTACATGTTCTCACATGAGTGTTCTGAAATATTTACAAATTGCCATTTATGGGGCCATCTTAAGTACAAAGGCAACTAGGTACAGATTCTTAAGTACATTCTTAGGAAATAATTAGAAAAATTAAGAATTAAAAAGTCCAGCATGACCAACATTTACATGCCATCTTAGATACAAAAGTACAAAATCATAGGAATAAATTAGAAAAAAATAACAAAATAAAATGTTGAGAATAACAGTCCTTCCAACCCAGTCCGCACCAGCACCATAGATGCACCAGACCTGCTGAGCTTTTCCAGCAATTGATAATTTTATCTCTGATTTACAGCATCAGCAGTTCTTTCAGTTTTTATCTAGAATCACATCTCCTGTCACTGGGCTTGTCACATATTGATTTTTTAAAAATTTCCTGAACACAGCGCCTGAAGCTTTACCTTCAATACTCCTTATATTGTTCGAAACCCAGTTGATACTGAGATTGTTAAAGTCTCTTCCTATTATTGCCCTCTTATTCCTACAAGTAGAATCTTATCTATATGTATGTTTTCCTATCGCCCTTCTCCTATTTGATGGTCTATAGTATACTCCTAGTAGTGTGACAATCCTTTTTATTCCTAAATTGAACCCATGCAGCCTCATTTGTTAACCCATTTAATATACTGGGACCTCTCTCCATATTATCGTCAGCCACTCAATCCTTAGAGACAAAAAAAACTACAGATGTTGGAATCCAAAGTAGACAAACAGGAGGCTAGAAGAACACAACTAGCCAGGCAGCACCAGGAGGTGAAGAAGTGAACATTTTGGGTATTAACCCTTCTTCAATCCTATTCATACCCGAAACGTTGACTTCTCCACCTTCTGATGCTGTCTGGATTGCTGTGTTCTTCTAGCCTCCTGGTTGTCTAGCCACTCTATCCTGCCTGAAAACTCTATATCCAGGGGTAATGAGCTGCCAATTCTGCTCCTTCTTTAGCAAAGTTCCATTATAGCATGCTGCCCTGTTTCCATCAGTGCTGTTAAATCATCTGCTATACTTGTAATACTCCTTACATTGAAACATGGTCAGAAACTCTTATGGGATATATTTTCCTCTGTGTCTGAATCCCAATGTCTGTTACTATGAGAATGCAAATTAACACGATTTACTTGGATATACATGGCTCACACAAAATAGTTAAGTGTGGTTATTATGGTACTGATGTGTAACACAAAAGTATAATGTTAACAGTCTAAACTTGTGTGGAAAACACAAAATAAAGTTCCTTACTTTATCTAAATTCTTACCATCACTTAAAACTGGTTGTTAAGAAACAAAATTTGTCCCAAGTACTCTCCTACTGGGGTCACTAGTTGCAGGTGATATTAAGCAGTGAGCACTTTTCCCCAGATTTGTTCATTCCTCCATCTGATGGATGTAGTAAAATAACTACAAACATCCTGATGGAGAGGCAATGCAGTGTAGAAGCAATGTTATCAGGCAGGAAACAGAGCTTTGTCCACATCCGCCAACTTCAGAATCAAATTCCCAAATTCAGGAAAACAGTCAATGGCCGCGATTAGTCAATTGCATTCCTTTTTATTCTAAATCAGTTAAACAGATTTAAGTTCAACTTAGTTCAGTTATCAGACTTTAAATTACAATGTAACTTCTACTTCACAAATCTATATGAATTAAGAAGAGATAATTTTCTGGATTTATATAATTATTCGTAGCTTCATCACCATTTACAACGCAGTTGTGAATCTGCCAAAAACATTATTTTATCTGTTTAAGTGTCAGTATTTCATGAAATACAGATTTAAGGTTTGGTGCTAAGCTGAAATAGGAAAGAACTATACATACGGTTCTATAATAAATTAGGACATTCATATCTTTTAATCATAGATTTTTGAATATTTAAGATATTTCTGCTTTAAAGACATTTTCACATTTTGTTTCCTTATATTTAGGCACACCTTCCAAGCTCACAACTGTTACCACCTAGGTAGACAATAGCAGCAGGTGGACAATACATGGCAACACCACCCCTCTAAGCGTCTTCTCACCCTGACTTGGAACTATATCACCATTCCTTCGCTATTGTTGAGTGTAAATCCTGGAATTCCCTCCCTAACTGAATTGTGGGTACAGTGGCACAAAATTAAGTATCTATTCTTGACCAAATGTAGTTTTACTTGTTACTATCAAGCGATATACCATCTTCTTATCTAGGCAAAGTGCCTCTTCTGTAGATCTTCTACAATGTAATATCCTCTACTACTAATCAATACAGCCATAGAGTGATACAGCACAGAAACAGACCCTTTGGACCAACTCATCCATGCCAATCAGCTCTCCTAAATTGAACTAGTCCTATTTGCCTGTGTTGGGCCCATATCACTCTAAACCTTTCCTATCCATGTACCTGTCCAAATGTCTTTTGAATGTTATAATTGTACCCACCTCTACCACTTCCTCTGGCAGCTGTTCCATCTATGTATTACCCTCTGTTTGAAACACTGCCTCTGAAGTCCATTTTAAATCTGTCCTCTCTCACCTTAAACCTATACCCTCTAGATTTGAACTCCCCTATCCTATGGAAAAGACTTACCGATATCCCTCATGATTTTATAAAGTCCCCTCAGCCTCCTGCACTCCAATGAAAATGTATCCAGTCTCTCCTTAACCTTCGAGTCATAGTAAATCCAGCTTAAAAACATCTTTCCTGCAGCAGGACCACCAGAATTGTGTGCAGGACTCCAAATGTAACCTTATTAATGCCTTGTACAGCCATAACATGATATCCCAACTCCTGTATCCAGTGCTGTGACTGATGAAGGCAAGCATACCAAATGCCTTCTTCACAACCATGTCTACCTGTGACACTACTTTCAAGAAACTATGTACCTGCACTCTGGGGTCTCTCTGTTTGACAACCCTCCCCAGGGCTGCACCATTAACAGTGTGTGGTGCCCTGGTTTGTCTTGCCAAAATCCAACACCTTGGACTTATCTGCATTAAACTCCAGCTGCTGTTCCTAGGTCCACTGGCCTATTTGATAAAGATCCCATTGTGCTCTGAGGTAACCTTCTTCACTGTCCACTATACCATCAATTCTGGTGTAATCCACAAAGTTACTAATCATGCCTTTCTATATTCTCATCCAAATTGTTTATACAAATGACAAACAACGGTGGATCCAGCACTGATCCTTGTGGAACATTGCAGGTAACAGGCCTCCAGTCCAAAAATCAACCCTCTACCACCAATCTCTGTCTTCTACCATCAAGACAATTTTATATCCAATTGGCTCACTCTCCCTGGATCCCAGGTGATCTAACCTTACTACCCAGTCTACCATGCAGAACCTTGTCAAAGGCCTTGCTAAAGTCCATGAAGAGACGATAAAGTGTGGCGCTGGAAAGGACATCAGGTCAGGCAGCATCTGAGGAGTAAGACAGTCAACATTTTGGGCTTAACCATTCATCAGTACTGGATGAAGGGTTAAGCTCGAAATGTTGACTGTCTTACTCCTCAGATGCTGCCTGACCTGCTGTGTCATTTCCAGTGCCACACTTTATCAACTCTGATTTTGCCCGCATCTGCAGTCCCCACTATCTCAAAGTCCATGTAAACAACATCTATATTCTGTCTTCATCTATCTTCTTGGTCACCTCTTCAAAAAACTCAAGTTTGTGAGACACAATTATCCATGCCCAAAGTTCTGCTGACTATGCCTAATCAATTCCTAGTCTACATGTCTTTCCAAATGCATGTAGATCCAGTCTCTCAGAGTCCCCTTCAAATACTTACCCACTACTTATGTCAGGGTTATCAGTCTGTAGTTCCCAGGCTTTTCCTTGCAGCCTTTCTTAAATGACACAACATTAGCCATCCTCCGTTCTTCCAGTAACTCACCCGTGGCTGTCAATAATATAAATACCTCTGCTAGGAGTCCCACAATTTATTTCCTAGCTTCTCATAATGTTGTGGGGATTTAACGACCTTTATGTGTTTTATGACCTCTAGCACCTATAATACGGACTCTCTAAGATGTCACTATTTATTTCCCAATGTTCCCAGCTTCTGTGTCTTTTTCCACATGAAATACTATTGTGAAATATTTGCTTAGTATTGGATCATAACAAGGCAGAGGCAAAGGAGGGTTGGTGGCAATGAACTATGTCAAACAACACTTAGTCAATACCACAAATTGAGAGACATGCCACCAATAGTCATCTAGGAAAACACACATGATTGCAGTGGTTGGATCTGACCTGCATCACAAGGGGAAGAAATTCGACAGACCCAGAAGAAAAGAAAGAATGATTCAAGTGAATTTATCACTTTAAGAGTATTACCATTTTAGAATAGTCATTATTTGGAGATACGAAAGGCTACGACAACGGATGAATGGGCACCGCACAACAATCAACAGACAGGAGGGTTTCCTCCCAGTTGGGGAACACTTCCGTGGTCCAGGACATTCAGCCTTGGACCTTCGGGTGACCATCCTCCAAGGTGGACTTTGGGACAGGCAGCAGAGGAAAGTGGCCGAGCAGAGGTTGATAGCTGCATTCAGTACCCATAGGGAGGGCCTCAACCGGGACCTTGGGTTCATTTCACATTACAGGTGATCACCATTGCACTACACACACACACAGATATTTCTACACACACACACTCTCACATGGACACTGGTACACACAGACACCCACACACACCCTTATAGACACACACACTCCCACTTCCACAACCGACATAGATTCATATAGAACTCTGAGCGCAAAAGCTGCATGAATTTATGTAAAACTCTGTTATCTCACTTTTTAGATTGGAATCAATCTAAACATCAGGTCATAGACAGAGAACACAGGGGGCTAACACCTTCAACATATTGTCTAGCTATCACCATTGTTAACAGCTAACCCGAGAATGCAACTTTTAAAAAAAGGGTTTTGTGATTTACACATGAAAGAAGTGAAACTATCACTGTATTCTAACAGATGAAAGGCTTAACAGACAATCAATTTTTCAATGTATAATTTTTGCTATAAATTCTGTGTTACGATCGAGCCCTCCACAATCACCTGATGAAGGAGCGTCGCTCCGAAAGCTAGTGTGCTTCCAATTAAACCTGTTGGACTATAATCTGGTGTTGTGTGATTTTTAACATTTTAGAATACACAATTAGTCAGCAATTGAAATTGAAAATCACTAACAGTGAGTCTGTAGTTGTGCAAGCAGCAAAAAGGCAAGCTTAGCATTGCAAGTGCTTTATACAGAAACTGTAAGAAGCACTGGGGCAAATATGTGAGCTAGTAAGAGAGAAAAGTCACTGACACTTTGACATTACAGAGAGTCAAATGAAGAAGGCTTTGCAAAAAGCATCTAACTCCAGGAGCTGTAAAAGATAGTTCTCATCTTCTACAATGAAGTTAGCTGCCATCAACAGTTGTCAAAGCAAGGCATGGCTGCAAGGAAGAGTGAAAGAGCCAGAATAAGATTAAACACTTCATTTGGAAGAAATAGAGAAGATTTAATATTTTCTAGCAGATTCAAGGTCAAAAATGTACCACATAACACACAGGATTGGACTTCACAGAAGCCACAGTTCATAATATACTGCATTGCCTCAAAATAAAACACGAAGTACAAATGTGGCATGCAATGACAGAGGTACAGGTCAGAAGGAGATTACACACAGAAAGACGTTAATATGACAGGGTAGTCACTTTTAGAAAAGCTAATCAAGGCACTTATGGGGCAAATTGGTGATTTCCAACAATCCAGGATTCACATTGTCTTTGTCAATGGGCATCGTATTAAATTTAAGCTTGATACCAATTCTAAAATCACGATCCGATCAGACCAATTCCATGGCTGAATAAACAGAAGCAGCGGTATGTAGAGATGAGACTATGTGGTGCATGTGGAATAACTGTCAACAGCAGAGAAATAATACCAGTTCCACTATAACACAGGCAGTATAGGACAGCTGGAAAATTTTTAAGTCGTTCCTAATCAACATGTAGATGGGTGGTTTACTAAGTTTGCAGACAATACCAAGCTCAGTGGAGTTGTGGATGGTGTAGGAGGTTATCAAAGGATACAATGCAGAATATACATCAGTTACAGATATGGGCAGAAAAATGTCAGATGGAGTTTAATCCAGGGAAGTGTGAGGTGCTGCATTTTAGAAGATCAAACGTTAAGGAAAAGTGTACATTTAATGGCAGGACCTTGACAGCATTAATTATAGAGGGATCTTGGGATTCAAGTCCATAGCTCCCTGAAAGTGACCACTCAAGTCGATAGGGTGGAGATTCAAAGGAGATTGGAAGGGCAAGTTTTTTACACAGAGAGTGGTTGGAGTCTGAAACGTGCTGCCGGGATTGCGGTGGAAGCAAATATGATAGGAGCGTTTAAAGGACTTTTAGATGGGCATGTGAATTTGTAAGGTATGGAGGAATATGGACCAAAAGCAGGAAGAACAGCTTAGTTTAATTTAACATCATGCTTGGCACAACTTCATGGGCTGAAGGGCTTGTTCACATGCTGCACAGTTCTATGTTCTGCGATCCCTACCTCTGAGCCGAAAGACCTGGGTTCAAATCCCACCTGCTTGAAAGGTATCATAACATGTATGAACATGTTTATTAAAAAATATCTCAACACACCTCATTTTTGAGATAGCATACTGTTTGGTCCTCAACATTTTCAAGATGTCAGAAGGAGTCCCACAATTACAAGAGAAAAACTGGTCCAGAAACCATCACTTGCTGCCTACCACTTTCCTAATACCTCACACAATCTGATTGTTTGGTGACACTCTATGATGGGACCTTCCTCTGAGAAGGGGAGGAAACCTTGCCTTAAAACAATTAACCTTGTTTCCTCTTTAAGCTGTGAGGCAGCCATCAGAAATGTGGATGGATTCCCATGAACTATTAGCTAGAATTGGGGTCTGATGAAACCATAAACTCAGTCTATCTCTGACTCTTTATGCTGCTTTGGCAAAATTCCCTGCTGATAACACATGCTCAGAAAAATAACAAATTTACCTTTCAACTTTGGGGTCTCGGTTGCAATTGTTCCAATTGGAAGGGTTGAAATGATCAAGGACTATTCATAAAGCAGAGCTTGAATTTTCTACAGAATTGTACCTCTAGCCTAGTTCTACAAATATGCATGGTATTCTGTTGATTTTAAAGTTAAAGATTTCCATTTTTAACCTGGGAGCAAACATCTTAAAAACTTGAATCCATCCTTAGGAAGAGACAGATATCATAGTCCACACAACGGTAACTCACCTGATACTACCTACCTCTAAAAATGTATCTGATGGGCAGATGTTTTAATCCCGTTGAAGATCAATGTTTTTGACTGCTCAGCCTTATCAGCATGGTAATATGGCACTTTGTAGGACGATGACATTACATTTCAATAATCAGCAGCAATGTTTCTCTGTATGTAAAATTATCAATGCGTTTAATTTCTTTGTACCAAGTGATACATTGAAACATTGCTGGAACGACAAGTGACAGTGCCCCGTTTGCTCAAGCCAACATTTACATCTTGGAATGAGGTCAGGCGATCCAGCTGCTGCAGGCATTCTCACAATATCTTGAAGATTGCGGTGCAAAGCCATGTATACAGGCTATAAATGAAGCCTTCAAAACCCAGAGAGAGCACACTGCCCTACTGAAGATTGAGGATGCTTATTGCCACAAAGAAACAGAATTTCACCTGGGTAAGAGATATGCTTATGTCTACAAAGCAAAGAACAACACTGTGACTCCTGGTGGTAAAGCAAACAAAGCTTGTGTTATTTGGGGTAAAGTGACCCATCCTCATGGACACAGTGGCATAGTACATGCAAAATTCAGCTGTAACTTGCCCACTAAAGCTATTGGGCACCAGGATTTGTATGATGCTGTACCCATCATTGATCGAAAGCCTAAAACAGAATTCCTGGCCTCTGTAGGTAAGGAATTACACCTTTTTCAGTTTTAACTGTTCCTGCTCACACATGCTTAATGTATCACCTTGGAGGTGTGTACATAAATTAACAATATGTAGTAAAATGATTTATAAGGAAACATCTACATTAAGCTTTCTGTGGAAACTGGAAACGACCTGTCGAGAATGTTTGGATCCTACTGGTATTTTACAGAAGACATGATTATGATTGGGCCGAAATTGAATTATATTGGATCCAGTGAAGTCATGATAGAGTGAAGAAGAATTCAGTGCAGGAGATTTATGAATCGCAAATCTCGTCTTGTTAAGCCCTAGCTGGAAGCTTCCATGTAATAGACATTGTAGCTCATATGGGAGTAGATCCCAGTGATCTTGGTGAAGTTTTGAGTTTTCTCTGTCCAGCCAAATCAGCCTAGACATTAAGGAGTGCTGCAAAAATTGGCAAAATAGTGTCTATTGGCCACACATCCAGGAGATGAACTGTTATATTCTATCTGCTATGTGCCAGAAGCTGCAAAGTATATTGCACAACTCCAATCATGTGTTTTGCTCATAGGCATTTTTCCTTTGAATGTTAGGGCCTCAGAACAGAATTCTTGTCATTTGCGGGTAAGGAATCCTGAGGAATGGGGATTTCTATTACACCTTTTCCAGATTTCACTGTTGCTTAATGTATGAAACACCCTCAAACTGATATTTTAACATCCTCGCAAGTCTTATCTCTGCATATGAGGGTATGATGTAGTAATGCATTGTCAGCTAAAGTGATTCTATGAACTGATCCTTCAAGGAAGTCAGAAATGTTTCATGTGTTGTACCTGAGAATATATAAAGAAGCAATGGTTGAAAGAGGGGCTCAGATGACTGTCCAGAACAGGCAGCTGACTGACTATAGCAAGTGGTTCTTAGCTTGTATGGAGTTATATCTACTTAGGACAAGAGCTACTATCATTTGCTTTATACAGGGATATGTTCTCTAGTTTTACTATCTCAAACCTCCTAAGAACATAAATACTCAGTGGCCTTTTCATTATATTAGTAAATTTAAGTATTCCCAATAAGCCTCCTCCAATTACAAATCTCTCCCTCTTATAATCTTACTGCAGTTCTCATAATCTTACTGCAGTTGCAATATTGTGCAAGTTAACTAATGCTGCCATACAATTTGACTCCTACAGGAGAGTGAAGGTGTTTGAAAGGGAGTAGAAGAGATCTTTTGAAAAAGTCTTCTAAAGGACATTACTTCTCTGCAATGAAGGAGAAATGTGCGGTGAAAGATATGGAAAAGGTGCACAGATCTTTCAAGGGAAGTTGAAAGATGCTGCAGGAAACTAATGAGGAAAAGGTTCTGAAACATGGCTCGGCAAGTAAGATCTCTGGGCATTCATGCAAGTGCTATGCACTGTGCTGCTCGTTCAAATGTTTGTGCCAGCCACTATCATGTGCTTGCAATTGTTCTGTGAAATGCCTGGGATTCTTATCAATTGAGATTCCATTCCATCAATGATCAGGTGGTCTGTAACTACCACGACATACAAATCTGTGCAAGATTCTCATGGAAACAGTCTGAGGCTTTCACCTTCCACTAGTCATGTCCTCCAGGGATATTCACACTTTGAAGCAGAATTGCTTTGGAGGACAAATGAGATGGAGACAAGGGATACCCTCTGAAGATGTGGCTCATATGAACAGCATGAAGAGAGCAAACAGTGATTCTCAGAAACCAGAACGATCAGGCTTGAACCTGTACATATTATGTTGTACAGCATTGGGCCCTGGAGTTCTACAAGGAAGTCAAGATTAGAGTAGTGTTGGAAAAGCACAGCAGGTCAGGCAGCATCTGAGGAGCAGGAAAATCAATGTTTTAGGCAAAAGCCCTTCATCAGGAAGGGCTTTTGCCCGAAACGTTGATTTTCCTGCTCCTTGGATGCTGCCTGACCTGCTGTTCTTTTCCAGCACTACTCTAATCTTGACTCTAATCTCCAAGATCTGCAATAGCCACTTTCGCCTCATTGATTTCTACAAGTAAGTGTTGAGTGCTCTGCTTTCTTGGAGGAAAAAGTTTAACGAGAGGATGAGGGATGCACTCATTGCTGCCAGGGAAAGTTGGGACAGTCTGGTTCAGTCACATTTCACTTAAATTGGTACAATGTAGCCCTTCTCACACAAATTTCGTACTGTCTGAACATCCCTAGCCAACAACACTAAGAGGTCTCACTGTCAACAATTCATCTATGTCACAAACACCCATTGCCTGTCTCTAGCTCCCGTCCTCAGACTTTCAGAGTGAGTTTGCTAATTTTTCTGATGTGACTGCTGTTGACCATTGTCTTGTGATGTTGCAGCCAGAAGGACCCTGCCAATGATTGTCCATGTGTGTTCTGCAAGGGCAGAATCAGCCATCAGGACAGGACACTGAGTTTGATTGGGGAGGAGGGAATATGGAAGATGTGGCATCAGAAATGTATTTGAGCAGATTCACACTTCAATGCACTCTTTCTTTGTCTTGCCTCTCATGACCTATATAATCCCCCTTTAGATCTGAAAACTGCTTTGTTGCAATTCAATGAGGTGCTGAACAGCAATGGTGAAGTTTTCCTCAACTTTGCTCAAGGTGGCATTTGAGTTTTCCAGTGCAAGCAGTTGTCCTTGACAGTATGTTGCAGATCAGCATATTCCAAGGTCCAGAATTACATTCTGAGGGACACATTAAATCATAAACAGAGACACAAAGTTCATTGCCTGGTACCTTTCAGCCACACAATACACTAAAGGACTTCAAAATGTAATACTCTTCTGGCAGTGGTCTGTACAAATCATGTACATTATAAATCAAAGCACAGACCATAAGTGACAGCCAGGATTCACTTAGAGTAAAGATATGAGACTTTCTGGTACTCATGCAAGAAATAGATTTCTCGAATTTTCCTAATTGTGTATGTTGCAGCTGGAAATACTGCCACTGATCCAAAATTCTCATCTTCTTTAATAGCCACCAGAGCTCAGCATTTGCCTCCAGTGAAGTAGAGCTTGAAGCTATGCTGTCCAAGGATTCTCCACTGCTGTATCTGTCCCAGCACTTGCTCCTAGTCACAGGTAACATGTCCTTCATCATAGGACAACACATCTACTGTCTGGTAGTTGGAGGATTTGCATTCTGACTGCTTTTTGTTAAGGAGTTTTCATTTATTCTCCTCCAGCACCACCTTCTGAGGAATGCTTGAAGAACATGAACAAGATTAGAACTAAACCTAAATCGTCATGTCCATACCATCATTTTTCATTGTCTGGTTATATCAAAATAACGGGTATCAGTGATATATTCCATATGACTGTTGCTGTTTTACTCTGGAACCATAGAGCTGAGAACCTCTTGTTTCTTCAACTCCAATGACCATGCATGCCAGGATACAATTCATCCCAGCATTTCCTCCTCTTCAGTGGTTAAAGTGGAGGTGGCTGGAGGACCACTTTTACTTTTCTGCTTTTTCATGGTATCCAGATCTTTCTTCTCGAACAGGGAGAGAAAGAAAAAGCCAGAGTGTGAAATGTAAAATGTTTGCGAGGTTGGAAAGATAGAATTTTTTGGGGGGAAATCACTGTGAAAGATGGATGTGCATTTGCATTAAGATGAGGGTGAACATCAGTGATGATTATTTAGATGGAGAAGTGAGGAGGTGCCTCGAGAAAGAGAGAGAGAGAAAAAAAGAATGGGTGAAGCTGCAACATCTATGAGGAATGAGTTGCATGATGAAGGTTTGAGAAGGAAGAGTAAGGATGATTCGAGTTAGAGGCACATTAAGATATAATTCAATGAGTCAGGCTATTCATCTTTTTCCGCCCTGAGTACAAACACTCTATGCTACTTTCTCCCCACCCCCACCCTCCTCTCATCTATCTCTCCACCCTGCAGGCACTCTGCCTCTATTCCTGATGAAGGGCTTTTACCCGAAACGTCGATTTTCCTGCTCCTCGGATGCTGCCTGAACTGCTGTGCTTTTCCAGCACCACTCTGATTGTTTTCCGAGACAGGCCTCTTCCTCCAATTCACAAGGAACAGAATCTTAAAGCCCAAAGCATCATGTCAGAAAATACATTGCTGAACCAGGGTGCTACTGTGACAGTTGTGCCTGTATTTCTAAAGCTTTGGGCTCTGTCTGAAGACTTTTACTATGCTTCAACTCTGATTTTTACATGGTTCCATAAAGTGCTTCAGCTGGAATGGACTGCAGGTCATCATCAGACCTACATGCTTTAATACTGGGAAAACTTGGAATTCTGGCACAAAAAAGTGATTGGATTGAAAAGATGGTGACAACTACAGTGCTCAAACACATTCTGACACATAGTCCCCCCCGCCACAGTGAGCAGGTCAGAACATTAAAATTCAGCCGTGATTTCACTACTTACAGCTATACAATGTAAGTGTGTTTATTTTAACCTATTTGTGTTTGTTGGTAAAATGGTACAACAATCAGCAGAATATGTTCTTTGATCATTGTGTTTGTTTTACTTTCCTTACTTTCCAAGTTCTAAAGGGAAAAGCAACAGATTTTTTTCAAGGTTCAACTGGAGCAGTTGTGTTCTACAGGACATTCCCAGAGATAAATGCCAACACAAGCATCAATAAGAAAAGCTCCTTGTTCTGTCTGAAATTTGCTGGTTTTCCAATGCAAGGAATTGTCCTTGACCGAGTATTACAGGTCAGCACATTCCAAGATCCTGAATTACATTCTGAAGCATGCATTAAATCATGGACAGTGGCACAATGGAGAAAGGTCTTTGCCTAGTACCTTTCAGCCACACAGTACACTGAGGGGCTGGAAAATGTTATATCCCTCAGGTAGTATGCTTTTCAAAACATGTACGTTGTAAATTAAGGTAATTGAAATGTAATGAAGCACCTCCAGGTGAAACACATTGAATAGAAAACTTTACACAATTGCACTTTCTGCAATGTTCAATTTGAAATGTTTTTGCTCTTGGGTTGTATACCTGACTTCTATACCTTAAATCATAAGGCTATTAAAATCATATTGAGTGGAGTATGCTTTACAGGTATGGAAATGTGTTGCTGGAAAAGCGCAGCAGGTCAGGCAGCATCTAGGGAACAGGAGAATCGACGTTTCGGGCATTAGCCCTTTTCAAGGTTCAGCTGGAGCAGTTGTGTTCTACAGGACATTCCCAGAGATAAATGCCAACACAAGCATCAATAAGAAAAGCTCCTTGTTCTGTCTGAAATTTGCTGGTTTTCCAATGCAAGGAATTGTCCTTGACCGAGTATTACAGGTCAGCACATTCCAAGATCCTGAATTACAAGATCCTATGCTTTACAGGTGCAAATTGAATTTTCATTCATGAGGTGAGGGCATCACTGGCTCGCTCAGCATTTAATGACTGTCCCTAATTGTCCAGAGGGCCATTAAGAGTCAACCATGTAGGCCAGACCAGACAAGAATGGCAGTTTCCTCCCTTAAGGGGCATTAGTAAACCAGATGGGTTTTCCCCAACAGTTGGCAATGGATTCATGGTCATCATTAGACTCCGAATTCCAGATTTTTAATTGAATTCAAATTTTACCATGGCAGGATTTGAACCCGGATCCCCAGAACATTACCTCAGTGTCTGGATTAATTGTCCAGCGATAATACCACTAGGCCATCAACTCCCTGAATATTGTAATATTTAAGCTGAGATGTTTTGTGTATGTTTACAAAGTTTATGAATAAAGTATATTCTGGGAAAACAAATCCTATTAATTGGTTACCTGTTAAAATGGTGTTTATACATGTAAATGACAAACTTTAGCATAATGGAAACACAACAATGCGATAGGGAGAGTGGGCTGTTGTTGTGCAACATATTTAAACATTCCATGCCAGCAAAAAAAAACTTGGAAATGAATGTTCCAACATTGCAATAAACTGAAAGCAGCACCCAACTTCTGGATGAAGAATAGGGATGTGTCTGGTGCATCTCAATGTTCAATTTAACCTCAGGAATCACTTATAAAGCAATAATGTCTCTTACAGCATGCTGGACAACAAAAACAGTATTTACACTACAGTGTGTTGTGCACTTTAGTCCTCATATTCTGTACTATTTCAATTATGCCAGGTTATTTGGATTTAATGATCTCCTTGCCTTTTCAGGGTGGCCTCCAGGATCTTAGCTTCTTTCCCAAAAATTCCTCATCCACTACTTCTATCTGGCTAAATTTGTTTTCACCCTGATTAGCTTCACTTTGAACTCTGTATACTTTCCCTACATAAAAATATATCAACTTAAATGAGAACAGAAAATGCTGGTGAAATTCAGCAGGTCTGCAGTATTTGTGGAGAGAGAAATTAAGTTAATGTTTTGGGTCCAATGACTGTTCTTTGAAACTCTTCAGTTCCCAATCATCCCTCATTTGGTTTCATTCAGTTCCAATTGTTTTTCAGATTTTCATCATTTGGAACTTGTTTACTATTTTAATCAAGCTATCTTAAGTAAATGATAGCAAAATATCCTACCATTTATACCTTTGTATATTTCATGTCAAAGTATTTCACTGCCAATCATAAGGCCAATATTGCCTGGAAGAATACTACAGTGTAAAGCAGCTCCATATGTGTTGGAAGAAAGCTTGCTGTGAGTAAAGCAGGTGCTCACAAACTGACTACTCTTGTGATCTCTACAAAATAAAGGTCCTGCATTGACACACATCCAATAACCTCAGAAAATATATGATTCTTACCTTTTGGTATTGACTATTCTATTTTTGACACTTCCTAGATAACCATAAGCCCATAAGACATAAGCCCAGACTCAAAAACAACCTGAAATTTTCCAAAAATCTTTTTTCTGGTCATTCCAGCCTCTAAATGATATCTTCTTCTTCATCTCTCCTCTTTCCTTATTCTTCATCAGAAAGGATGTGTTTGTAAATGTAACTTGACTTCTTGTCTACATATTTTAGTGAGCTTATTGCGAACTTGCAGCAACTCCTGTTTCTATTAGAGAACAGAAAGCTGTGGAATAGGTTTGGAGAAATTTTAATGAAATATTTAGAAGTAAAAAAGAAGGATCTTTTTGAGAAACTCAGAGAAATATCTTCCATACTATAAAGAATTTAATTTTGCACTTTGATTGTTAGGTCATCCTCATTGCCCCACATCACATATGTCCTGAGCATCATACCTTCATACTCTTGCCAATGGAAACAGTGCTGGAAGATTTAAATTCTTATTTGAACTTTTTCTCCATTTGTGGGGGTAAATCCTCACTTCTCAACAAATTGGATTAAGTGAATTACTTGCCATATGGGGTACTGTAGAACTTAGTTGTTAAAATGTACCCAGTAATGCAAGCTTTTCATTGTGCAGAATTGTTCAGGTGAGTCATAATTGATGCTGACTTCACAGATCCCACACACTCATGCATCCCCCACACTCTCACCCACGCACACACCCTCTCAAAGACTTATACTCCATCACACCCACATGCAAACTCACACTCTCTCACATGCACTCACACTCACACACGCTCTCTCTCTCTCTCTCTCACGCATGCGTACACACATATAAGTCTATAGGTGAATTTGTATTTGCAGAATTATATTTGCAGATACATTCTATATTGCTCAAAAAATGCAAAGTTTACAGGCAGTCAATACATGTAATAATTTGTAAATTCCACTTCAGAAATAGAACAAGTCTGACTCAAGATTGGGATACAGCCAGACTCTATCCTTAGACTTTTAATGCATTGTCTGAGCTGAGATGTCACCTTTTGTTATAAAACCTTAAGTTATCTCGAGAAGGTGATGTAATAGAAGTTCTTGGATTTACATATTAATGAAACCTGCAATGCATTCTAAAAAATGAAAGACTTAACAACAATCCAGTTTTGTTCAATATATCATTTCAGTTGCATGACAATGTAATCTTTTGCTATAAATTCTATGTCTTATGATCCCGTTCCACAGCTACCTGATGAAGGAGCTGCGCTCTGAAAGCTAGTGCTTCCAAATAAACCTGTTGGACTATAATCTGGTGTTGGGTGATTTTTAACTCTGTCCATTTCAGTCCAACACTGGCTCCTCCATATCACAGAGATCCTAAATGGGCAGATGCCATGTGTAAAATGGCAACAATGCTCTGAGTTACAAGTAAAAATTGAATCTGACCAAATATGGTAATGTTTTCATTGGATGGCATTGTGGATATTTATGAATGTTCAGCAAATTGAAAATAAAACAGCAATCAATACTCCATGAAATATTTATTAGATTGAAAGCACAGTAATTCATTCAGCATTGGATCAGTAATTTCAGATCAGTTAAATTTTCTCAATCCACTGGAAGAATATGCAAACATTTGAAATGAAAAGGCATACAATAACCAAACCGAAAAAGAAAGAAGCAATTACTGAGGATTTAGAAATATCTCTTGCAAACCCTTTACAAGCACAAACATTTCAGCATAATGTTTGGAAAACAAGCATCCAAATAGCAAGCAACTTTAAATTTTATCTTACAAATGTTGCAAAAATTACTTCAAGCCAATATAAATATGTTAGTCATCATCTATGAAAAAGCACGACTATTTTAGTTTACCGCCCTGAGGATATTTCCATGCCCAGAGATATTTGTAAATAATACTGTTGTTACTTTAAAAAAGTACAAGTCTATTTGTTTGTTCTAGGAGCTACTGTAGCTGTTGTAATAAGCTGCAGTAGCATCTGCTAATACAGATATAAGGCTCCTCTCTGAATTTGTGCCTCCTGGTGAACAAATGTCAGGCAGATGTGAATTAATTACCATTCCTGCTTGATTTAGATGACTAGAGGTGTTCAAATACTGATCAAACTCATTGCGGTCCACTTCTCCTAAAAGCTCAGCTTGGGTGATATGTTCCAGATTATCTAGGTGATGGTGATCATGGGGAGGAGAAAGGTGAACTGATGTGCTCGAGTTCATGCACTGTGGAGCCGGCTGCTGGATCCGGTTATAATAAGGAGGAGGTGGAGGATGGCTGGCTGCAGAGTGCATCATGGTAGATCTGTTCTGGGGAATTGAAATCTGACTAAGATGTCCACATTGGATAGGGCTTTGACTGTAGTCTGAATGATACATTAGTCCGTTCATCTGGGAAGGAGAATCTTCTGTACACTGAGTTGGAAAGAAGCTGTGATCGGCATCAATCACATCTAAAGGGGACATCTCAGGAGTGGGTAGCCCATAGTTGTCAAAGCTGTTGTTTGTTGTCTGTGTGTCCCTGAATCTGCTGATTACAGGAAGTCTTGAGGCTCGTGGATAGCCTTTATCCTCTTCCTCCTCCAGAGGTCCCCTGCACATTCTTCCACTGCGGACAGGAGGTCGATCATGCGGGATGTTGGTGAGCAGGAAGCTAGGATCTACACGTTTGCAGAGACGTTTGATCTGTTTTTTCCTCCGAGGCCTGTATTTGTAATTGGGATGATCCTGCATATGCTGGACTCGTAATCTTTCAGCTTCCTCTACAAAAGGCCTCTTCTGTGAAGGAGTCAGTGCTTTCCATGATTTACCTAAAATATATCCCATGAATTCAGAGGTAAAAATTATAAATCAAATTCATCTCCAACTCATAATTAGACATCATTCCTTCTATATTCACTTCTTTATCCATAAGAAAAATTATTCTATAACTAAATATACTTTTACAGTTAAAAAAAACTGACAGTTTGTGCTGTGAACAATAAACACTAATGCTTTATTTAATACCTTGTCACATGAGATTGTAATGGAGATTAACTGCTTTCAGTGTTAAAATTACGAAAGAAAAGCAATATTGTTAAAATAAAGACATTACTTATTGGTTTTTGTTTACCCAAGTGAAATGAAATATATGGTGAGCAAGATGAAAATCTTTATTTCTGAAGTTTAAAATATCAAATAGAAGGAGTTAGATAATTAATCATTTCTTCCTAAAGGAATTGAATGTCAGACAGATAAAACAATTATATTAGGCCTAATTCTTCACTTCCAGTTCTTTCCACAATGATTAAAGTCTCTCTGTTGATAGCCAACAGAGAGACATGGTTAATTGCCAAAATTGTACAAAATATTTTCCATGCCTCTCCTCCTTCTCAAATTTGTCCAAACCATTTCCTAAAGTAACAACTCATGTAAGGTGCAGTCCCCTTGGCATCAGGAGCCGTTTTGCCTCTGGCACAAGAGGACCTTAGATGGTCCGTATTGGCAAACCACTCAAGTATATAAACCAATCTAGTCAAGTCCATTCCTTCTATTACCTGATGTCCACATAGATGCTCTCTCCAATTGGTATCTTTGGAGTGTGAACTCTGGTTGAGATCAATCACCCCAGTAGGCACTAGAAAACATTGTCTTATAGAAAGCAAAACTTATTTTTTAAATGAATAAGTAACACTTTTGTGAGGAGAGTCCGAGTTCAAAAAGGACTCCAAATAAATATATTCAAGAAACATCGAATTTATTATAATTAATTTCCAAATTCAGTTTCCTCATGTTATCAAGAAAATTATTCCCAAAACAGTATTGACTATTGATCTGTTGTACATTGGTAGCAAATACTCTTGTTTCTAAATTAAGATTATTTCACCATTTTTTATAGCAGACATATTTGCAGTGTTTTGAGTCATGGAATGCCTATCCACTAATGCGGAATGCTTCGTACAGGCACTGGAAACATAGTTGTTGTAAGTAATTATGTAGATATTGGAAAAACTCCTTCCACCTTTTTGCATTTAAACAGGAAGAGGAATAATACCCTACTATAACTAGTTATTATTTGTCTGCAAGGAAAATACAAAGCAAAATAGAAATTTAGAAGGAAAACCCTGTCTTGCTTACAAAGTAGCATTTGACAGGGTGTTCAAGTCAATACCTTTTCTGTGCCACAAGACCATTGTTTAAACTTTGTTATTGAATTATTGAAACATTAAAAGAGATTTGCTCTTGGGTATATTTAGAATACAATCAATGCTGTGTTGTAATTTTGTTCCGAAATCTATCATGTCTCACAGGTTGATAAATTACTCAACAATTTTGCAGTCTGTAACATCTAATCCTTAAGAAAGTGTTTTAAGAAAAGCTGATTGAAAGATTAAGTTTAATATAATTCCACCCCCAGAAATATGAAAGAAAATTTGCAGTCTATTTAGACATATATTTTAGGTAGTAAATTAATTGACTTAAGATTCAAGATGATGACTCCACCAGATTCAATAACAGTGGCAAGAAGTGGTTTGCAAGAACTAAAAATAATATGTCAGTGGAACATCCTGTGCGTATACCGTGTAGATTTCCAGCAAACCCTTTGTAAACATATTGCCTCAGCTGTGGCTCCTGCTCAAAAGGCAACAAAGCAATGATAAAAGCCGTAAATGACATGTTTTTCTATGCACTGAGAACTGAATATGAATTATTACTGACTTTGATTGTCTACTATAAATTGTAGAAATCTATCTGATGAAAAAAACTCTATATCAACTTACTGCCACTCCTGAAGTTGATATCAGGCAACTGCTTGGGAATGGAGGCTGCACACTAAATATGCAAGAACTGGAATTGTTGTGAAGATCAAGTGAATAGGAAATAACTAAAAGGTCCCAGGTGATTACAATTTGGGTCATATTCTGCAATCTATATTGAAAAAGGAGTTTGATCTCTAACTTGGATTCAGAATTTGGGCTTTGGCTATTCGTATTTCATTCTGTAACATTTTTCGAAGAAGAATTCAGCTCTTTTAAAGTAACGTAGAAATGGCCCAAAGAAATCTTAGTTGGTCCATTTAGCCTTGATGATTGTTTTATTGCCAAAATGCGTCAAGGTAAGATAACATCAGTTGTCCAAGGATGTGCTCTTGTGCTTTCTCTAATATTATTCATTGACTAATGCCAGGGAAAAGGATATTTGGTGATTTAAACATTTATATAAAAGTAGCAAATGCAATGTTAATTACTGCTCAGATTTTGCAAAAAAACACTGATATCACTGATAATGATTTGGGATTGTTGCACTTTGGAACTTTTTAAACTGGAATAGTTAGCTATCAAGTCCATAACATAGGTTTCAATTTGGACAAATCTGCTGCACCATTACTTCTAACATTTACTAATTGAAAAAGACAGGTAAGAAGTACAGAAATTGAAGATCACCTTTCCAGAACAACCTACAGTGCAGATAATTTGATTGCTTCTGATGTGCTTCCCAAGTTTGTGCATTTATGACTCTACCTGACCTCAAATCTACTGTAGGTATTGATGCTTGACATCAGTTCATGCTTGTCTATTGCCATTCTAAATGTATGACCTTTCACATAACTTAATTTGAGGTAGTACTTTAGATTTACTTCTTTTGTATTATTCAATACTTCCTAAATTTTTTAAAATGTTGCTTCATTTCAAGATACAGGCTTCTCAATTCTTTCCCCCTAAATAATCATTAATAATCATTACTGCTCTTTACACTACTTCTTCTGTATCTTGTTCACCTAAACTGTATTCAGGGCACAGGGGTACCACAAGCTTATACGGTCTCATCACAATATCTACAAGCAGCTACTCTGTTAATTTGGCAATTCATCTCAGCTTCTTATGTGATAGCTTTTGATTGCAGCTTTATAAGGACTGGGTATGTTATCCTAGATGTTCCAATCGCCGTTATTTTTGTACTGGAATTAACCTGTTTAATATAAGTGGGTCAAGTGGCGAGAAAACCACCAATGGAAAATCTAGGCTGTTAAATGTCAAGTCCTATTTTTTTTTCAATTTCACCAGTATTAATGCAATTCATTGGATATGTATGCCACAATTAATTTTTCTTCCAATGTACATTATGTTGCAATTATCTGTATGGACTTTCATTTGCCACAGTCTGTCTACTTTTTGTAGCACTATTTAGCTTTTGTGGCCTCTATTGTCCGCTTATGAAATGAAACTTTTTCAGCACTCCAATCCCTAATTTAGTATATTGTATGGGTTTTACTAATTTACATTGAAGTTGAGTCCCAGTTGTAAGTTACAAATGGATTCATATATCCTGGGACGGGGGAGGGGGAACAGTGGGGGGCCTCCATTCCAGTAATTGGAGAAAATGGATTATCCGTACTTGGCCTTGCGGTTTTGTTTTAAATTGCTTTAATTACTTTCCCTTGTTTTCCTATTTTAACCCAAGATTATACAGGTGTAACCCCTTAGATAAGCTTTAGACACCCTACTCAATTCAAACTCCTCATTATATTTTCCTTTATGTGGAATATATTAAATGATGATCCTTGTGGGAGATGTTTAGATGCCACCTAGTGGATTTATAAAAATTCATTCAAATGCATCACTCAAAACAAAATCATGATTTGAATTAAAAGTCCATGACATGTTGCATACTGAATTAAAGGTTATTTGATACACATGGAAGCTATCTATACAGGAACACTTTGGATACACTAAACTGTACTCTGTTAAAACATACTTTTACATCCCTTTGGGATATAGGTACAGTAATTACATTTCAATGATTGCGTTGTTATGTAGGAAGGCCTGCATAAACTAACATGTCAGACCCATTTCAAACCAAATTCAGGCACAAACAAAAAAACATTATTAGGTTAAAATTATTTTTAAATTAATTAAGGATAAGCAAAAACTGGAGGCTTGACATATTTTTCTTTTAATCAAGCCGTCTCTACTTTATTTTAAAAACTGAAACCTGCAGTCCAGTCCTCTTACAGGTTATGAGGTTAACATCTTACAGAAGGAAAATTTATTTAATTCTTAGTTACATTCAAATTTTCTTGGGGTTATCTTTTTCCATAGCACACCATCAGATGGATTTGGTTGAAAGCAAAGCAAAAAGGAAGCTAAAACAAATCAACAACAAAATTATTCCAGCCAATCCAAAGCAATAGTATATACCTCAGCTACAAACTTAGCTATTGTTAATTTTTTTAAAGTCTGCAGACACAGCGTTTTGGTTTGAATGCAGAAGGTGGGACAATTCAGTGTTCAATGTTCAAAGGAATCACATCAGCATCTACGTACCTGCAGTCTTTAGGGTTAAAGCAAGATTAAATATAATCCTGAACAGGATAAATTTCACTTAATATCATGTCACAAAAGACAGTTCATTTAATAGTAAAAATGGCAGGATTATGTTATACTCAATCTGCTTTAAAATTATTCATGTACCATAATGTGTCATTATGTTTCAGAATTTTAGAAATTTATTATTCATTAGAAATTTAATTTGTCCCAATACAGCTTTTGTGAAAAGAAAGGATCATTAGTCAGCAGTGTAATTTTAAACAAAAGATTCCGGTAATATTTTATCATCATTTATATGGTTGAGAAATTAACAAAGTCGAGAAGACAAGATAATATATACACTTCAGTAAAGGGCCACATCTTGGTTCTGAAAAGAATAAATATAATTTTATATATTAACCACACTTTTTCTTAACTTATAAAAGCATGTACAGTGAAAAATGTAACCTTACATATTTAATTAAAATGTAAATTTTAAAAACTAAATCATTACCGTTGACCATACACAAAATTACTTAAATTTAGGAAGAGGCGGTAATAAATAAAAGTGTGTGTAATTAATGATGTTCCAGATTTGTTGTATTCAATTTTCTTTTTAATTGCAAGCAGTCTTCAATCAAAATGACTATTAATAGTATTCTGTGTTTCTATATTCTAAATAGAGTCATTTCCAGAAATTAAAATAAAACTGAGTTCATCAGTAAAATAATTTCAAATATTTAAAAATGTGACTTTTTACTTATGGTGAATCAATTTTCTGGTTTGCTTTGGCACAACTTTAGATACAACCTTGTCTATCTAAGTATAACTTGTGACTAATATGTTTCAGTTAAAATTATATTTGATTGATTTTTGTTCAAACTTCTGTGTATACTTACCCAGCATTTTGCTGAGCTCTGCATTGTGAAGGTCAGGATTTTGGATTGCTAGTTTTTTCCTCTCGTCCTTAGCCCAGACCATGAAGGCATTCATGGGTCTCCGGATTCGTGGTTCAGCTCTGTTCCTGCCTGAAGATTCGTGAGCTGTAAGCCCAGCCCTGGGCTTTCCTTCCCCAGCAGGAGAGTCCAAACCCTCTGTCCATGAATATGGGCTCATTATTGTAGCCATTACTGTGGATCAGATCACTTCAATTAAAGATAATCTGTCTAACTTTTGGAAATGTATGTAAAAGTGAGTAAGATTAAATCACAGTGGTGCTGATGCTTAAAGCTGGTGAGATGAACTCCCAGATCAGGAAAAGAGTCCCACATTCATTTATTCCCTTAGTGTCAGTTAGTGGCAACTTTAACCAATGACCATCAGGCTGTTTTAATAAAAGCTCCTCCCTTGACTGGTTCTGCAATCAAACAGCTTTGACTTGTAGGAACAAACTTAGAACTACAGAGCAGAAAAAGGAAGTGTTGCATTTGAACTTCTCAACATCTAAACAAAGCAAGTGATTTTGACTACAAAAGACTGCTTAGTATGTGTTGGATTGTGAATTATAGTAGGATATTGTAACTGTATTTTACAATAATTGCATTGCTTATGTTACATTGAACACACTAGAAAGAAACAATAGTCAAACAAAACCACCGGGGGCTCAATTTAACAGCATTCTCAGCAACCCCCGCACCGCCCCCCACCCCACCCTCCATTTCCTAAAACATGTGAGGGGATTTTGAAGCGTGATTAATCCATATCCATTGACCGTACAAAGGCAGCATTTGATTTTCTTTGTTTTAAACAATTTCTGTATCCAACCTGTACAAACCCTTCAGTCGATTAGCTGCTTGTTTAAGCAGGTAGCCCATTCTATGAATGGCTAGCAGCAGTTAAAGCTCGCTGCCCTGTTTAAAGATAGCCTACAATTCTTAAAGGGAAGGTGCACTGTAGCTGGAGCAAGTTGTGACTGTCAAGCAACAAGTGAATTTCACCTGGAATACATTGAATAACAGTAAAACATGGGAGACTGTGGGCTCTAAGGTTTCAGACATTCACTGGAAGCCTTGGATGAAGAAGTAAAAGGAAACAGAGGCATCCTATATCAACAGGGAGACAGGAGATCCTGCTGATGCAATCTCAGAATAGGAGCAAATAGCTATAGGGTCAATGCTAGGAGTTAAACACTGAAAGTCAAAACATAGTGCTAGAAAAGGTTCAATGACCTCACAAGAGTGACCAAGCATCTTCAACTGCCATTTCCTAGCAATTGCACAAGCTTAACTCACCACACCTTGATTACTCACCTAGCAACAATTTGTATCAATTTCACCACACATAGCACTGCTGCAAATCACACTCAACAGCGCTGCAAGCCACACTCCCACACTGCACAGCTTATACAGACTGCCAGGCATTCAACCATGACAGTCATATCATCTAAACAGATTGTCTAATACTGACTGACAATATTTCCCTCTTTCTTATAAGCCAAGGTGGAGTATGGCTGAGGTATCAGGAACTAACCAGTAGGGAAAAGGCCACGTTTAAGCCATGGGGGAGATGATGCTAACCATTATTGGGATGCTTATTGATATAGACGGTGGAGAAACTGACATAAATGATAATTATATCCTCATCTGTAATCCCACCTACATCCCATTTCTGCTTATGTCATACACTCTGCTGATTTAGAAGGTGCAAGTATTGTCAGCAAACACTTTTCCTTCCTCTAACCATCATCTGTGCAACCCCCACCCTTTTGTCTTTCTTCTTTCATATAACCAAGCACTGCAGCGTTGGAGAAATAGCAACATGACGCACAGTCATTCAATTTTATACTTGCAGCCACAAGTTCAGGTACAGATAAAAAATATATTTTACAGGAGAATAATATCTGGACCAAGCATGAGTCCTGCAGCCAAAGCAGGGGCAAAGTGCAGCACAAATGGCAGCATGCCAGATTCTGGTCACCCTGTTATAGGAAGGATATTATTAAACTGGAGTAGGTTCAACAAAGATTTACCAGGATGTTTCTGGGAATGGAGGGTTTGAGATTTAAAAATAGACTAGAAAGACTGAGACTTTTTCACTGGAGCACAGGAGGTTGAGGGGCAACCTTTTTGAGGGGCAACCTTTTTGAGGTTTATAAAATCTTAAGGACATAAATAAAGTGAATGACATGGGTCTTTTCCCTAAGGTGGTGGAGTTCAAAACTAGAGGGCATATTTTTAAGGTGAAGCAGAAAGATTTAAAAAGGACATGAGGGGCAACTTTTTTTACACAGAGTGTGGTTCATGTGTGGAATGAACTTCTAGAGAAAGTGGTGAATGCAGGTATAGTTACAAAGTTTAAAAGACATTTGGATAGGTTCATGAAGAGGAAACTTTTGGAGGGAAATGGGCCAAGCGCACGTTGGTGGGACTAGTTAACTTTGGGAGCATGGTTGGTGTGGACTAGTAGGACCAAAGGGTCTGTTTCTATGTTGTATGTCTATGACTCTATAACAGTGAAAACCTAATAGGTATGTGCATCTAAATGCTTTGTGCATTGGGAAACTTGGCAAAAGTCTGCGATCAATATCAATGAGAATGAAAGAGTGCAGCACCAAAATGACACAGGGCTTTGTGCAAAGGTGCCCATCCTCTCCAGCATGAAAGTGGATGCCAAGTTCAGAAGACTTGCAGATCCAACTGTGATGCAGTTGGTTATTGCCTCAGTGTGAATGCTGCATTGGAAACTCAGACTGCTATCATCCAACATTGCCTTACTGACATAGAAGCTGCAATGTTTCGCAGCAACGCATACAAGGGTCGCTGAGGGCCTGTTTTGCGAAATACATGCCGGAGGGTGTTCAGAAAGGTAGCATTCATCTTCCTAACCTTGCTATTCCAACTGTCTCTGTTGGCTGATAGTGAACCAATTTAGACTGTCAATTTCAAAGCTGAGATATTATTGCCTACAGCAAGGTTTTCTAGATCCAGATCTGTTCCAGGTTGTCCTCCTAAGCCATCTGCAGTCTCTTATACCGAAAATCAACAGCCTTCCACTAACCATACTGTGACCATTGGGTCAACATATAGTAAACAGGCACTGAGAATAAACAAGCATGATTAGTCGACTTCTGCACTTGGATTTACTTTATTTATAAATGTGGTTTGGAATGTACATTTTATAGTGGCTTTTATTTTTGCATTATGACCGAGTAAAACATGTGACAGTCAGTAGCAGAGGCAAGATGAGGTATGTTGGTGAAAAGAGATTGAACATTGCAACTACTGGTGTCACACATAGGTTTTTTGCAGACAGCTCATCTTGAAGGGGGTTATATAGATTGCCTGCACTCTTCTTCTTCCTCCAGCTTTTTGCAGCCACTCGCTATGTAGCTGGATGTTAAAGCATTTGATTCAAGATGAATGGAAATTCAGAGCTGTTCTAGTAGGTCCAGGCTGTGAAAACATTGTTTCGGCATGTAAAAGCCCTGCCTCAATACCTTTTTTTGTGGATGCACAGTTTACATTATATGCATGTTGCATGCAAGTGCATGGGTTGCGCATTAGAGGCAGCAAACGTTTGGTAAGTGGATAGCCCTTGATGCATAGTAGCCCTTTATTTTGTTGTTGAACATTGAACTGCTACAGAATGAAGGCACCATGAATATATCAGGATAGCAAGCACTGAAGCGAACAGTTGGTCACTGAAGCGGAATCCCTTTTCGCTCTGATGTAGGACAAAATTGACGTACAGCAGTTACCAATCATTGTACAATTGTCAATTAAGGCCTGCACCAGAGGAAAGCATGTAGATCCATCAAAGCCACATGCTCATTCCACCTGCTTGTCTCTGATAAACAAGGAAATGTTAGTAAGCAATGAATAAAGTATCAATGACCCCTGTTAAACAACACTGTGAAATGTTACAAATTCCTCCTGCTGCAATCTGGAAGGAGTTAGATGCATAAGAGTTCATGGCTACATTCACTTACACAGCCAGTGGCAATGTTAGACCATAAGACATAGGAGCGGAAGTAAGACCATTCGGCCCATCGAGTCCACTCCGCCATTCAATCATGGCTGATGGGCATTTCAACTCCACTTACCCGCATTCTCCCCATAGCCCTTAATTCCTTGTGACATCAAGAATTTATCAATTTCTGCCTTGAAGACATTTAGCGTCCCAGCCTCCACTGCACTCTGTGGCAATGAATTCCACAGGCCCACCACTCTCAGGCTGAAGAAATGTCTCCACATTTCTGTTCTGAATTTACCCCCTCTAATTCGAAGGCTGAGTCCACGGGTCCTAATCTCCTCGCCTAACGGAAACAATTTCCTAGCATCCACCCTTTCCAAGCCACGTATTATCTTGTAAGTTTCTATTAGATCTCCCCTTAATCTTCTAAACTCCAATGAATACAATCCCAGGATCCTCAGCCGTTCCTCATATGTTAGACCTACCATTCCAGGGACCATCCGTGTGAATCTCCGCTGGACACGCCCCAGTGC
>NC_057712.1:55792313-55821187 GCF_004010195.1 Chiloscyllium plagiosum
AGGGGGCATAGCTTTGAATTAAGGGGTGGTAGGTATAGGACAGATGTTAGGGGTAGATTATTTACTCAGCGAGTTGTGAGTTCATGGAATGCCCTGCCAGTAGCAGTGGTGGATTCTCCCTCTTTATGGGCATTTAAACGGGCATTGGATAGGCATATGGAGGATAGTGGGCTAGTGTAGGTTAGGTGGGCTTGGATCGGCGCAACATCGAGGGCCAAAGGGCCTGTACTGCACTGTATTTTTCTATGTTTCTATGGTACCAAGGTACCTAGATACATAAAAAGCTTAGGTACAACGTAGTAAGAGAAAGAAGTTAAAAAGTTAAGCATTACTTCATAGAATAATAGAAAAATAACAAAATAGATAATAATTTATGCTTAAGTCTTTCGTAGTTTAAACTAGGAAAATAAGGGAATAAGCTAAAAGTTGTAGTCTTTGATGAATCCTCTGCAGATACTATCGCTGCTGCTGAAATTGCTGCCTCTCTGATTTCCTTCGGTGCCTCAGGAACATGCCCGACCAGGATCCAATTGCACACAGAATCGAGACGCCGCCAAGAGACTGGCTGACATACCACTGAGAGGCCAGGCTGAGAGCCACCATAAGCTGCCAAAACACCAGGCCGAGAACCACCATGACCCTCCGAGACACCAGGCCAGGAACCACCATGAGTTGCCGACAGACCAGCCTGACTTCCATCACAAATTGCTAGGAAGCCAGGCCAGGATCCACCATGGGCCAAGAGACCAGGCCAGGACCCACTACCGGCTGCCAGGAGACCAGGCTGAGATTAAGAGGTACAGCTTATCAGATTCTGTCAACTTTGACTGTAGAGAGGCATTCCAAACAATGGAACATCCTCGAAAACCGCAAAAACCAGTCACGTGAAAAAACTGCATCCTTTTGAACAGGACATTCTGTCTCTAGTTCTTAGTCTAACACATGGTCTGCATGAACGTATGGGTGCTGTGGGCTAAGACTTCATATGATTATGACCCAAACGATTTGGATCATTTGTGAGCTATTTGTGAGCAAATAATAATGAATACTTGCAATAAATGTCTCTTCTAATTGAAGACTGCCGACTCATCAATAAGTGAGATCTTATGCCATCTCAATAACCTGCTCACTAACCTTCAGATTCAGTTCCACTCAGGCCACTCAGTTCCTGGACTC
Source organism: Chiloscyllium plagiosum (assembly GCF_004010195.1). Lineage (NCBI taxonomy): Eukaryota > Metazoa > Chordata > Chondrichthyes > Orectolobiformes > Hemiscylliidae > Chiloscyllium > Chiloscyllium plagiosum. The sequence continues at coordinate 55,793,490 of NC_057712.1, forward strand.
ATTACATGTTTGGTCTGAATTGTGGATAAAGAGCTGAACTGCAGTGTAAGGTGAGGGTGACTGCCCTCAACGCCGACACAGTATTTGAATATTCGTGGCACCAAAGAGACTTAGCAAATTAGAGTCAATGGGAACTAGATGAAAAGAAAATCAAGGCAGAAATAATTGATTAGTAAAAGGAGATATCTTGTACTCATGCAGATTATGACATGAAACAAATTTGAAAAAGGGGAAAGTGAGGTCTGCAGATGCTGGAGATCAGAGCTGAAAATGTGTTGCTGGAAAAGCGCAGCAGGTCAGGCAGCATCCAGGGAACAGGAGAATCGACGTTTCGGGCATAAGCCCTTCTTCAGGAATGAGGAAAGTTTGTCCAGCAGGCTAAGATAAAAGGTAGGGAGGAGGGAAAATGAGGAAACTGGTGAAATCCGAGTTCATCCCTTGTGGTTGGAGGGTTCCTAGGCGGAAGATGAGGCGCTCTTCCTCCAACCGTCGTTTTGTTGTGGTCTGGCGATGGAGGAGTCCAAAGACCTGCATATCCTTGGTGGAGTGGGAGGGGGAATTGAAATGTTGAGCCACAGGGTGGTTGGGTTGGTTGGTCCAGGTGTCCCAGAGGTGTTCTCTGAAAAGCTCCGCAAGTAGCCGGCCTGTCTCCCCAAGATTTTCTGTTGCCTCTAGTGCCATGGACACAACTACTGTACCAAGTGTAATAGGAAGTTTCCTTTGGGGCCTTGGAGGGAGGTGAGGGGGGAATGTGGGCACAAGTCTTGCACCTCCTGCGGTTGCAGGGGAAAGTGCCGGGACACAACTTTATACAGCATGAGAAAAGGATGCTGATTGGCTCGACCATCATTGGCATGGAAATGCAGCAAGAACGGTCAATCTGAATTCTAAGATCAGGCAGGCAGACTCTGATTGGTCAGAGTATTGCCAAGGGATGCAGCAGAGATTGACAGTTCTATTCAAGAAAAAGATACAATGCATGTAAAAGTTCCTTTTGTCTACATAAACTAGGATCTTGTCGATTAACACATGTAGCTTCCAGCACAGATAAATGCAACACACTGCAAGCCCAACTGATGATCTTAAATTGATTTATGGTGTACTCCTAGCACAGTTCAGATTATTTAATAAATGATGCTCAGCATCAGAATCATATCTAACAGTGGTGTACTTTTATGAGACTTGAAAGAATGGGCTGGCTGATCACAGTCAGCATGCTGCCTGCTGAGAACGGTCAAAAGCATTGTTGCTTGATATGCTCTACCTGTCTTGGAATGCATGGCCTCCATATCTGGCATCACACCAGCATCCACATCCGGAGGATCATTAGCCACCATTTCTGCCATCTCCAGTGAGATGAAAATACCAGATAGATATTGCCCTCCCCATCAGCTTTCTGCAATGACTGTTCCCTCTCGGGCACCCTGATCCATTCCTCCTTCACCCCCAATATCCCCCAAAGCCCCATAATATCTTGCCCTGATTATGCAGAAGATGTAACAATGACCATTTAGTTCCACTCTCCTCAGTATCCAAGTACCAAAACACACCTCCAGGTGATGCAGCACTTTACCTGTTCTTCATTCAACTGATAAGGTTCCCCACGGTAGGCTCATTCAGAAAGTAAGGAGGCATGGAACACCGGGACATTTGGCTGTCCGGATACAGAATTGACAGGCCCATAGAAAACACAGGGTGGTAAGTGATGTAAAGTATTCAGACTGGAGCTCAGTGACCAGTGGTGTTGCACAGGGGTTTGTTCTGGGATCTCTGCTCTTCGTGATTTTTATAAATGACTTGGATGAGGAAGTGGAAGTGGAAGGGTGGGTTAGTAAGTTTGTTGATGTCATGAAGGTTGGTAGAGTTGCGGATAGTGTAGATTGGGCAGTTGTAGACTGTAATGGGATATTGACAGGATGCAGAACTGGGCTGAGAAGTAGCAGATGGAGTTCAACCTGGAAAAATGATTCATTTCGGAAGGTCAAGTTTGAAGGCAGATTACAGGGTTAAAAGGCAGGATTCTTGGCAGTGTGGAGGAACAGAGGGATCTTGGGGTCCACATCCATAGATCCCTCAAAGTTGCCACACAGTTGATAGGCTGGTTAAGGTGTGTGGGCTTTCATTAGTAGGGGAATTGAGTTCTAAGAGCTGCAAGGTTATGCTGCAGCTCCATAAAGCCCTGCTTAGACCACATTTGGAATACTGCGCTTAGTTCCTTATCGGAAGGATGTGGCAGGTTTAGAGAGGGTGTAAAGGAGATTTACCATGTTGGTGCCTGGACGGGACAGCATGTCTTATGAAGAAAGGTTGAGAGAGCTAGGGCTTTTCTGAGTGAAGCAAAGAAGGATGAATGGTGACTTGACAGAGCTCTACAAGATGATGAGAGATATAGATAGAGTGGATAGCCAGAGACTTTATCCCAGGACAGAAATGGCATTAACAAGAGGGCGTAATTTTAAGATGATGGGAGGAAGGTTTAGGGAGATGTCAAAGGTAGGTTCTTTATGCAGAGAGTGTGGGGGTGTGTAGAATGCACTGCCGACAGTGGTAGTAGAGTCTGATACGTACGGACAATTAAGCGACTCTTGGATAGTCAAATGAATGACGGTAAAATGTTATGTATGGAGGTTAGTTTGACTTTAGACTAGGATAAAAGGTCGGCACAACATCGAAAGCCAAAGAAACTGTATCCTGGTCTACTGTATTCACTGCTCACACTGTGGTGTCCTCTACGTTGGAGAAAAAGCGTAGATCAAGTGACCACTTCATAGAAAACCTATGTTCTGTCTGCAAAAAAGACCCTGTGCTTCCAGTTGCCTGCCACTTCAACACACCAGCTTGTTTCCTGGACAACATCCCTGTCTCAGGCTTGCTGCAGTGCTCCAGTGCCGGTCAGCATATGCTAGAATATGCACTTCATTTTCCACTTAGGATTTCTATGGCCTTCTGAACTCAATATTTTAGGGTTTGAGGCACTTTCTCCCAACCCCCAAACACCAGGCCTTGTTTTCACATGGTCTGCTACTACACACAACCCATTGTTCATCACTAATTGCCCCCATTAGTCACTATTCATTTTCCTAGGCTGATTATTATCCACTCCATTGACTGTCCAACTGATTTTCTCTCTTTTAGCTCCATCTCCACATTTCATTTATTCCTTTCCCCCTCCCCCATGTACCACATAAAAATCAACATTTTCCTAGCTAGGAGGAGTTTTGAAGGGTCTAGATCCAAAATGTTAACTCTGATTTTTCTCCACAGATGCTGTCAGACCTGCTGAGCTTTTCCAGCGATTTCTGCTTTCATTTCCAACACCCATTTTTTTTTTTACATGGAATGTTGGATTGGGTGGAGATTATGAAAGGATGGCAGAGAAACATGGGGCAGATGCAGTGTAATTTAAATAAATGAGAGGTTATCACTTTGGTAGCAAAAATAGGAAGGCAGGTTATTATTTGACTGGCTGTAAATTGGTAGGAAGGTTGAATGAGACCTGGGTGTCCTTATATGGTTACTTTCAGTGAAGGCTGCACAAATGCAGCATCAGTAAAGAAAGCAAACTGTATGTTGGCCTCCATTGCGAGAGAATTTAAGTATAGGAACAAGGATGCCTTGTTGTAGTGATACAGGGCACTGGTGAGGCTACACCTGGAATATTGCATGCAGCTTTAGTCTCTTTGCAGGATGCTTGTGCTAGAGAGGCAGTACAGCAAAGGTTTACCAGATTCAAATCTTGGGATGATAGGTCTGATCCATGATGAGGAGTTGAATCAGTTTATGATTATATTGGTGGAGTTCAAAGGAATGAGGAAGAATCTCATGGGAACCTATAAAATCATAATAGGACCAGACAAGGTCGATGCAGGGAGAATGTTTCTGATGGTAGAGAGTCAAGAACCAGGGGCTACTGTCGAAAAATAAGGGTAAACCATTTAGGAATGAGATGAAGAAAAATTGCTTACATCGGGAGCAGTGAGCCTATGGATTTCACCACCAGGGAAAGCGGTTTGAGGCCAAACCATTGCATGATTTCAAGAAACTAAATAAAGCATTGGGGGTGAAAAGGATCAAAGGATATGGAGGAAAAGCAGGGTATTAAATTGATCAGCTATAATCATAACGAATGGTAGAGCAGGCTCGAAAGGCCAAATGGCCTACTTCTGTTCCTTTTCTTTTACTTCAACGAGTGTTGAAACCAACAGTTTCCTTTGTTACATTCTGTGGAGTACAGTCAAGGGCATGAAACAGGATCCAAAGGAAGATAGTGAGATTGAGGCTGGAGATGTGAAATGAAAATGGCTTGGCATTGTAGGTTTGCTGTTGTGGACAGTCAAGCTAAGAAATAAGGGTTAAAGAACATTTGCAACAGTACTGTTAAAATGTAGAGGCCCCTGGCATTGTCCTTACAGGGTGTGGAGACCATTGTCAATATTTCAATTATTCACACTGATTTGTTCTACATTTCAATTGTTCCCAATGAGAGTACATCTGGACAAAAGTTTCTGCAATGGAATAGATGGGAAGGCCAGTCCTGTCTCCGTAGTGACTACAGCAATGGCTATTAAAATATATATCCAAAAAACAACAAGGTACATTCCCACCCCCTCCCCCATCACAATAAAGAAATGCCCCTAATTCTCCTGTAATCAATGTGCGTCAACCATGAGTCATGCCAGTAAATTTAATTCTCTGAGCTAACCTTAACAAATAATGATGATATATGTGAATAATTAGATTAGATTAGATTACTTACAGTGTGCAAACAGGCCATTTGGCCCAACAAGTCCACACTGACCCGCCGAAGTGCAACCCACGCAGACCCGTTCCCCTACATTTACCCCTTCACCTAACACTACGGGCAATTTAGCATGGCCAATTCACTTAACCTGCACATTTTTGGACTGTGGGAGGAAACCGGAGCACCCAGAGGAAACCCACGCAGACACGAGGAGAATGTGCAAACTCCACACAGTCAGTCACCTGAGGCGGGAATTGAACCTGGATCTCTGTGAAACTAATTTAAAGTGAAATTTAAAATTAAGATGACACCATGCCATTTTTGTGCTTTCTACCTGCACAGTTTCCACAGATTGAATCTAGATATTCTGATCTTTATTAGATGAATGCCAGGTGGGATTTCCAATTGATCAAGTTGAGGGTGTAACCCATCACCATAGAAATTTGCAAGCTCTTTCAAAGATTTTGGCAATAGTTATTCATTTACCACTTCGGATAAATTAGGGGCAAGCAAAGCAGCACATGATCCATTATGACGTGCAGCCTCATCTTTAATAAATACACCTACCTTGGCCTGGAATCTGTGACAATAACAACATGCACCATCCTCTACATGAAAACGTTGCCCCTTAAATCCCTTTTAAATCTTTCCCTCAACCTATGCCCTCTAGTTCTGGACTCTGCCAACTCTCTTTTTCTAGAATGGTCCTAATATTGCATCCGCTATATTTTGCTTCTCTTTTCTTGATTTGCTGCAAGAAATCTTTTAACTTTTTTAATTCTCACAGACATTGCTCACTGGCCAGCATTTACTGCCCAGTAGTCCTTGACAAGGTGATGATGGTGGTGGTGGTGAGCTACCTTCTTGAATGGCTGCAGTCCAAATGCTGTGGGCAGACCCATAATGCCTTTCGGAAGGGAATTCCAGAATTTTGACCTCTAGCAGTGATAAGTCCAACAACAGAGAATCTAACCATCACCCCAAGATGTTCAATGGCAACACCATCACTGAATTCCCTCATTATCAATATCTTAGGGGGTTACCATTTCTAGAGCGGAACTGGAATAGCATATAAATAGTTTGGCTACTAGAACAAGTCAGAGGTTAGGAAATCTGCAGCGAGTAACTCATCTCCTGACACCTAGAGGTTTATAAAATCATGAGGAAAACGGATAGGAAAAATAAACAAAGTCTTTTCCCTGGGGTGGGGGGAGTCCAGAATTAGAAGGCAGAGATTTAGGGTGAGAGGGGAAAGATATAAAGGGACCTAAGGGGCAACGTTTTCCACACAGAGGGTAGTGCATGTGTGGAGTGAGCTGTCAGAGGTGGAGGAGGCTGGCGCAATTGCAACACTTGCAAATGGGTATTTGAATGGGAAGGGTTTGGAGGGATGTGGGGCAAGTGCTGGCAAATGGGACATCTGTTCGTCATAGATGAGTTCGACTGAAGGGTCTCTTTGCGTGCTATACATCTCTATGACTCTAAAGCTTGTTAAAAAAGCACATATCAGAAGTATGATGGAATACTCGCCACTCACCTGGCTGAGTGCTGCTCCAACATCACTCAAACAGCTTGATATCATCCAGGAAGAAAAATGTGCTTAGCACCACATCCACAAACATTCACTTCCTCCACACTGATTTTCAGTAGGAGCAGTGTGTACCATATATAACATGCACTGCAGACATTTACCAAAGCTCCTTAGGACAGCACCTTCCAAACCTATGGTAACACCAACACCTGTAGGTTCCCCTTCAAGCCATTCTCCGCCCTGATTTTGAATATATCACTGTTCCTTCAGTACAGCTGGGTTAAAGTCCTGGAATACCCTCCCTAAATGATACTGTGGGTATATCTACACTGCTGCAGTTCAAGAAGGCAGCTCACCATCACTTTCTCAAAGGCAAGTGGGGAATGGGTTCGATTCCAGCCTCCTACGACTGTGTGTGGAGTTTGCACATTCTCCGCATGTCTGTGTGGGGCTTATGCCCGAAACGTCGATTCTCCTGTTCCCTGGATGCTGCCTGACCTGCTGCGCTTTTCCAGCAACACATTTCCAGCTTCCTCCCACAGTCCAAAGGTGTGCAGGTTAGGTGAACTAGACATGATAAATTGCCCATAGTGTTCAGGAATGTGTAGGTTAGGTGCATTAGTCAGGGGTAAATATAGGATAATAGGGTAGAGGAATGCAACTGGGTGGGTTATGCTTCGGAGGATCGGTGTGGCCTTGTTTGGCCAAATGGCCTGTTACCACACAGTAGGGATTCTATGATTCTAATGGGCAATAAATGATAGACCAGTCAGCAGAGCCCACATGCCAAGGATAAATTAAAAAAAAAAGAAACTAAATAGGTTTCAAGCCAAATTTAATTGGGAGAGGCTTTTTGGACCTCTTGCTTCAAAAACATTTGCTCCAGAAGTAAAAATGTAGAATAATAATTAGAAAAGGCAATTGTTTCTGAAATTGCAAACTGAGTAAATGAGTGAATGATCAGTTCTCCATATCCAAAATATATTTACAAATTTCATTTTATGCATTTAAGAGAAATTGTTATAACTTTGTTTTAAACACATTGCTTAACCAGTCGGTTCTCAATAATCAATCTTGCTGCTTATGCTTAATTAAGAACAGCAGTTGCATTAAGACCACTGTTTGATAAAGAAGTTTAAGTACATATTGCTTGTAAAATAATTCATCGTTTGGAAGGTTTTCAATAAGAAATGTGCACAGTTTCTGCAAGCCTCAACACTTCTGTTTCTTTATTTTCTTCTTCCTTCTTTCTGTTGAATCATGACAAGATTGAGAAATCTCATTCGTCAAATATGGCACCTTCTTAATCTTCTTCTGTTTGTTCTGATCCTCTCTGCATTCCTGTTCATTGTGCATCTCTGATGACTCATTGACCATTGAGTACTGATCAACTGGAATCATTGATTCAACTTCTTCTAAAGGACAAACTTTCTGATCGAACGATACCAAAAGTTTTGCACTATTTTTTCTGGACGACTTTTTACTTCGGCAATTTTCCTTAACCGAGCTATCTTCAATCAGATCATTATTTATCTCCACATATTCTCCACTTTTGGCTTGCTTTGAGAGTATGGGCTGTTTGTCAAGATTGCAAACCCTGTTGGCATCTCCTCTGCTACATTTCTTTCTCTTCCTTTTTACTTCTTGAAATGAACTCTCATCATCTCCTGCAAGGTCTTGAGTAGCACAAACTTGATGGATCTCATGCTTTGCTTTAGGTTTTTTCAGTTGTGCCATCCTATTAGCAAAGTACTCCTGCATTGTAAGAGAACTGGTCACAGTATTTATTTCAACTTTGGGCTCTGAGTCACCAGGAACTTCTGGGTCATTGTCAGGCATGAAACAGGTGTCACTCTGAAATTTCAACACAAACATATATCATTAAAACATACTTCTTTGAATATCAATGAACAAATTATGAATATAAACCATAACTTCCACAAGATTTAATATGCTTAAAGCAATATTTAGGATACCTAAAGGTTCAACACCTCACATACAAAAATCACTTGCTCAAGAATCTGTTATTTATATTTGGTAAAATCAGTAATAATACACAAGTCTAGTGCATAAATATATAATACAAACAATAAATTCCATAAATATATATATCAGATTTGGCACAGCATGTGGAGAGAGGAAAACTTAATGTCTTAGGTTACTGAACTTTTGCCAAAATCAGAAGAAGATATCGATGTAACAAATTTTAAGTTCAGAAGTAGTGGAGGAGGGAATAAAAGAACAAACAGAAAAGTCTATGGTCAGATGGAAGGTTGGAGTGATCAAAATAATAAAAGGAATAATCGTTGCAAATTGAAAAAGAGATAGAATCAGTCAAGAAATAAAGGCCAATGGGAACTGCAGAATAATTGCAATACAAAAGTATGGAGAAATAATTGAGTTCAATAGTTTCAGATCGTAATGTTGAGTCTACAAGGTTCTAAAGTGTCAATGAGATGCTGTCAAGCTTTCTTGGAGCTTGACTAGAAGGGCATAGGAGACTGAGAGCAGTCAGAGTGGAAATGTACACAGAATTAATGTGGTAAATAACCTGAGTTCAGGGTCATACTTGCAAGATGGTCAGAAAGTAATTATCCAATCTATATTTGGTCTCCCAAAGTTTATAGTGTGACAGTGAGGTCTAACATTTTCCTCTAACATCAAAATTGAGAGAAGAACCTTTGGCCACAATCTTTGGCACAATTGACTCATGTGCAACCAATGAATGTCTCCACATCCAGTCTAATGATGGAAGGAAGGTTGTTGATGAAGCAACAGAACAGGAAGTGATGGCCTCATGGTATTATCACTAGATTATCAGATCAGTGACTCAAATAATGTTCTAGGGACCCAGGTTTGAATCCCTCTACAGTAGATGGTGGAATGTAAATGAAATTAACAATATCTGGAATTAAGTGCCTAATAATGGCCATAAAATAATTGATTGTTGGAAAAACCATTACCCTCTGGGTAATTCAGGATGGACGACTGGTAAGGACAAAATCAAGTAGATTTTTGTTGCTTGTTGTCGTCTAACCACCTGTTGCTGGTCCTGTATGGCAGTTACAACTTTCTAGACTTAGTGAATTTGGTCAGCAGAGATACTGCAAGCTATAATCCAAGTCTTATTGCCCTCTGTGCTTCTTCCAAGTGGTGGTCCACATGGAATAGTGATTAATCAGTTAAGGGAAACCAACAAACAATATTACCAGGTGGTTTTCTTTTCTGTGCTTGGCCTCAATTTAAGGCATCCCAACTCAATATTGAGGACTCCGAGAACCATTTCCTCCTGACTATATAATCACTGTGTTGCCATCTCTGATGGGCTTGGTGGTGTCATAAGACATACCAGGAATGGTGAAGGAGCAATATACAGTATCAGGTGTAAGGGATGAATCATTGAATAAGACGACTTCAGGATTTTGCTCAAATAGTCTGTGTTGCAATTTTGGCAGAGTTTGCAGGGTTACAGGTTAAGAACGCAAATTTAAATACCACTTTGATTAGATTAGACTACTTACAGTGTGGAAACAGGCCCTTCGGCCCAACAAGTCCACACCGACTCTCCGAACAGCAACCCACCCAGATCCATTCCCCTATATTTATCGCTTTACCCACCACTACGGGCAATTTAGCATGGCCAATTCACCTAACTTGCACATCTTTGGACTGTGGGAGGAAACCCACGCAGACATGAGGAGAATGTGCAAACTCCATACAAACAGTTGCCTGAGGCAGGAATTGAACCCTGGTCTCTGGCACTATGAGGTAGCAGTGCTAACCACTGTGCCACTGTGCTGCCCACTTTATGCTGTATAGAGAACAATTTGTTAAAACCACAAGCTCCTGAGATGGGGGAAAAGATAGGCAAAGAGAAAAACATTAAATCACATCTCGCATCTCCAAACTATGCAAATTTTACTTGCCTTCTCTAGATCTACCAGCAAGTAATGCCAACAAACAGTGGTTCCCAAAGTTGAATAGCTCACAAGGGCATGGTGCACTGCATGACTGTGGGTGGGGGGAAGCAGTGGCACATGCATAAAAAAATGCTATTGCCCTACAACAAATAAATATAGACACAAAAATACATTTGATCAGAGAATTTTGCTGTAGTTACCATGGCCACTCAAAGAATAGGCCTCAGCTTTAAACAATTTGGTTTATCTTAACATTAAAAGATAACAAGTGTTAAGGTTTCAGATAGGATTCATTCCTAAAAAAAAAGAAAGATCTAAACTTCAATTTTTCATTCAAATGTCAGAACATAATTTTAGATGAACATTGTAATCTGTATTAAAATATTGAAGGGATTATCAAACATCAAGATCAGGAGATTGAAATAAGTTATTCACAAATCCACAGTGATACGAGCGAATCAGGATATCAGGAATACCAGCAAAACTGTAGAGTCTGAATTATATTACTGAAGCAAACTGTTCAGTATGAGAAGAAACCACAAATTTCTGGGAGGGTAGGAACAGAAGCTGAAGCAGACAAGCACGACTGAAGTCACAAGTCCTGCAAGTTTATAAAATATTCTTGTAAAGACAGAACTTTAGGCTACAGGAAATGTGTACAGCACTTTGGCTTCAACCATAAGTACAATGTAACCAATCTGGATGGCATTCCAGACTTGCTGTCTGGTTTGATTATAATATATCGAGTACGCATTCACCAAGTACACCTTCATCTCTTACTTTTGGATGAAAAATTCCACAGTAAGTAATTGTAATGAATCACCAAGTACGTTTAACATGACTGAAGCTGACGGAAGATCCAAAAGAACACAAATGGTGGGATTTTCCTTTGGCTTGCAAGTTGTGTACTTTTGTACTTCTTAAATCTCAGTACTGATTTGAGTATGGGGGAGAATCTGGAGGAGACATTTGGATGCTTACCTGGCCCTGGGTCAACTGAGGTGCTTAAATGACTCACATGCCTGCTTGGAGTGTCCCGTGCCAACCAGAAGCATTCCCCATCTTTCCCTAAGGTCATGCTCCCCTACTTTTAAACTTGCCTCACCACCTTCATCACTGGGTTGTCTAGCCAGTCAAAACCTGCCAATACCCCAAACCTAGCTCCATTCACTCCTGTTCACAAACTGCCTGTAGGTCCAGCATGGCCATCACTCAAACCAGCTGGATTAGCTGGCAGGACTGCAAGGCAGTAGCTCAGTTAGATTAATTGAATTTTTGGAGGAAATAACAGGGAGGATTAATGAGGATCGTGCAGTGGACATTTGCGACATGGATTTTGACAAGGTATTTGACAAGATCCCATGTTGCAGACGAGGACACAGGGGAACATGGCAAACTGGATCCAATGCTGGCTCAGTGACAAGAAAAAGAGTAATCGTCAACAGCTTGTTTTCCATTTGCAAGAGCAGATTCCAGTGTTATCCACAGGGCTCAGTATTTTATTACTTGATGTTTGTGATATTTATTAATGTGGAAGGCATATTTGGGAAATTTAAAGAATACAGAAAAATTGTCTTATAGCTAAATTTTGAAAAGGTTGGCTGCTGACTGCAATAATGTATCACTCAATTAGTTGACTGGGCAGAAAAATGGCAAATAGAATTCAACCCAGAGTGCAAGTTTACGCAGTTGGGGAGGTTCCAACAAAAAAAGGGAATTGGAAGGTACTGAGGGAGATAGCAGAATGCATGTTCACAGGTCCCTGAAGGTGGCATAACATGGACATAAAGTGGTAAAGACATAAGGATGCTTTACTTTACGATGCAAGGTATCAAATACAAATGCAGGAACCACAGAAGTCATTAGTTAAGCCACAGCTGGAGTTTCATGTACAATTCTGGTCATCACATTATAGGAAGGACATAATTCTATAGACAGGTGATTTACAAGAATGTTGATAGGCTTGAAAATTTCATCCATGAGCAAAGCTAGGAGAGGGTTCTTTTCCTTAGAACAAGAGGAAGCTGAGGGGCAACTTAAGTGATGCGTGCAAAATGATGAGGAACTTGCAGAGAGTTAAATTATCAAAGGACACAGATTTAAGGTGATTGCTTTTTGTCACCCTAAAGGGTGTTGAGTGTCAGAATTTGATTCCCAGTTTGATAGTTAAGTTGTTTTTGATAAATGCCCAATGAGAAATGATTGGAAGATGTAAGAGATATAATACGATATGGTAATTTCCTAAAATTTCAGTATTTATATATCTTAAAATATTTAATGTCGAAAACATTAAATCCTCTCACCTTTTCAGTCATCATGCCATATTTTTAAATGAATATAACCTAGTCAATTACCGCCCTAAAAGACCAACACTCAAACATCGGTAAATGAGATTTACCAGAATGCTGCCTGGACAGGAGGGCATGTTATATGAAGAAAAGTTGAGGAAGCTAGGGCTTTTCTCATTGAAGTGAAGAAGGATAAGAGGTGATTTGATCGAAGTGAACAAGATGATGAGAGGCATAGATAATGTACAGTCAGACACTTTTTCCCAGGGCAGAAATGGCTATCACAAGGAGACATAAACTTAAGGTGATTGGAGGAATGTTTAGGGGAGATGGCAGAGAGTGGTGGGTGCATGGAATACACTGCCAGTGGTGGTAGTAGAGTCAGATACATTAGGGATATTTAAGCGACTCTTGGATAGGCACATGGATGATAGTAAAATGAAGGGTATTAGGATAGTTTGATCTTGAGTAGGATAAAACGTTGACAACATCAAGGGCTCAAGAGCCTGTACTGTTCTATGTTCAATGATAGATGTAATTAACATGATTACAATAACCTGACAACCTTCAACCAATAACCGGTTTATAAACGCCAGTGTGAATTCTCCAGGACCATTATTAAAGCCTTGGTCTGAACACTGACATGGACAGAATACAGAAATTCCAGGAAGTTGCCTGTAATATAGATTGCATTTGAAAAACCATGACACCAAAAGAATCCTGGAAAAATTGATTGATGGAATTTTTTTTTGATTGGGGGTTGCGGGGGGTAGACACACAGGGGATGCTGCACAGGTTTAAGGCTTAGCTGTCTTCCTCTGTGCCAGCTATGTTGTTGATCATCAATTATTTTTTACCTCAGGACGTCGCCACAGGAGATTTTCATACCATTTTATTCCCATTGTAATTTTCTTTTAATTTCCAAGAAATGGTTTAAATATTAGTGCCCTACCAAGCCAAATCTTAATCAAATCCAGCTCTATAGCCAGAATGCATTGACCACATTTCCTTGCAAGTTCAACTCGTGTCCAGAAGCGAAGGCAGTAACTTGCCAAAATAGCTACCTAACGACAGAACTATTTCTAAAATAAACTCTTGCTTTTTCACTGCTATATAAAGCAGCATTATTTTACTAAATATGCAAGGTTCATAGATGATATTAACACTCCAAATCTGATCTAGGCATATTATATGATTGTTTTCACTAAAAAAAAAATCACAGAATCATAGAATCTCTGAGCGTGGAAGCAGTCTATTCAGCCATCGAGGAGATAACAACCCTCCGAAGAGCATCTAACCCAGATCCACCCCTGTAACCCTCCATTTCCCATCGCTAATCCACATAGCTTGTATATGCCTGGACACTAAGGGCAATTTAACATGGCAAATCCACCTAATCTTTGAATTGTAGGAGGAAGCCAGAGGACCAGGCAGAAACCCATAAAGACACAGAGAATGTGCAATCTCAACGCAGGTAGGCTGCAACCAAACATGGGTCCCTAAGCTGTGAGGCAGCAGTGTTAATCACAGCAGTGCGAGTCACCATGCCATCCAATGTTGTACTAACTTCCAACAGTAATATAGCACTGCAAAGCCATGATGGTCAAAATAATGTTATTAAATTACTAATTTTGTGCAGCACTGCAGAAATGTCATGGCCAAGCTGTTCTTTATCAGTACTGTTCACATTATTCAACTGCAAACCGCTGCTTGAAAACAGTTCAAGTTTATATCTTAAAGTAGAAAAGCTTGATCACGCGTAATGTGCTCTCAGAAAAAAAGTTAACTATCTTTTCAGGGATAAAGATCAGGAAAGGCTTTATAAGAATCAACTACTGGTGATTTGTTTACCACATCCCATAATAGTTACATGATCCAGAAATGGAACAAAAGCCAAAAAAGCTCTTTAGCATTAGTTACACAACAGTAATTGTTTTGATCTCTGATATAGTAACTCCAGTAGCATACACCTGAATTTATGGGAATGCTGGGATTTACGCTCCACTAAGCACAGAGCTAGCAGGGCATGGAGACAGGTAGGGGACACCTCCCTATAGTCAAACAAATTCCTGGCAGATGAATATGGAATATTTTAAGTTATCAGGGAACAGTTGAGAGTTTGTTTTAAACAAACAAAAGCAGGCCATGGAATATTGTGACTATTATAAATTGAGTTCACAATCATTAAATACTTAAACTATAATCTTCAAAGTTTCACTGCAACCACGGGGATCATTAATGTACGAATGTATTCTAGGCTATAATATTTTCAAAGCTCTGCTTCCTTAAACAACTTCAATCCAATACCTTTTTAATTATGCCTCGCTGAAGAAGTTGGGGTATAATAATTTTTACATCATTATATAAATGGGTTGTTGCTGTCCTTGCTTTCCATAAACTGTTTGATTAAGCACAGACTGGAACATCTTGTTTCATAGCTCTACAGACAATTAAAAACAACAATCTTGGTTCAAAACAATAACCACTTTCTGCATGGTTATTACATTCGCAAAACATTAATAGGTTGAAATTGTTCAGAGCAAGTAAAAGTTCAGTTTTTTTCTACCACAATTAAAATAAATAGATTAAGAATAGTAAGCCAAAATATCAACCCTATATCTCCTAGCTCAATCTGAACCTGAGACACAAAGAAGTCTGTGTTGGTCAACAGAGGTGTTTTAATGAACAGCTTAAAACTAAACTAGTAGTAATAGCACAGCACTTTAGGCAGCATCCGAGGAGCAGTAAAATCGACGTTTCGGGCAAAAGCCCTTCAATAAAGCTTTATTCCTGATGAAGGGCTTTTGCCCGAAACGTCGATTTTACTGCTCCTCGGATGCTGCCTGAACTGCTGTGCTCTTCCAGCACCACTAATCCAGAATCTGGTTTCCAGCATCTGCAGTCATTGTTTTTACCTAGTAGTAACAGCAGAATACAGGGGACTCTTCCACCAAGTGTGAAGTAGGAACAGAATGTCAGACACCAATAGGAATACACAGCAGTCTGGGAGAGTGTGACATTTTAAAGTCCTCCACCTGCAACTCTGAAGGCTTTGGGCTCTGACTTGTTGCCTACTTGACAGGGAGCAATTGAGGTGTTGAATGGTCCACCCATTTTTAGACCTCCTATGGTTCTATTTGGCCAATTAATGGATTGGTAGCCCAGCAACATTAATTACCTGTGCTGAAAGTGGGATAGGAGAAGGAGGGGAGGGAAGCAGAGCATGAACTCAGAGGTGTCCAACACCATAAGGAGACAACTCCCACAAGACCTGACACCCCTTCAAACATCACCCCCGATCCTCTCAAAACTGATCCTTCACTCCCCACTTTCCCCTGACTGGGTTAGCCAGCTAAGTTTTGTTGATTGCCCAGATTAACCTGAAGTCACATTCCAAAAATAATCTTGTGGTTCTGCCTCTGATCCAGCTGTCTGAAGGGCTTTTGCCCAAAACATCGATTTTACTGCTCCTCGGATGCTGCCTGAACTGCTGTGCTTTTCCAGCACCTCTAATCCAGAATCCAGCTGTGTCAGCCTTATCTTACACATGTGGCATACAATCAACCAGTCTGATTGGCTGCTAGTTTTGTAGTCCCAACAGCATCAGTTTTGAGGGGTGACCATTGCTGGGAGAACAAAACTAGTGCCCAATGAGACCAGCTGGTACATCTCTTAAGACAGGCCTCCCTCCTCAGATAGAAGTAGTAGTCTCTATTATAGGCAATTGACACACATGAAATGTTAAACAGCTGTCAATTCTTCAGATGGCAGGGCGAGAAACCCTACCATTCAAAATACCTTCCTACTGGGAACGGCAGTTGCTGCAGAAGCAGGACAAGGCCATGGAGAGGTCAACAAAAATGGTGTCTGCTGGTACTAGTGATCAGTGAAAATATGGTGATGATGATTCTAAAAGACCAAACACTCCCCACCCACCTACAGCATGAGACTGGGTGTGAGACTCTTTCCTATTCTCCAGGCTACTGTTTGCAATTTGGTCTACCTGTTCTTAGTAGGAGGGAATAAATTATTTTGCAAGTACAACATTAAGAAATTCAAAAAGAATTACAAAACAAGTATTCATTATTGTTTGAAATGTAAAGGCTAAATATTCTACAAGTACAAACAGAGTTTCCTTTAAATAAATAACGCATTGACTAAGCAAGGTCCATGTTAAAATAATGAGTTTTAACCACCATAGCTACAGGGCTCTACTGGTCTTTTGTATTTAGAAGAGCAGGAAAAAAAAAATCAGCAAGAATCTCTTTGCTAATACAGTCTATGGCAATTTGTGACTTCCTACTTTCAGTCAAAAAATTGTGCCTCAATTTATCAGTAAACTTGGACATACAAGATCAAGCTATTAAGTCATACAATTCAAAATCATTAATGTAAATAGTATAAAGTCGCACCCAAAAGCAGATCCCTGTGGAACACCATGTTACAATCAGTAAATAAACCCATTATTCTTGTACTGTCTTCTAGCTCTCATCAAATCAGCAACACTTCCATTTCGTACTAGGTACTCTATTGTTTACTAGTAATGTTTTGAGCTGAAGATCAATGTATATCTTCTGCAAGTTCACACACACAGAATCCATAGACAATCCCCCTATACACAAATTACCACTAAAAATTCAACTAACGTAGTCAGACACTGTTAACCTTCAAACATCTCTGGAATCAGTTGATAATTGTCCAAGTGCTCAGCCACTACCTCTGAAACATTCCTGCAATTTCCTTACAGCTGATCCTATAATGAAGATGTACATAATTACTTGGCATCTCCTTTCTCCTTAGATAATGGAGTGGCATTTCTATTTTCCAATTCAAATGCACAACTGCTGGAATCTTTTAAATTATTAAATTTCCTCACCAACTTATCGGAATACTCTGCAAATCTTCAAATTCTAAAGTTTTGCCTTTAACTTAAGCCCCACTCATTTTCTCCATTACCATTTTAAAGAGAACTGTTATTAAATCTGCTGAGTTCCATTACTGATGTATTTTTTAAGTCTTCTGTACTGCTA
This sequence comes from Chiloscyllium plagiosum, assembly GCF_004010195.1. Taxonomy (NCBI): domain Eukaryota; kingdom Metazoa; phylum Chordata; class Chondrichthyes; order Orectolobiformes; family Hemiscylliidae; genus Chiloscyllium; species Chiloscyllium plagiosum. Next base: position 55,811,000 of record NC_057712.1, read on the forward strand.
CCATTTTGCCTCTTCCTTTGCTGTGAAGATGGATACATTTTAATAAGCATTACATTGCCTTATTCATTATATCACATTGAGGTTCTATTGGACCTTTGTGAGGCCTCTTCTGCTGTACAGTGTCCAGTTCTAGTTGTCCAGCTACAGGAAGAATATTATTAAGCTGGAGTGGGGTCAGATGAGAATTACCAGGTATGGAAGGTTTGAGTTATAAAGAAAGGCTAAATAGTCTGGGACTTTTTTCACTGGAGCGTAGGTGGTTGAGCGGCAACTTGAAAAGTAGTTTATAACATAATGAGGGATAGAGAAAGTTAGTGGCAGTTGTACTTTCCCTAGCATGGGAGATTTCAAGAATGGGGTGGGGGGGGGTATATTTTAAGGTGGGTGAGAACGAGAGCGCGAGATGTAAAAAAAAAAAGGCTTTTTTTTAAAAAAAGGAAGGAAGGTGGTGTGTATTTGTGGAATGAACTTCCAGAGGACGTGGTGGATGTAGGTACACTTATAACATTTAAAAGACATTTGGTGAAGTACATGAATAGGAAAGATTTGGAGGGATATGGGCTAGCAGCAGGCAGGTAGGATGAGTTTAGTTTGGGATTATGGTCAGCATGACTAACTAGACCGAAGGGTCAGTTTCCATGCTGTGTAGCTCTATGACCCTTGCCTGCATCCACCTTTAACTGGGCTGCATTCCTTTTTCATCACACACTTACCCTAAACTGGAAACTTCAAAAAGGGTAGTCACTAATGACCTGAGGAATTTAGACAGGTACCATGGCGAAGTGAACCTCAGAGAAAGAAATTGGCCAGTGAAACCAAGTCATGTTCTTGTTGTCATTTTAAGGAATCATCAGGATCAAATGCAATCAAAAAAAGGTACATAAACACCCTTAAAAAGAAAAGGCAACTGAATTGGCTTAAACTTCAAGTATTTAAAAATTCATCCTAAAAGGGAGGATGGCAATAAACTGGTTAGGTCATTATAATAAAAAGTGATGACTTTGAAGTTGAGGAGGCTCTTACCTGACAAATTTACTACAAGTACAGAAGAAAATTATAGGTTTCCTTGACAGCATATACTCAGTGTAACATGTTCACAGATTCCAGCAAAGCTTTTGATTGCACTTCAGCAATCAGTCTGGATGATAGAAAAAAGGTAGATTAGGAAGCAGATGTTTGAACTGGACTAAAAAGTGACTACAGAAAGCAAAAGGATGCTTACGAATGGAGCTGCTGTGAACAATCAAGATGCAACTTACATGTTGCCACTACTTTCTACAATGAACATGAACTTTACAGAAGTGGGGTCATCATTATACTGTGATACATTAAATTTGGCCAAAGATATGACCGGAGATTGGGAACAGACCAAGTCACTCTATTTCCGTCATTTAGCACTGAAACTGATACGTTATTTTCCAATCTAATTAGGCTTGTACTTAAGATGAATTTTATACCATTTTATCATGCTTGTATAATGTGAATTTTGTCTTAAAAATTGTTAACTTTGTTTGGAATATCAATTATGAATTCACATTGGACATTAGTGGTTTCCTCTGGGTGCTCCGGTTTCCTCCCACAATCCATAGATGTGGAGATCAGGTGAATCGGCCTTGCTAAATTGTCATAGTGTTAGGTGCATTAGTCAGGGGTAAATATAGGGTAGGGCAAGGGGTCTGGGTGGGTTACTCTTCAGAGGGTCAGTGTGGACTTGTTGGGGCGAAGGGCCTGTTTCCATACTGTCAGAATCTAATCTAATCTAATTAGTTATTTAGAAAAGGGCTAGAAAGTGGGCTACATGTTCATATCTTATTTGTGAGTGACAAGACTCTGGTTTCATATTAGTGATGACCAGAAGAAAAAACCCATGAAAATCATGATCTGTAATTAATTTGGGATTTCACATTTAGATCAGGTTTTTCTGGATTATACATTTTTAAAAAAGCTATGGAAAAAGGTGCAAAATTATTTACAAGGATGATAGCAGAACTGAGAGGTTTTACACAACTGGAATGATTGATAAGCTGAGACCTTAAGACAACTGAAGTGACTTAGTACAGGTTTTTAAAATGATAAAAGAATTTGAAATGGTTGGGATAGAAAAGTGGTTTCCACTGTGGAGGAGAAAGTCTATAGCATAAGAAAAAAAAGCCAGTAGCATATAGAAGACACAAATAATCCCAACAGGGATTTCCACAGAAATGTTCTTTATCCAGAGAATGGTTAGAAAGTGAAATTTGCCATCACAAGTAACAGGTGATTTGAGCAGTAGAGCCATATTTAAGGGGAGGCAAAATAAACACATGATGGATAAAAGAATACAGGAATATGTTGAAGTGGTTAAGTGAACAAAAGAAATATGCTGTTTGGATTAAGTGCAGTGGAGAAAGGGCTCTGAAAAGCATAAACATCAGCATGGAACAGTTGGGCTGAATTGGACTTCTTTCATTGGAGCATGGGAGATTGAGAGGCAACCTTATAGTAATTTATCAAATAAAGAGGGTTATAGATAGAGTTAATAGTAGTTGTACTTTACGTAATTTTACATGGTTTGAAGTGAAGGCTAAATATCTTCAGCAGCAACAGAAAGCAGGTTTTTGATTGAAAGGAATGGAAGTTACAAAGTCACAGATATTGGTTTAAACATGTCAAATGGTATTTATTGAAATATTTAAATTGGTGAACCAAAAGCTCCAACAGACAACATATCCAGATAATAACCATATTTCCTTTGTCGTCACAAGCCAACCTATGTGGTGACAAATAAGACGAACTGCTAAAATCTATGTTGTATGCAGGAGGAAGCTTTATTTGCGAGTTAAAAAAGGAAATTAAAATCACTGGCTATCATTACCAACATATTCTTCCTGTGCTTTCATCCTTCAAAAACTGCTGATTCCAAATATTTCTTGCAAGAGTTTAACATATTATGCTTGAAACAGAAGACATCCATCTCACATGTATACAAGATAATGAGTGGAATAGATAGAGTAAATAGCCAGATACTTTTCCCCAGGGCAGGATGGACTGGTCCGAGGAGTCATAGTTTGAAGATATTAAGAGGAAGGTATAAAGGAGACGTCAGAGATGGGCTCTTTACGCAGAGAGTTGTGAATGCATGGAATGTATTGCCAGCTGTGGTGGTGGAAGCAGAGTCATTAGGGACATTTAAGCGACTGCTGGACATGCACATGGACAGCAGTGAGTTGAGGGGTGCATAGGTTTAAGTTATTATATTTTACATTAGGATTAAACCTTGACACAACATTGTGGGCCAAAGGGCCTGTTCTGTGCTGTACTTTTTTATGTTCTATTTCTTGTTGCTGTTTAACTCCAGTAATATCAGTTACCAAATAGCTCACACTATCAACAGAAACAAATGCAATCACCAGGCTCCATCAGATAAAACTAGATACAAGATCACATGACATTATTTGAAATTGCACATTTCCATACTTCACAAATAACCTGGTAGGCAAGGAGTGATGAGATGATTTGTAAACCACATTACGGCTAAACATATGAAACAATCCAAAGTAACAACTAAAAATGTAATCATAATCAAAACAACTAGGTGTGGTTTATTTTAAACAATCCTATATTTTACCATCTCATCCATGCTGCAAATAATCATTGAAGTGCCTATTTCATAACATTACTTTTATAAATTAAAAATTAACATTGCAGTACAGGATTCTGAGGAATGCAGCAAAAACAGAAAAATACAACCACCAGAACATGACAATGTTCGAAACCATAATGTACACACCTTGGTCAGGGGCAACAAGAGTTAGGCTGAAATTCACATGAAATGAATACTAATTTAAATTTCAAACTGGCAACAGATTTTTCCCAAGATTCAAATCATCTAAACCAAATTGTTAATTTGGTCAGGATTAAACTTGCTTTCAATCTAGGAACAGTAGCAAGATACCCCACATTTGATTGAAGTTCTGTTTTCAGTAGTGGACTTCAACTGTTATTCTAGATTGCACCTGCTTTCTATGGCCCAAAAAGCAATAACTCCCACTACGGATCTAGTTTGCACAGTTTCTATTGCACATGGGTGATTACTGAATACCATCTTCCCTGGTCCTCCTAGCAGTTCTCAAGTCCACACCAGTATAGTGCAGCAGGACCAACCACAATGAAATTCACTGTGACTGCAGTAACCCTCCTGTTTGCTAGATTTCCATAAAGAAAGTCTCCATTTATCTTCAGAACAGCCTGAGTTTACTACTACCTCCCCATTCTGAATGTCTTGACAAACCAATAGGGAGAGAAAATGCAAGCGTGCTTTAAATGTAAAAAAAGGAAATCACCCTCAGTCTTTTCATCAATGGTCAGGAGCTGCTAGTTTCAGACAATATAATGTTCCAGTTTACTGCTCAATTACAATTTAGAGACTTCAGTATTTGCTGCTTTCTGTACCTGCCCTTGGAAATTGCTAGTGTACCAGGCTGAAAAAGGTTGTTGGTCTGATGTTCTACAATTTACTTATTTTGAAGTTTGTGAAAAATCAATAGGCAAGACATTTTGCTAGAATGCCTGGCCTGTTTGCAAAAAGGGTATTCTGCTGCAGGTTAATTAAAGGGAAATTTTACTTATGTGCCAGAAAAAGTATATTAAACTGTTAAGACAGAGTTTGGATGAGTCTTTCTCTCATCCCACTCCCCCCTGGGCACAACATAAATATAAACGCGTCACCCATTTACTGATGAAGCCAGATATATACTTTATCTAATTTTGGTTTAGAATAAACAAGGTCCATCAACCAAGCTTTTTCTAAATAAACATTGATTTGTAATAGAACCAGACCTTTTGACAAGGATGCAAAGCTATTTAGCAGAGTTTGATATATGCAAGTATAAATATTTATCCTTCTAAATAACCTACACAATTAAAGAAATAGCCTTCTCTGCAAAATTAATTTTGGAAGAAGTTGAACATTAAGCTCTTGAAGGAAAAAAGGAAAGGGTATGAAATGTTCAAGTGGCTTGCAGTTGGCATTATAGTACACTGACTAGTGCCACTAAAAACAGGCAGTTGTCACGGGAACTTTTGAAAATTCAAGAACTTTCCATAGGTAATGGAGGTTTCAGATGTCACACAGACCCTCTTGAAGAACTTCCTAAAAGGCAGAAAAGCAGCTAGAATGCTTTTCTTTCTCTCTCTCTCTCTCTCTCCCTCTCTCTCAACGGACTGAAATGGTCAAGAACACCAGATCTGGACAGCTCTTGTAGCCATACACCCAGATATGTGACATCCAGTAAATCCGGCAGCTATCAATCTTAGCTTTAAGAATGTAATTTCCACTAAGTACTTTTAATTTAAAAATGCTTACTGTCATTTTAATCATTTTACCTTAAAAGAAAATCAGTTCAGGCACCTAACATTCCCTCTGAGCTACACAGCCAAAGGATCCACTCATGCCAGTCAGGGGGCTGACAATGCCCCAGCATTGATTTCATATTTGCAAGTCACTGCCATGCATGGAGGTCCATGCAGGAGAAAACAAATTAGAAGGAACATAGCAGGTATCTTGGTCTTTTGAAAAGAACCGCTATCCACAATCCTTTAAACATTGACCCCCAAATAAAAAAAAAGCGCTGTCATAAAGTGCATCCAGAAAATCTCGCTTACAGCGTGGCACAGTGGCTAGCACTGCTGCCTCACAGCTCCAGGGTCCCAGGTTTGATTCCAGCCTCGGCCGACTGTGTGTGGAGTTTGCACATTCTCCCAGTGTCTGCGTGGGTTTCCTCCGGGTACTCTGGTTTTCTCCCACATTCCAAAGATGTGCAGGTCAGGTGAATTGGCCATGCTAAATTGACCATAGTTATTAGTGAGAGGGGGGTGGATTACTCTACAGAGGGTCGGTGTGGACTTGTTGGGCCAAAAGTCCTGTTTCCACACTGTAGGGAATCTAATCTAATCTTCAACATCATCCCTGAGACAGGCAGAAACTTGCACAGGATCACTCTGTATAGTACAGATAGCAAATGCAACGGATTGTCAACAGGTCCTGGTCAACAGGAAACACAAGGTGGTGATTAGATCTTCTGAGCACGCAAGTTCTTGGGCAATACTAAGTAAAGCTATAATCAGAAATTGGTAGTCAAAATATAAAAGGGCCGTATTGTTCCAAAAGGAACATCTTTACCAAGAATGGTGATTAGCATAAGTACATTTAAGGGTAAGCTAGACAAGTAAATATGAAAAAAAAGAGATAAAATAACTTTGACAGGGTATAATTCAAGAAGGTTCATGTGCAAGACAAATACCAGCATAATCTAGTTGGGCTGCATGGCCAGGTACTGTGCTGCAACATTTTCATTCTTTGTAAAACAATTTGACACTGGGGTAGTAACTTAGTTGCCAGTTATCCCAGTGGTATAACCTCAATACCAATTAATGCACAGCATTGAGCTGTTTTGTATACAATCTCCAACATGAATAGACTTCTGGGAAATGAACAGGTCCATGAAAGTTGGCATTCTGGAGAAATAGTGCACTATCACAGACAGAACAGCACTATATTTTTCAATAGTTAAATTCAACAACCTGTAACATAAACTTTAGAATCAATCATTCACATGCTGATTATTGCAGAATACCAAACAAAATATGATCGCGAGTCACAAATCCATAATTCTCATTACCCATAGAAGTTGAAAATATTATTCCTAGAAAAGCAGGTCAAAAAAAAGCACTGAAGCAATAAAAGCAATGGTTCAAACAGCTCACACATAAAATGAAATAAACAAGATGCATATTTTAGGTGTGTATAACTCTGTGTAGTTTGATGATCTAGCCTCACACTATGAACACTAAATAGTCAGCTGAATATCTTATGAATGACAATGGTTCTCAACTGCAAGAATTGCTGCAGGAAAGCCTGAAATAAGAGAGACTGCTCACAGCACAGATCCTGTCCTTGATGACCAGGTGGACTTTCCACAGAGTTAAAGTGACCTGTTAGAAATAGCTGTTAAACAAAAAAAGATTTACAAGGATATTACCAAGGTTGCTATAGGGAGAGGCTGGTTGGTTGGTTTTTAACCCCTAGAGCATTGGAGATGGAGGAGTGATCTTATAGAGGTTTATACAATCATGAGGAGCATGGGTAGGGTGAATAGCCAAAGTCTTTACCCTAGGATAAAGGAGTCCAAAACTGGATTTTGGTTCAAGATGAGAGGGGAAGATTTAAAAAGGTTGAGGGATAACACTTTCATGCAGAGTGGTGTATGTATAGAATAAGCTACCAGAGGAAGTGGAGGAGGCAGGTACAATTATGATAGTTAAAAAGCATCTGGAGGGATGGGTTTATAAATAAGGATTTAGAGGGATATGGGCCAAATAGTCTCCCAGAAAGATGTTGTGAAACTTGAAAAGTTCAGAAAAGATTTACAAAGACATTACCAGGGTTGGAGGGTTTGAGCTACAGAGAGAGGCTGAATAGGCTGGGACTATTTTCCCTGGAGTGTCAGAGGCTGACGGGTGACCTTCTAGAGTTTTATAAAATCATGAGGGGCATGGATAGGGAGAACAACCAAGATCTTTTCCACTTTTATGGGAGTCCAAAAACAGAGGGCATAAGTTTAGGTGAGGGGGAAAGATTTAAAAAGGGACCTAAGGTGAAACACTTTCATGCAGAGGATAGTGCACGTATGGAATGAGCTACCAGAGGAAATGGTGGAAAGTGATACAACCACAACATTTAAAAGACCTCTGAGTGGGTACATAATTAAGAAGGATTTGAGGAGGATATGGGCTAAATGCTCGCAAACGGGACTAGATTAATTTAGGATGTAAAGTCGGCATAGAGGAGCTGGACCAAAGGTTCTATCTCCACGATGTACATCACTATGACCCTATAAATGGGACTAAGTCAGATTGAGACGTCCGATTGGCACAGATGAGTTGGACCGAAGGGTTTGTTTCCATGTTGTATGACTCCAAGTCTCTTGTGGTACAGTGGTAGCAGTTGGTTGATTTTTGGTGGGTCCAGTTTGAAAACCTTTGCCTCTTTTCAGTTCAAAAATCTGTACCAGCTAGGTATATTCTAATTGTTAAAACATGTTAAAATCTTTCAGACAATTCTGCTGACATCAAATTGTCAATGTGAGACATTAACAGTATTTGTCTGCATGTTATGTATTAATCAGACAAAATGCTTAAAAAAAATACGAGAATTAATTCTATAATCAACAAATGGACATTTGAGTCCTCCTAAGCTGCAGAGAAGTGTGCATCAGACAACATCTTATTAACTTTGGAAAAAACAGGGTTAAACAGCAGACCAATTAGCACTTGACTGCTCCTAGACTTTAACTCACAGGAGGGAGGAAAGCCTGATAAAGCTGATGTGCATTTTTAAAAAGCTTATCTCTGAGAACCAAGCAAGAAAATGAAAAATGACCCCTTCCTCTCTAGGATTAAACATATAAACTCTCCTACTGACAAAATGTATTTGAAAGGTCACTTTAGATTGTTTTGAATAGGATTAATCCCTTGGGAGGTTTCCAGCTCTCAAAAGTGTACACAGGGGAGTGGGATACTGATAAACCATTTAAACTTTGCAAGTTCAAAAATAATCATTGCATTATGTTGTACATGAAGGTTGCTGCAAACTTTCAAGAAATCAACAATATCTTTGGCTCCGTTGTCCGACTAAGGCTATATTCCTACTGTTTGAAGCACCAGTTACTGATCGCAAAATAAGAACAGCAAATTCTAAGAATATGCATCTTGTCAATCAGCTTCCAAAATCACAAGGAGAAAGGTTAATTTGTCTAGCATCTAGCAATACGCAAGGAGGTACTACGTCAATGATCTTTTCCTCATCACTGTTTTGGATGGAACCTTTGGACAGATGAAACAACCAATCAGATAATTTAATCTGTAATTGCTAACCTTAATATTGACTAATCTGGTGTAAATTTTCAAAATGTGGTCTGTTCTCCCGCATTTGGACACTTCCTTTCAATCATAATTATTCCATTAGAAAGAAAGAATGTGAAAAAACAGAAATGCTTAATTTAGATTAGATTCCCTACAGTGTGGAAACAGGCCCTTCGGCCCAACAAATCCACACCGGCCCTCTGAAGAGTAACCCACCCAGACTCATTTCTTCTGACTAATGCACCTACCACTATGGGCAATTTAGCATGGCCAATTCACCTGACCTGCACATATTTGGACTGTAGGAGGAAACTCACACAGACATGGGGAGAATGTGCAAACTCCACACAGACACAGTTGTCCAAGGCCAGAATCGAACCTGAGTCCCTGGTGCTGTGAGGCAGCAGTGCTAACCGCTGAGCCCACTTTAAAAAGTCTTTGGTACATTCTGCAGAGCCATTGTTGTTCAAAAAAAAATTTACAGATCTTGAGATTGTCCCCTCTTAGTTGACTCACGCCACAATGCTTGGTTTTCCATTCCCATTGATGGAGAAGTATAAACAGAGAGGAGGTGGTCCCAGATATGCCACCAGTGGAATGGTTTGCAATCTAAAATGTGGCCATTCATAGAGCCAAGCATAAAAGGTAGTGGGGGTAGAGATTCACCAAGGCCAGATCCCAGACGGCTGTTATGATAGTGAAGAGGTGATTCTATTTGAGCAGGATTGGGTGGGTTGGGGGGAGAAGGAGATGAGCCTTCAAAGTGGGCACAGGGGGTCCATTAAAGACTTATGCTGCCCTGCCACCTGCCCAAGCAGGGAAACCTCCCCCCCCCCAGGATCCTGATAAGAATGAAAACGTGCTCCTGAAATAAAATGTTCCAAGTTATGTATGTCATCAAATCTCACGTTTCCAACATAATTGTTGCTGGTCAAGCATAGGTAAAAACAATGACTGCAGGTGCTGGAAACCAGATTCTGGATTAGTGGCGCTGGAAGAGCACAGCAGTTCAGGCAGCATCCAAGGAGCTTTGAAATCGATGTTTCGTGCAAAAGCCCTTCATCAGGAATAAAAAGGCAGTGAGCCTGAAGCGTGGAGAGATAAGCTAGGGGAGGGAGGGGTGGGGAGAAAGTAGCAGAGTACAATAGGTCAGTGGGGGAGGAGATGAAGGTGATAGGTCAGAAAGGAGAGGGTGGAGTGGATAGGTGGAAAAGGGGCTAGGCAGGTCGGACAAGTCATGGGGACAGTGCTGAGCTGGAAGTTTGAAACTAGGATGAGGTGGGGGAA
>NC_057712.1:55823782-55886009 GCF_004010195.1 Chiloscyllium plagiosum
GAGTCATGAGCAGGGGTAGTGTTCCCCTCGGGGTTCTGGGGGGTGGGGATAGTGACAGTGGGGTCTGTGGGGGGCGTGTCAGCAGAATGCAGGTGAGTGGCGCTGGTGGGGGCGGAAGTGGTGGTGACCATGGCAGTAGGGGTGGCGGAAGTCACTAAGCATGTGGCATCAGCGATGATGTGAAGGGCGGAAGTGATGTCACGTGTGATGCATGAGGAATTGTGAGGGGTGGAAGTGGCCATGATGGGGGCAGAAGTGACATCAATCAGCGAGGGGGTGGCAGCTGCATCAGCCGCATGGCTAATGTCGTCTGAGAACATTCTGAGGCCAGGGGAATCTTCTGGAATGTTTGAGGAGCGCTGGTTATGGAGGTGGGTAGATAAAAGTTTGTTGTACTTCCAGTTTTTGATATTTGAGATGGAATTGAAATACTGTTTGTTGAGAGTATGAATTCTCCTGAGGATATAGTACAGAGTGGGTCCTTTGCAATTCTGAGAGAGTGTGGCTCTCAGCTGAGGCAGGGATGACTGTAGAGAGGTTAGGTGCCGGTGCATTGCTGCAAGCGTGGGGTGGAGGATCTTGAAGGAGAACTGTTGCTGGTGTTTTCTATACTACTCTCTCCCCACCCCCACCCTCCCCTAGCTTATCTCTTCACGTTTCAGGCTCACTGCCTTTATTCCTAATGAAGGGCTTTTGCCCGAAACGTCGATTTCAAAGCTCCTTGGATGCTGCCTGAACTGCTGTGCTCTTCCAGCACCACTAATCCAGAAGCTGGTCAAGTACATTCTACCCTCCATAAATTTGAACCATATGCTGTCCATATTTTAGTTCACAACCAAGTCACAACCCTCTATCACTCTTGTTCTCACTGACCTTTACTAGTTCAGAATCAAAATGATGGGGAGGCAATGGCCGAGTGGTATTATTGTTGGACTGTTAATTCAGAGATCCTGATAGTGTTCTGGGGACCTGGGATTAAATCTCACCATGGCAGATGGAATTTGAATTAAATAAATTCTGGAATTAAGGATCTAATGATGACCATGAATCCATTTTCAATTTTGAAAAAACCCATCTGATTTGCTGATGTCCTTTAGGCACAGGGACTGCCATCCTTACCTGGTCTGGCCTACATGTGACTCCAGACCCACAGCAATGTGATTCACTCTTAACTGCCCTCTGGGGCAATTAGGGATGGGCAATAAATGGTGACCTGGCCAGTGATGCCTTCATCCCATAAATAAACAACAAAAAAACAAGGTCTTTATTTTAAAATTTGTATCCTTGTTTTCAAATCTCTCCATGGTCTCAGTCCTATCTCTAATCGCCTCAAGCCTCTCAACTTATCTTCCACTCCTTTAATTCAGATTTCCTGTGCATCCCTTATTTTAATTCCATCACTGGTAGCTGCACATGAAGTTACCTAGGCCCTGAGCTCTGGAATACCATTCCTTGTAAAAGAATGTAATCAGCACAAGAAACAAATATCTGAACATAAATAAACATGAAGCTTGAAAATGATTGTAACCAGCCTGGGCTCAGCCTCGTGAACCTTATCCTGACCGCCTCCGATGTCAATATATCTTGGGTAAGGGTACCAAAACAAGTTATCTATCATACTTATTACCTCAAGTTTCAATAAATTTATCAAGCATGATTTAGGTGTTTATTGTCTAGAATTTAGTAGGTTAAGGAGTGATCTAATTGAGATTTTCTGAGACATTAACAGGGAAAGAAAGGATAGATAAAGGTAAACTATTTCTACTGGTTGAAGATTCTTGAACCAGGGAACATAGTCTAAGAATTAGGGCCAGACCATTCAGAAAAGATGTTAGAAAGCACTTCTATATGCAAGGAACAGTGAAGGTTTGGAAGTCTCTTTTCCAAACGACAGTCAGTGCTAATTCAATTGTTATATTTAAATCTGAGAAAGACTTTTTTATTGAAATATGGGCCCAAGGAGTTAGACTACAGATCAGCTATGATCTTATTGAATGCTGGAGCAGGCTCAAGGGCTAAATGACCTACCTATGTTCCTGCGATTTCCCCTTTGTAAAGCTATGTTGACTCTGCTGGATTATACTATGTTTTTATAAATACTCTGCTATTACATTCTTCATAACAGAGTCTAACATTTTCCGAATAACAGATGTTAAGCTAACTAACTTTTTTGACTCCTCTTTTAAAATGAAGGGCCCTTTTGCTTCTATTGCAAATCACATCAAATGAATGTCCTCTCATTTTTGCTCCATTTACAAATGGGAATAGTTTCTCCCTTTCTCTTCAACCTAGCCCACCCATGAGTTTGAAAACCAATATCAGATCTCATCTTAACTTTTTGTCCAAGGAGAACAGCCCCAACCGTTCAGAAAAGATTTACAAGGATGTGGTTAGGGTTGGAGGATTTGAGTTATAGGGAGAGGTTGAGTAGCTAGGGCTGTTTTCCCTGGAGCATTGGAGGCTGAGGGGTGACCTTATAGAGGTTTATAAAATTATGAGGGGCATGGACAGAATAAATAGACAAAGTCTGTTCCCTGGGGTTGGGGAGTCCAGAACTAGAGGGCATAGATTTAGGGTGAGAGGGGAAAGATATAAAAGAGACACAAGGGCAAACTTTGCATGCAGACATTGGAATGTGTATGGAATGAGCTGCCAGAGGAAGCGGTGGAGGCTAGTACAATTGCAACATTTAAAAGGCATCTGGATGAGTCTATAAATAGAAAGGGTTTGGAGGGATATGGGCCGGGTGCTGGCAGGTGGGACTAGATTGGGTTGGGATATTTGGTCGGCATGGACAAGTTTGACCAAAGAGTCTGTTTCCGTGCTGTACATCTCTATGACTCTATGGATCTATTCATCTTTAGACTCTCTCTTCTACCAGTCCACAATAATTTTGAGGTACAATGATTCAGCCTCATCTCTCAGAACGTATTTAAATCATAAATATATTGGTTCACTCTGATTTCTATAAATTATTTACTATATTTATTTATTGGATTTGAGTATTTTATAGACACTTTGTACGTTATGGACCACATGGGATGTTTTAAATTCTGTTTTGCCCTGCTAAGGGCAGATAATACTGCAAAATGGATTTTGTTTCTGGTCGAATCACTAATACTCAGTAATCGATATTAACAATTTTCGCAATTGAGAGATATGGAGCAAAAGAAATGCCCTAACATCAGATTATGTCAGGACTACATGAGACGTCACATATAGCAGCATAAAATTTGAACTACCGGGGGTTTGTTACTTTGAACACAATGTGCAAACAGAGAAGTAAATTATATATAGAGCTCCCTTGAACCTGGAATTGTATTTTATAGTGTCAGGAACAATGAAGGAGCACAAGGGAGGGGGCATCCTGGGTAAAGAATAACACAGATCTAAACTGGGAGGAGAAGAAAACAACATTTCCCAGTATTCTCCCCTCTCATTTTGATAAGCAGATTTTATAATTCAACAAAGCCATATGCCAGATACATACAGCAACTGTTGTTCTGCCATTCAATGCAGTAAAAAAAAAACTACTGGGATTTTCAACTATCTTTCAAAAGAACCTTTCATTTCAAGGAAATAACCAAACTCAATACTGCTGCCAAGTCACCTTTTCACCTCAAGCTACATTATTAATACAAAATCTGAAATTCATGACAGGACCAATGAAATTAATCATTTACTGTTCTCAAACTGTGCAACAACACATGATAAGTTTAACTGTCATTTTCAGAGGCAGTTGTCCCTTGATTTGAAGATGGCACCTACTCAGGCTCAGCAGTTTGTGTCTTGGGTCTTCAAATGACTGAACATGCTGACTTGTCACCTCTAGTAATTTTGGGCATGTAGGATGCCCACAAGGTAGTGAAATCCAAAGTGCAGAATCTGTTTTCTCTTCTTTCCTTCTCTGCTGTCGCTCATTGTTAAGATATGGTGACTCAAGTCAGGATACAACTTGATGGACAAGCTATACCATTCTAAATGACTGGTATAATTTTCCACCCATTCATGTTAACTGCTTAATTTCATCAATTTAACATCTCATTAGAAAGACAGAACCATAAACTGTGCGGCATGGCCTTAATACTGCAGAAAATGTCAGCCTTGATTTTGTGCTCAATCTGTAGAGTGAGGTTTGAACTCAAATATCTGACACCGAAGACGGTGGTCAACTTTGAATGAAGGTTAACATAATTGAAGAGAATATGGACCAACTACTAGAGAAAACTGAAGAACTGGTTTGATAAAATAGAGACAGAAGCAACACAACCCTCAACAAGCGCATTACATTACATGACTGTAAAATAGTTAATGTACCATTGTTGCTGAAACTGAGAATAAATGGTACTGTTCAAATTGAGAACTGGCTGAAAATGGTACATCCAAGAGGATCCAAGTTGAGTCCAATATGACTCTTCCTCGGAACCACCATGTGTAGATCACAGGAACAAAAGGCATTTTGTGGTGGAGTCATATCTGACACAAAGGAAGATGCTGGTGGTTGTTGGAGGTCAGTTATCTCAACTTCAGGGCAACTCTAAGAGTTCCTCAGGATACTGTCCTTAGCCCAACATCTTCAGCTGCTTCAATGACCTTCCCTCCATCGTAAAGTCCGAGCTAATGACTGAAGTGTTCAACATCATTTGCAACACCTCATATACTAAAGCAATCCATTTCCAATGCAACAAGATCTGGACAATATCTAGGCTTGGGCTGACAATTTCCAGGCAATGATCATCTTCAATTAATGAGAATTTAACTATTATGTCTTGACTTTCAATGGTATCACTAATTTTGAATCGCACATTACCACTGACCAGAAACCAAAGTATTCTGGTTACAAAAACTAGTCAGGCGATAGGAATTTTGCAATGCGGAATTCACATCCTGATTCCCCAAAGTCTATCCATTACCTACTTATGCTATTATAGATAATGGAATATTCCCCAGTTGCCTGGATAAATACAGTTCCAACAACATTCAAGATGCTTGACACCATTCAGAACAAAATGGACCACTTGATTATATCCACTATATCCACAAAGATGCAGTCCCTCCATCACATTGTAGCAGCACTGTAGAAATTGACCAAGGCTCCTTAGCAGCTTCCAAACCCATAACTGCTATCTAGAAAGGCAAAGGGCAGCAGCTGCTTGGGAACACCACTACCTGCAAGTTCCCCTCCTTGCCACTGGGATACTGTAAACTTCAAAACTTTAACAAACACAGGCAAGTGAGATCAGTTTAGTTCGGGAAACTTGGTTGTCGTGGACAAGTTGGACCAAGGGATCTGCTTCTGTGCTGTATGACTTTATGACTGTTCAGAGATTGAAGGAGTCAGCAATAACTCTTTCCAGAATAAATTGCTTAAGGTGAAAGGTCTAAGGATAAACTTAAAGGAATTAAAAGCAACATGCTAATTAATCTTTGCAAGAAGGAGTCATTGAAGCAATATAAACAAGTTGTTTCCTGGGACAGAGAAGGTAACACTACTTGATAATCTGCTGCCTTGTGACAAATGGGCAATGCCTGCAGAAGATGCCTTAAGGGAAAGGGGTTAAATTGCAGCAAAGTTGTGTTTTGAACAGACAGTTAATGCTAAATGTAACAAGGAACAGGAAAGCTACTTCTGATAAAGGCAGCAAGCTGCAGGCTTGATGACTCCAGATAATTTAATCAATGTTAAGGATGAACAAATATAAAGGATCAATAATGCCACAACAGAAACTTCACAATACAGAAATTCCTGTAAGAATTCAACTTCTTCAGTACCAGAACACTACTGCACAAGTACCAAACCCTGGACTAAGTCCAGATAGCTAAAGTCCACTATTAATTGGATAATAGTAAGGTTGGGCTGTGAGGCTTAACTTGTTTACTAGAGGGGCCTTATTTTGTTTGTTATATGCAATAACTATTTCAGTATTTGTTTGAGAGATTTCTTAATGAGTAGCCAAATTAAAAGGTAGCTGATAGAGATTTATAAAATCATGAGGGGCATGGATAGGGTGAATATCCAAGTCGTCTTCTTCCTAGGACAGGGGAGTCCAAAACTAGAGGGCATAAGTTTAAGGTGAAAGGAGAAAGTTTTAAAATGGACCTGAGGGTTAACTTTTTATGCAGAGGAAATGGAACAAGCTGCCAGAGGAAGTGGTGGAGGCTGGTACAATTACAACAGTTAAAAGGCACTTGGATGGGTATATAAATAGAAAGCGTTCAGGGGAATATGGGCCAAATGCTGGCAAATGGAATTAGGTAAGATTGGGATGTCTGGTTAGCACGGATGAGTTGGACTGAAGGGTCTGTTTCCATGTTGTATGACTAGCTTGTGGTAATTAACAGAATACCACTCAACAACTTGACTTGGAAACAGATCACCATTCCTTCTATGTCACTGGGTCAAAATCATGGACTTCCATCCCATCAGCATTGTTGGTCTATCTTCAGCACATGGATTGCAGCTGTTCAGGAAGGCAGATCACCATTACTTTCTCAATAGCAACTGGAGACACGCAATAAATGCTGGCCCAGCCAGTGATGGTCACCTCTCATGAGCAAATGACTTTTGAAAACAAATTAATCCCCTGCACAGAAGCAAGCGGAGGTAGTAAGGGACCCCACCACTTTCCATCCTCTGCCCCAATTTAGTCTGGAACAAGAGGACTTACTGATGGCCTTCCCAGTCCACTGCTAACAGAGTTCCTTTTGTGGGTGGTTAAAGGGTAAAAGTAAAATCACTGTAATCTTAGCAGACCATAGGGATGTTCTCTCATTAGAAAGAGGCAACTGCTGGTGATTTAGCCTGAAGGTCAGCACACTCAGGCGAGGGGAGAGGCTGGGAAGGAGAAGCCTCAGATGGTAGGAGATTTTTTCATATTGTTGGCGTTGCTCTGTATTGCAAACCAGCCACCAAACCAACTGAGCTAACCAACCCGCTGGGTAATTGATGCCTGTTGACAGTCACCCAGTGGCAGACAGGATCTTGCAATGTGGGAAATTTAGAAATGGGTGTCAAAGGCACCCAGTGACTGAATAACAGACCCAGTATTCGGACAGGGGAGACCTGCTTTGAGCCAACCCACTGTCCTTAACACACTCCAGGATATCGTTTCCACCAATGAACATGGTGACTGCATTCCTTAGCAAACTTGGGTTTTCGCTAAGGACAACACGGCAGCTTCAGCTATTCCTTCAATGGTAATGTCAAGCAATGAATAAGTACCATCCTCTGATAGGATGGTTGTATCCAGAGGGCATTATAATCCCTCATTGACTACTTAAGTGCCTGACTGAACTTAATTCAATGGCCTTCACTGAAAGAGGCAATACAGTGCTCTCACTGGGCGAGACTACTGATCTTTCTCCAGCATTAAATACCACGTAAAGTTTCCAGAATGAAGAGTGAAGTCTATTAGATCTGAGAAGATTATCAATGCATTGGTCTATTGTACTGAGATTTCTATGGAAACCATAGGCTCCTCTCACTTCAAAAAGGTTAAGAGTACCCAATGCGACCACAAATTCCTCCTGTTTTGATCTTTACCCAGTTATAAAGATACAACTGTTTTCCCAAAATTTGCATTCAAATTTGTTAGCTTGCTACTCGATAAAACTGCAAATCCACGCTCACTATCTGATCAGTCCTGATATAAATTTAATGACTTACAAAAGAAAAGCTAGATTGTAGAGAAATTGAGTGAGTGCTTGGAAAATGTCCTGTAGGTTTTCAGCAAAAAAAGCCTCAATCGTCTGAAGATTGTCTAAAAATTCAATTTCTTTCTTTTGGTAATTCTTAGTCTAATCCAGCTCATCTTTAACTGCATAAAAAGTACCAGTCACTGTTCAATGAAATTTATATTGAGGTGATTGTACTGTTCAACAAGCTAGTTTAAACCTACCAATGAACCAAATGAGTCAGAGACATACTTTGTGAACAACCTCCCAGGTTTGGTCAAAGTGACAGCGAACAGACTATAGCAAGTAAACAGAAATCAATTTAAAATTCTGGATTAAAGGAACATGTAAAATAAGCACTGTAAACAACATCTTGGAAAACTGACAGATGACAATGTTAACAACTGAAATAAGATTCTACTTTGATTCAAACATTGAAGCTGCACCAAAAAAAAACTGACTGTCTCTTTAAAATGTGCTCGGAGCTTGAATAGGTAGCCCTAATACAACTGCCAGAAAATAAAGTCACGTCAACAGTGACCCTTGGCAACAGTGATTGCTGAGCATTCCTTCTGAATCCTGTAACTAAGTTACACCATTCAAACAGTGATTACAGGTTACAGAAGCTAAGCAGTGGAGGTCCAGAGTAATCAATGTGTGTCAGAAAGTTTGCAGTCCAATTAACATGAGAAGTATTGGTTGTCAAAAATGGTTCTTGTTTCCAGTGCCTGTTCACCAACAGCAATGCAAACAGTCCACACAATTTACTTTAAATTGAAGACAGCCACTTCATCACTGGTTAAACTGTTTCATTAATTGCAAATGATTGTTAAATATACCATTAATAAGCTTTTCAAAACAAACTTGTAATTAAGTGGAGTAAATTAGATTACATTTTTGAGGAGATTGCTGAGAAAATAGTATTGTGGTTAAAAGATTGGGGATCCTTGATCTAGGATAGGGACGGTTCTGATATAACACAATAGGCCCGTTCTTGTGCGGTCCCACGGTAAGAAAATCGCACAATAGCCATGCCACTTATACTAGTGGGGCCAGAATCAGGTTATAGTCAATACAGGTAAGGAAAGTTCATGTTCTACAAAGAACAAATTCTTGAATCATGTTAAAGCCAATTCGCATTGAAGCAACATGCGTTATAGAAGAACTGAATTTGCATTAATTCCTTGAGCATCAGAAAATTGTTTGGACATTGAGCCAAACAATGCAACTAAATTACAAATATTAAATTTTATTGAAAATGATAACTCTTTTTTGATAGTTGAAAGCATCTTCACAAGCAATGCTTTAGATTTAATATTAAATGTTGCATTTGAAAATTTCAGAGAAGGATATCAGGACTTTGTGGACATTCTTAACAGCAATTTATATCTCTAAAGCACCTCTTGTGTACAGCATAGCATCTCACTTTTTCTTATATTGAGAAATAAAGGACTGAGTGCCAAGCAGGAATAAAGGCAAAGAGGAACGCTGGCCAAAGGTATGCAAACACATTAATTTTAAGGACAAGTCAAGAAATTCCCCAAACATTTTATATCTCCAGAATCATTCCAAACATGAAATCAAAACCATAGAGGAACTGATTCTTGTAGAAATAAAATGTCATATTATTCCAGCATTCAAATGGACTTTGCTTGTGCTCTCATTTATATTCCCTATTCCCATAAATTTGCCTAAACTAAAATACTGCTAAAATTTAAGAGTGACTGAAACATGGCATAAAATTAGTCTGAACATTTTAACATAAGCACCCTAATATTCTGACTGAGGCAAAGGTGTCTTATAATTTGATAAATCAGATGACAATTTTCCATGCACTTCAAATGATGAAACATAAATGAGGTTTAATTATTAAGATGCTATAAAATTGTGGTTTTACATTTTGTTCAGCTACCTTTGTTAAGCTGCCACCTTGACTGATGCGTCCCTTTAATTTCTATTTTTGGAGCAGGGTACAATGGCAATAAAGAGTGTGGTGGCAACAGTCTTGGAAAGAGTCTGAAGAAATATACTAAAGAAATTGTCAAAATACAAAATAGACCTAAAAAAAAAAAGGAACTGTCCTTTTATTTTAAAGGCAATAACTCATTTATTTTTGGAACCTATAATGTAATGAAATATTCCGAGGCACCATCAAACAAAATATGATACCAAGCCAGACAAGTGATATTAGGTCAGACAATCAAAAGCATGATCAAAGGTGTATGTTTTAAGGATGATTTTAAAGATAATTAGTGGAGGTAGCAAGGAGTAGGGGTACAGGATGGGAACTAGGCAACTAGTTATCAATGGATACATTTAAATTTGGGGGTGTTCAGTATATCAGAATTAAGACAATTATTGAATCAATTGTAGAAACACACTTCAAAAACATTGAATATGGGTGACATGCTGGCTCAAAATAAACAAATTAATTAGCTAATTGTTCCAATTTGGTTTGGGTCTAATAAAACTGTTTATGCAAAACTTTCAGGTTTCTATGACTTGAGAATCAAACTAAAAAGCTTTAATCAGAATGAACTACCATCACACTTTCTCCATACATATGTACCAAGTTTTGTTTCAACAGCCTGGAGCTGAAAATATATATGTCCCAGACAAAATGAACAGTCAAGTACGCATATTTGTTCTTTGCCTAAAATCTGCAGTGCAGTAAGACTTCATTTCAAATTTAGAAGACAAAATTCAAGAGCAAATGGCACATTTTAATTTACACACCAAAAATAATAAATTAAATGAAGCATAGATATAGTCCATCATACTTAGCTATTGTCCTTTCTTCATGAACAAGAATTTGGAGAATTCATAACCTACCCAATTCAGAAAAAATTGCTTGACTGTTTTATTAACAGTAAGGCCATAAACACATCGATCAGTATTACAATGTTTGTTATTGCATTAAAAATTTCAAATGCTTTCTGGAAGATCATGATATAAAATGCAGATTAACAGACTTCCAAGTGCATAATACATGTTAAGATTAACTCTCTTCATACAACAATTGTACCATTTGTGCTTAGTAATAACTTGACTGAAATATAAAAGATCCTGAGAGGTTTTGACAGACAACGTGGAAGGGATGTTTCATTTGTGGAATAATCTAGAATTAGGGGTCACCATTTAAAAATAAGGTGTGGCCCATTTAAGATAAAGAATATTCCTCCCCCGAGGGTTGAGTGTCTCTGGAACACTGCTTTCGCTGCCTTTTTGGAGGAAATCTGAATATTTTCAAAGCAAAAGTAGATAGATTCCGAATAAGCCTGGGGTAAAAGGTTATTGAGGTAGACAGGAATTGAGAATACTCAAATCGGGCATGACATTATTAAACGGAGGAGTGAACTACACCTGCCCCTAACTTGAATGTTTGTATTTATGTATTATAGCATGTTACTTTACATATAATTTCCATAGTTAAAACACTGCCAATATGCTGCCTCTGTTCCACTAACAGATAGTCAGTCTATTCTTTTTATTCGCTAAGAAACCATCTTAATACAACTACAGAAATTAAAATTAATTTCATTTTAATCAGTATTTTAGTATGCAATTATGACGATGCTGGACTAATCCCATTAAAATTTGTCATATTTTAAAATACTGCTTTTATGAATTTCTCAAAATAATAATCCCATCCTCCTCAGTCTTTTTTTAAAAAACTCAACTTATACTTTCTATATAACTAAGATGCAATTCGCAGAGTATGGAATGCAAAACAGCAATTAATCAGAGGGAATTTACATCTGCAGCCAAGGTGTTCCATTGATCTCAGTACAGTAACTAGGATGCAGAGAAATTCCATGCTTTCTCAAACCACTTCAATTGTTCTGATTAGAATATTAATGAAATAATAGAGTTATCACTGCTATCCAATTACAGCAAACCTTGATAACATCTGGAAGCAAACATCTCTAAGTACCACCTTTAAAATGTAGATTCAATTGTCAAATTTATTACTAGTTGGTATTAACTTATCTCACTGGCAGGGCTTCATCTGGAAATTATACATACCTCCCAATAATGTTTTGATATCAAAATCAAATGGCAAAAAATTAAAAAAAAACTTGACAAAGACAAAACTAAATTGACAGATTTACTTTAAATCCAATTACGGGCAATTGGGCTTCAAAAGCTTGAAAATTAAAAGGAAATAAAGAAATAGAGCAGGAAAGAGTTTACAAATTAAATCATATGATGAGACTATGCAATGAGTTTTATTTTCACAATAGCAGGGGTATAGAAAGGAAGTAGTGTAGGCATAAGGTAACAGTAAGTGTAGAGATAAAGAATAAATAAGGAATAATATTCCAGCCTTGGATAGATTTGAACTTTATAGAATTACTAATTGTTGAACAGAAGAGGTATTTGACAAGGAAGAAAGAAATTTCCTGGATGCATAAACACAGAGGATGGGAGTACCACGCACACCCATTTGTGGAACCTTTGTCAGTAACAGAGGAGATCAGATAATTCAGCTTAGACTGGGGATCAAGACAGTAATTTTTCAGTCTGATTGACACAGTAAATAAGCCTACTGGGTCATGGGAGCAGAGACCAAACATTTCAGTTCCAATTCCAAACTATTCATTAATGTGATGCATTGCTGTGCACTAAAATTCATAATGCAGCAAGACAAACATTTTACTAATTGGAAACGACATAATACAATTCAAAAGCAAAATGTGATCTTGACCCTTTGGCTTGTTAATGTCAAGATATTTCAGATCAAATTCTTTCATCATCATGTAAACTCTATTAAATGACAGTTACTACTTATGATAGTCAGAACCTTCTTCCTCTCCTTAGGCAGTCCCATGGGATCGAGGGTGGCCTGCTTCCACCCCAGTTCGAAGAGTTCTGAATGTTCTGAACAACTGAACAACAACAGCCCACCAGGAAACAATTGGAACTAATGAATCAGCTTCACAAGTTAATCATTGATAGCTTTAATATTCAATCTGAAAGGTGTAAATTATTTTAATGAGATGGAAAATATGTTCTGTTATTGGTAATCTATCCATGGTGCTGTCAAAATATTTAATGCCAAAAATTTGTTCAAGTCCATTTTTGGATGCAGGGTTGTCACAAAACACAATCTACCCATTACCATTGCAGCAGGCAGCACGCAAGTGCACCTGTGGCCTCAGTGGGGCATGCACCTTACAAGTACACAGCTGGGGGCCATACAATATGCATTGATATTATGAGGTACTGATAGTCTGCTCCTCCCAAAGGATGTCTGTTTCTCCTAAGGTGGGTTACACCCATCAGAAAGGGTGCTAGGTGCCTACATAGATACAGGTTACACAAAGCACCTACAAAAATGAAGGAACAGGAAAAAGAGAAATAATGCAGTGCTAGAGGCGTTGGTAGCAGAGGCCAATAGGAAGAGAGAAGTCATGTTGCTGTAGGAGGTCCAGAATGAAGAGAAATAACAAAATTAGTAAATTTTTACTTTTAAAATTTTTACTTAAGAAAAACCAAAATTTCACTGCTGGCAAAACAAAATTAGAGCTCACTGCAGATGCTGGCGATCCAAAACAAAAACAGAAATTGCTGGCTACTCAGGTTTGGCAGTATCCATAGGGAGAAAACAGTGATTATTTCAAGTCTGGTGAATGTTTCATCAGAATTTGGAGGGTGGGGGGAGCAAATAGGTGGACACAGAGCCCAGACAGAAAGAGAGATATGAAAGGGGTATACAGATGAAAGGTTCTTGATTGTAGGCCCAGGACAGAAGAGAAAGTGAAACAGTCATAACAACAACGGTTGGCTCTGCTGAAAGCAACTCACGTCATGACAGAACAACATGGAAGCTCAGAATCAGGCTCTAAAATTAGTGAACTCAGTGTTGAGCCCTCGAGACTGCAAGGTCCCAAAGCAGAATATCAGATGCTGATCTTCTAGGTTGTGCTGAGGCTAATTGGAATAATGCAGCAGGCAGGCATGTGACAGATATGCCAGTGTGGAAACACAATGGTGAGTTGAAATGGCAGGCAACTAGAAGGTCCAGGTCATTTTTACAGACAGAACATGGGTATTCTGCAAAGCAGTCACCTGTTTCATCTCCCCAATGCAGAGGAAACCACACTGTGAACAGCACATGAAATGAAGTGCTAGTAAATTGTTGCTTAACCTTGGAGATGTCTGGAGCCTTGACCAATAAGGCAGGTAGTGGTGAATGGGCAGGAGTTACACTCTATGATTGCATGGCAAGGTGTTGGGAATAGAAAGCATGTGGACCAGGGTGTCCCAGAGGAATCGGTCCCTGCGGAATAGGCAAAGGAGGGGAGAGAAACATGTGTCTGGTCAAGACATCCTGCTGGTTGTGATGTTTTCTGATGAAGAGTCACTGGATTTGAAACATTAACTCTGTTTTCTCCCCACAGATGCCGAGTTTCACTAGAATTTCTGTTTTTGTTGCAAGTTACTCAGCCTAACAGGTTAGAACAAAAGTTTGAAATTCCTGCTGTGAGACAGTGAGGACATTTTTATTTATCTATTTGGCTGTCAAAATACTATAATTTATAGCCTTGTTGCCCATTACATCTAAATCTAACTCACCACTTTTAGCTGATTAATTACATTCATTTTGATAAGACACAAGTCACCTATCAAGCTGTGTGGATGATTCCCGTGACACCAAAAAAACTTTTAACTAGATATAGTGGAATTCATTAACTTTTAACAAGATTACAGCATCAAAATGTTTCCTAATGGGATTTGACAGAAAGGGTCTACATAATGTTAAATTATTAAAATGTATGGATCAGTTATCGAATTGTTGTTTGAGACATTGCCACGCCAGATCATCATATGCCACGGTCACCAAAAAAACAAAAACACTTCGAAGGAAGTGGTGAAGGCTGGTGCAATTGTAACATTTTAAAAGGCATCTGGATGCGCATATGAATAGGAACGGTTTAGAGGGATATGGACCAAGTGCTAGCAAATGGCACTAGATTAGGTTAGGGTACAGCACAGAAACTGACCCTTTGGTCCAACTCGTCCATGCTGACCAGATATCCCACCCAATAGAGTCCCACCTGCCAGCACCCTGTCCATATCCCTCCAAACCCCTCCTATTCATATACCCATCAAGATAGCTTTTAAATGTTGCAATTGTACTAGTCTCCACCACTTCCTCCAGCAGCTCATTCCACACATGCACCACCCTCTGCATGAAAAGGTTGCCCTTAGGTCTCTTTTACATCCTTCCCTTCTCACCCTAAACCTATGCTCTCTAGTTCTGGACTCCCCACCCCAGGGAAAAGACCTTGTCTATTTACCCTATCCATACCCCTCATGAATTAATAAACCTCTATAAGGTCACCCCTCAGCCTCCAACGCTCCAGGGAAAACAGCCTCCACCTATTCAACCTCTCCCTATTCTCAAATTCTCCAACCCTAGCAACATCCTTGTAAGTCTTTTCTGAATCCTTTCAAATTTCACAACATCTTTCCGATAGGAAGGAGACCAGAACTGCACACAATATTCCAAAGGTGGCCTAACCAATGTCCTGAACTGCTGCAACATGACCTCCCAACTTCGTTACTCAATACTCTGACCAATAAAGGAAAACATACCAAATGCCTTCTTCACTATCCTATCTACCTGCGACTCCACTTTCAAGGAGCTATGAACCTGCACTCCAAGGTCTCTTTGTTCAGCAACACTCCCTAGGACCTTACCATTAAGTGTATAAAGAGAAAGTGAAGACTGCAGATGCTGGAGATCAGAGCTGAAAATGTGTTGCTGGAAAAGCGCAGGTCAGGCAGCATCCAAGGAACAGGAGAATCGACGTTTCGGGCATAAGCCCTTCTTCAGGAATGAGGAAAGTGTGTCCGGGTTCTGTCCTGGTGAGGACCAGTGGGGTTCTGTCCTGGTGAGGACCAGTGGGGTTCTGTCCTGGTGAGGACCAGTGGGGTTCTGTCCTGGTGAGGACCAGTGGGGTTCTGTCCTGGTGAGGACCAGTGGGGTTCTGTCCTGGTGAGGACCAGTGGGGTTCTGTCCTGGTGAGGACCAGTGGGGTTCTGTCCTGGTGAGGACCAGTGGGGTTCTGTCCTGGTGAGGACCAGTGGGGTTCTGTCCTGGTGAGGACCAGTGGGGTTCTGTCCTGGTGAGGACCAGTGGGGTTCTGTCCTGGTGAGGACCAGTGGGGTTCTGTCCTGGTGAGGACCAGTGGGGTTCTGTCCTGGTGAGGACCAGTGGGGTTCTGTCCTGGTGAGGACCAGTGGGGTTCTGTCCTGGTGAGGACCAGTGGGGTTCTGTCCTGGTGAGGACCAGTGGGGTTCTGTCCTGGTGAGGACCAGTGGGGTTCTGTCCTGGTGAGGACCAGTGGGGTTCTGTCCTGGTGAGGACCAGTGGGGTTCTGTCCTGGTGAGGACCAGTGGGGTTCTGTCCTGGTGGCGGTTGGAGGGGCAGGGCTCAAGGGCGGAGGAGCGGGAAGTGGAAGAGATGCGGTGGAGGGCATCGTCGACTACGTCTGGTGGGAAAATGCGGTCCTTGAAGAAGGAGGCCATCTGGGTTGTATGGTTTTGGAACTGGTCCTCCTGGGAGCAGATGCGGCGGAGATGAAGGAAATGGGAATATGGGATAGCGTTTTTACAGTGACAAAGTATTGTTTGCCTCCCTTGTCTGCTGGTTTGATAGTGTATAAGTCCTGCTAAGATTTGCTTTCCCAAAATGCAGCACCTCACATTTATCTAAATTAAACTCCATCTGCCACTTCTCAGCCAATTGGCCCATCTGATCAAGACCCTGTTGTAATCTGAGGTAACCTTCTTCGTTGTCCACACACCTCCAATTTTGGTGTTATTTGCAAGCTATACAACTTATGCTCACATGACCAGATATCCCAACCCAATCAAGTCTCACCTGCCAGCACCCAGCCCATATCCCTCCAAACCCCTCCTATTCATATACCCATCAAGATGACTTTTAAATGTTGCAATTGTACTATACATCTTATGCTCACATCCAAATCATTTATATGTATGATGAAAAGTAGTGCACCCAGCACCGATCCTTGTGGAACTCAACTGGTCACAGGCCTCCAGTCTGAAAAACAAACCCCCACCACCCTCTGTCTTCTACCTTTAAGCCAGTCTGTATCCAAATGGCTAGTTCTCCCTGTATTCCATGAGATCTAACCATGCTAAGCAGTCTCCCATGGGGAACCTTGTTGAATGCCTTACTAAGGTCCATATAGATCATGTCGACCACTCTGCCCTCGTCAATCCTCTTTGTGACTTCAAAATAAAACTCAATCAAGTTTGTGAGACATTATTTCCCACGCACAAAGTCATGTTGACTATCCCTAATCAATCCTTACTTTTCCAAATACACGTACATCCCGTTCATCCCGTCCCTCAGGATTCCCTCCAACAACTTGCCCACAACCAACGTCAGGCTCACCGGTCCATAGTTCCCTGGCTTGTCCTTACCACCTTTCTTTAATAGTGGCACCGTATTAGCCAACCTCCAGTCTTCTGGCACCTCACCTGCGACTGTCGATGATACAAATATCTCAAGCAAGAGGAAAGGATGACCAAGAAAAAGGATAGGAAAGGGACGGTTTTGCTTTTATAGGAAATGGGACTTGAGTTTGATTGGGAGAAAGTGAGGACTGCAGGTGCTGGAGATCAGAGCTTAAAAATGTGTTGCTGGAAAAGCAGAGCAGGTCAGGCAGCATCAAAGGAACAGGAGAATCGACGTTTCGGGCATAAGCCCTTCTTCAGGAATCTGGGTTTGATTGTACTGGGAATTAAATCCGATTTAAGAACCCAACATCATCCCATTCCAGGTATGATTAGGGAACAATGGATGAATAGAGGCATTGAAGCTCTAATCAAGGATATTTATCAAGGATAAATAATCTATTAGATATAGACAACTGGGACCAACAACCTCTTCTTAGACAGTAAAGAGTGTCGGGTCAATCTTGAGGAAATCAGGAAGGCCAGAGGGTATGAGATAGTCTTGGCAGATAATGTTAAAGATAATCCAAAACGACTAAATCTATTAAGAGCAAGAGAGCAACTAGAGAGAAAGTAGGACCCACTAAGATCAACAAAATTGTCTTTGTGTTGAACAGCAGGAGAATGAGAGAGCTATTAATATTTCATGTCAGTTTTTATTGTTGAGAAAGAAATGGAGGCGAGAGAACTCTAGAAAACAAATATTGATGTTTTGAAAACAGTTCATATTATAGAAGAGAAAATGCTGGACATCTTAAAAAGATGAGGTAGATAAACTTCCAGGACCTGATCAACTGTATTCCAGGACATTGTGCGAAGTTAGAGAGAAAAATCCAGGCCACCTAGCAGAAATATTTGCATAATCTATAAACATGGGTGAAGTACCGGAAGGTGGCTACTGGTGCGGCCTTGCTTAACAAAGGCTGTAAAGAGAAGCCTGGAAACGACATCTGAAAATCTGACATTGGTAGACATGGTTGGAGATGCCGGTGTTGGACTGGGGTGTACAAAGTTAAGAATCACAACACCAGGTTACAGTCCAACAGGTTGAGTTGGAAGGACTAGCTTCCGGAGCGCCGCTCCTTCATCAGGTGGTTGTGGAGGACACAATTGTAAGACATGGAATTATAGCAAAAGTTTACAGTGTGATGTAACTGAAATTATACATTGAAAAATACTTGATTGTTTGTTGAGTCTTTCATCTGTTTGAATACTATGATAGTTTCACTTCTTTCATATGTAAATCACAAAACTTTGTTTAAAAAATTACATTCTCAGGTTAACTGTAACAATTGGTGTTAGCCCCGTGTTTCCTGTCTGTGCCATAATGTTTAGACTGATTCTAATCTAAAAAGTGAGTTAACAGAGTCTAACATGAATTCATGCAGTTTTTGAGCAAAGTACAATGTAACTAAGTATAAATTCACTCCACAAACGTATATGTGTGTGTGCGCGTATGTGTGCTTGTCTGGGGTGGGGGGGGGTTGAGAGTGAGAGTGAGAGTGTGTGCGTGTGCGTGCGAGTGCGTGTGTGCTCTGTGAAAGGATGCATGTGAGTGTGTCTGTGTGGAGAGGAGTGTACATATGCATGAGTATAGGAGTGTGCATACGCGTGTGTCTGTGAGAAAGAGTGCGTGTGTGTGAGTGTAAAGTGGTCAAAGTCTGTGACAGGATGCATGTGAGTGTAAGAGTGTGTCTGTGTGTATGCATGTATAGGAGTGAGAGTGTGTGTAGGAGTGTGTGCGCGCACGCATGTGTGTAGGCGTGTGCGTGCGTGTGTATGTATAGTGCAATACATGTAGTGTCACACCTGTAGTGTGACATGAGCCCAAGGTCCCGGTTGAGGCCCTCCCTATGGTTACAGAACTTAGCTATCAGCCTCTGCTCGGCCACTTTCCGTTGCTGCCTTGCCGACGTCCGCCTTGAAGGATGGTCATCCAAAGGTCTGAGGTCGAATGTCCTGGACCACTGAAGTGTTCCCCAACTGGGAGGGAACACTCCTGTTTGTGGATTGTTGTGCGGTGCCCATTCATCCGTTGCCATAGTCTTTGCTCGGTTTCCCCAATGTACCATGCCTCAGGGCATCCTTGCCTGCAACGTATAAGATAGACAATACTGGCTAAGTCACACGAGTACCTGCCATGTACATGGTGGAAGGGGTCCCCACATGTAATGGTGGTATCCATGTCCACATTCTGACACGTCTTGCAGCGCTTACTCTGACAGGGTTGTATGGAGTTGTCCTGAAAGCCGGGCAGCTTGCTACGAACAATGATCTGTTTGAGGTTTGGCAGTTGTTTAAAAACAAGTAGTGGAGGTGTGGGGAAGATCTTGGTGAGGTGCTCATCCTCTTTGATAATTTGTTGCAGGTCACGAAGAACATGGCATAGTTTTTCAGCTCCTGGGGAGTACTGGACAACGAAGTGTACCCTGTCGGTTGCAGCACGTGTCTGTCTCCTGAGGAGGTCATTACGGTTCCTTCGGTAAAAACAAGGACTGCAGATGCTGGAAACAAGAGGCTAGATTAGAGTGGTGTTGGAAAAGCACAGCAGGTCAGGCAGCATCCTTGCTGTGGCACGTCAGAACTGGCGGTCGACGAGTTGAGCATCGTACCCAGTTCTTATGAGGACATCCCTGAATACTTCCAGGTGCCCGTCATGTTCCTCCTCATCTGAACAGATATGGTGTACGCGTAGGGCTTGTCCACAGGGGATGGGTATGTTTGAGTGGAAGCTGGAGAAGTGTAGCATTGAGGTTATCTGTGGGTTTGCAGTGAGTGTAGTGCAACGTGTCCAAGAATGAGACAGATAGTCGAGAGTAGTCCATGGTGAGTTTGAAAGTGGATGAAACTTATTGATATCACCGTGTGGTTTTAACAGTGACTCCTCGCCATGAGTCCAGAGGACAAAACCTACATGCACACATACATATACGTTTGTGGGGTGAATTTGTACCTGCAGAGTTACATTGTACTTTGCTCAAAAACTGCATGTAAGACTCTGTTAACTCACTTTTTAGATTAGAATCAGTCTAAACATTATAACACAGACAGCGAACACAGGGGGCTAACACCTTCAACATATTATCTGGCTGACACCAATTGTTACAGATAACTCGAGAATGTAACTTTTAAAAAAAAGTTTTGTGATTTACATATGAAAGAAGTGAAACTATCATGGTATTCTAACAGATGAAAGACTCAATAAATAATCAAGGTATTTTTCAATGTATAATTTCAATTACATCACACTGTAAACTTTTGCTATAAATTCTGTGTCTTACAATTGTGTCCTCCACAACCACCTGACGAAGGAGCAGCACTCCGAAAGCTAGTGCTTCCAATTAAACCTGGACTATAACCTGGTGTTGTGTGATTTTTAACTTTGACATTGGTAGAGGGCAAGTTGTTGGAAGGGATTCTGAAAGATAAGATCGACCTGCATTTGAAGAGGCATGG
This sequence comes from Chiloscyllium plagiosum, assembly GCF_004010195.1. Classification (NCBI taxonomy): domain Eukaryota; kingdom Metazoa; phylum Chordata; class Chondrichthyes; order Orectolobiformes; family Hemiscylliidae; genus Chiloscyllium; species Chiloscyllium plagiosum. Next base: position 55,844,408 of record NC_057712.1, read on the forward strand.
TTAGAGAGAGTCAGCATGGTTTTGTGCAAGGAAAATCATGTCTAACAAACTTGACTGAATTTTTTAAAATGAACATAACAACTACGAGCAGGAGTAAGCCATCTGGCTCTTGAAGCCTGCCCTGCCATTCAATAAGATCATGGCTGATCTTTTCATTGACTCAGCTCCATTTACCTGCTTCCTCATCGTATCCTTTAAATTGTTCCAAAAAAATCTATCTTTGCTTTAAAAATGTTTACTGAAGTAGCATCGACTACTTCTCAGGGCAGGGAATTCCATAGAATCACAACCCTCTGGGTGAAGAAGTTTCTTCTCAATTCAGTCCTAAATCTGCTCCCCCTAATTTTGAGGCTGTACCCTCTTGTCCTAGTTTCACCTGCCAATGGAAACATCCTCTCTTGACTTTATAGTAGGAGATAGAGAGGTGATGGTGGGTTGTTTTTCAGACTAAGTCCTGTGACTAGTGGTGTTCCACAGGTTCAATACTTTGTTTGTCACTTATAAAAATGATTTGGATGAGGATGCAGGAAGCATGGTTAGTAAGTTCGAAGGTGACATCAAATTCGCGATTTAGTGGACAGTGAAGAAGTTTATTTAAGATTACAAAATGAGGTTTAATCAATTGGGTCAATGGGCTGAGGAATGGCAGATGGAGTTTAATTTGGATAAGTGAGAGGCACTGCATTTTGGTAATACAAACAACGACAGGACTTATGAAATTAATCATAGGGTCCTGGGTAGTATTATAGAAAAGAGCAGCCTAGGGGCTCAGGTACATTATTCTTTGAAATGTGTGTTCCTGGTATGCAGGGTAGTTAAGAAGGTGTTTCACATGCTTGCCTTCATTGCTTAGGTCTTTGAGTACAGGAGTTGGGACATCATGTCGGGGTTATATAGGCCTCTTCTGGCGTACTGTGTGCAGTTCTGGTAATCCTGTTATAGGAAGAAGACTACTAAACTGGAGAGGATTCAAAAAAGATTTACCAGGATGTTGCTGGGAATGGAGAGTTTGAGAAATGAAAGTATACTGGGACTTTTTTCACAGAAGCATAGAAGGTTGAGGGGTGACCTTATTGAGGTTTATAAAATCATGAAGAACATAGATTAGATAAATAACAAGGGTCTTTTCTCCAGGACAGGAGAGTTCATAACTAGGGAGCATATTTTTAAAGAGGAGGAGAAAGATTAAAAAAACAGACAATGTGGGGCAATTTTTTTTTAATATGGTTGTTCTTGTTGGAATGAATGGCCAGAGGAAGTGGTGGATGCAGGTACAGTTACAAATGTTTAAAAGACATTTGGATAAGTTCATGAATAGGAACGGTTCAGAGGGATAGGAGCCAAGCACAGGCAGGTGGGACTAGTTTAGTTTAAGAATATGGTCACTGTGGACTGGTTGGACCGAAGGGTCTGCTTCCATGCTGTATAACTATGATTTCTCCCTGTTTAGCCAGGGGTCTTGATTTTAGAAGACCTGTTTCCCAAATATCAACAACTCAAAGCACTGAACATACAGCCTAGTGAAACTATTTAGGGAGAAGTAAACCGATGGAGGGAAACATGGAGGAAAATTTGGCTTGGTTAGCAAGTAAATGGCCTCAATCTTTGAGGGAATGATTTCTCAATGTTTTGCAGATCTCTAAGAACACAGTAAGTCAAAATTCTTGGCAAAATTATCAAACTTATTGAATGACATAGATAATACAGTACTAATGTTTCTATATTGAAAAGCAGGTTTTAGTCAATGTCCGTACTACTATCAGGAGCGACACAGACACGAGAGCACTCTTAGATTCGGGATCAAGGGATTCAAATTTTACTAAAACTTAAACACAAAAGTTCAGGCTGTAACCAGAGCAAATGAGTCACCATTGACTTCTGCAACAATATTTATCCTCAATCAACATCACAAAAAACTTAATTTGACATTATCACTACTGCTGTTCATAGGAATTTGCAATATGTAAATTGGCTACAGCTGGTCCTACATTACAAATCCAACTACACTTGCAACATTTCATCAACCCTAAAGCACTCTTAGGAATGTCTAGGTCATGAAATGTGCTTTATATTTGCAAACCTTTCTTTCTTTGCTTTTCATCTTCTACCCATCTAATTTCTTTTACAGCTTTCAACTGTATTTTTAATATTTGTTATGTTAAACAAAGCTGTTCCTTTAGAGATTCACTGTTTCAAAAAACTAACCTAAGTCAGCTATAAAAATGTTTTTAAAATAGTATTTTTAGATTATGAGTTTTTGAACAATTAATCACTTTTAGTTTAAAGTACATGACGTAAAAAGAGGCACAACATATAGGGCCAGATTTTCCCAGGGCAATCATATACCGATTGTCATCCTACTCCTTTTTATGTAATGAATGAGTAGCTCATTTCTGACAGGAGATTCCAATTGGGGCTCTTTCAAAAGTGCAGAACCAAAGTTTCATTCTGGTGGGTCCCTCAGCACAAAACAGAGTCAGGAGAAGGCAAACTATCCTCTTTTCTTCATAACAGTGTTATGTGATTTCAAGGTCCAACATGACAGACAGCTACGTTGACAGCTCCTGTGAAAGTTAATTATATAAGGCAAATCTGAGATTAGGATTTGGGAGTGTAGGTGCCATGGTCATGGGTGGGAGGGGACAGATGTCAGGTAAGGAGTGTTGGATTCTGGTGACAGGAGAAGGCATAGGTCAGATCCTGTAGGGGAGACAGGGGTGTCAGGTCACGGGCCTAGAGAGGGTCTATCAGATCAGATGCCGGACAATATGTGGGGTCTGTGAAAAGTTTTATTGTGGAGGTTTGTGTTAAGGAGAGGTCAGTTTAATTGTTAAAAGTTGTCACCCAGTTTGATAGGGTTGTTAAGAAGGTGTATGATGTGTTGGCTTTCATTAGCGGGGGAACTGAGTTTAAAAGCCATGAAGTTATGCTGCAGCTCTATTTAGACCACACTTGGAATATAGTGTTCAGTTCTGGTCACCTTATTATAGGAAGGATGTGGAAGCTCTGGAGAGTGTGCAGAGGGAATTTACCAGGATGTTGCCTGGACTGGAGGGCATGTCTTATGAAGAAAGTTTGAGGGAGCTAAGGCTTTTCTCCTTGGAGCGAAGGAGGATGAGAGGTGATGTGATAGAGGTCTACAAAATGATGAGAGGGATAGAGTGACTAGCCAGAAACCTTTTCCCAGGGCGGAAATGGCCATCACGAGGGGGCATAATTTTAAGGTGATTGGAGGAAGGTTTAAGAGATGTCAGAGGTAGGTTCTTTACACAGAGTGGTGGGTGTGTGGAATGCACTGCCAGCAGTGGTAGACACATTAGGAACATTTAAGCGACACTTGGATAGGCACATGGAAGTTGGTACAATGAAGAGTATGTAGGTTAGTTTGATCTTAGAGTAGGATAAAAGGTCGACAACATCAAGGGCTGAAGTGCCATATTGTGTTGTATTGTTCTGTGCTTTATGTTCAGCAGTTTGACTATATTTTCAACAGTCCAATCTTTTCAGAGTAACAATTTACTTAACAGTAGTGGAACCCGCTGAATGATCAGATTTAAATGAATACTTTCAGGGGATTCCACGCTTAAAGGAATTGCTCTGCAAACTCTTCAATTTCCTGGGCAATTCCTTTGGAGTCTGCTGTAATGGGGATTCCACAAGCTCCCTATGGTCAACTCCCATCAAGGCTACCAAAATCACAGTCCAGCCATTGGAAAATCTGGGCCAAGTTTTTTTTAGAAAAAGAAATGGCTTTAGTTAAACATGGTAATTTTAAAAATTGAGTTCAACTGAACTAGCCATTGCATCAAAGCTCCCACACTGTTGAAAGATAGTACCTTGAATATATGTGAACTGTTCACTATAATGAAGCTCAAGAATAGGGTCAAGTTTCATTTTGTAAAATTTCTTTTGCCCTGAACGGTGATCCTTTTTACATCACAGATACCAGTACATTCACTAAAACACAATTTCGGGGAATTCCTAAGTAGTAATTAGAAAGTTCAAATGCTGTTACTACAAAGCACAATTTCATGTCAAGAAGTTTTATTATTATGCTTCCGTAATTGCAATCCTAAAAATCATTATAGTGTAACAAATGTCAGTTTGACCTGTCTACAGTACATTTGATAACTTCTATTGCTACCATTTATTATTTCACTAGTGGCTAAAAATCAATTTATTTTTGAGTAATATTAAGTTGTTGGAAATGTGAGCTAAGAATCGAGTGACCCAATTGCTCTAACTTTTTTTAAAAACACATTTATTTTGCAACAGGTATAATTTCATCATTGTTTTCAGACCAGCTTCCTTCTATTATTATTGTGACAAATTAGTGTGACAGAAATATAATCTAACTTATTTTTAACACATTTCTATCCTTGTTTCATTCAAAATATTTGGTTTCAGGATCTCAAACTATAAGCAGTCCCCAGAGTCAAAATTTGTGCCCACTCCTACATTGAATTTCCACCAGCCATTGAAAAAAATCTGCCTCAAAATAAAAACCAGAAGAAATACGTGGAATGAGCAATTTCTCAGTTCTAAATCAAACATTTAGAATAAATAAAAATTTTAACTTTGATACTATGCAGATGGAAGACACCTTTCCTAGTTTGGCAGAAAACATAAAACTCAAGTGTGCAGCTTAAAAGTCTGAAGAAGTTTTCATGAATCCATTAAGATTCCCATTAGGGTTGGATTTTCCTTTTCAGCTTTTAAATTCCATCACCAGTGGACTGCAATGTGTGCTCATGTGCTCCAAGGGCCAATTCTTTGCCATAGGACAGTTTCACTGTGTAATTCCACAAGCTGGCAGACCAATAGGAGGCCTTCCAACTTGAAAGAAAGAGCACCATCTCCACCCTTTTCAAACATGTAATTGAAAAATAGCTTTTGCAGCTGCGCCAACACAGTGGAAAGCTTGAACACCTCTACTGGGGTCGGGCAGAGTGGTTCTGAGACAGGCAGTTTTTGACAGCCTCTGGATCTACCTGGCGTGCTGGCCTTTCTACATCTGAAAGATTGGCCACCTCCAAGCAGCTAAATTGATCCAATTAACTCAATCGCATCAACACCCAATCACATCTTCAGGAAAACAACCATTGAGTGGATCAAAGATGGTGAGCTAACACAATGTCACTGACCACCTTGCTTCCTGTCTCAGCCTCAACCCCACAGGTCCTCGGAATCCAGTACCTATATTCACGCATACAACTAATTTGTATTACTGTACTTTGTGGATCCATGCTTTTTTTTAATTCCAGCAATTAAAAACAATGTACATTTATCTCCAAAATGATAACTTTTTAAGGTTTAGGAAATCCAATATACATCTTTGGAAAATCTAATTACAACACATTGAACTGCATCACACTGAAGCACAACTACTTAAAATGCTTGCTTTGCTATTTAAATATCTTAAACCGAATTTGAGATATAAAAGTATCTGGCAATGTTTGGACAAAACATAAATCAATATCAGTCAGATTATATGTAATTTTAAAATGTTAACTCCATTTGCATGAAACAGCATTACACAACAACATGCATAAATTATTTTCTACCTCCTCCAAAAATGGAGCTGAAAGGGACACAGGAAGTAAGGTCCCTTCTCAAGTCACATGACCTCACATGTGATTAGATTAGATTAGATTAGATTAGATTACTTTACAGTGTGGAAACAGGCCCTTCGGCCCAACAAGTCCACACCGACCCGCCGAAGCGCAAACCACCCATACCCCTACATTTACCCCTTACCTAACACTACGGACAATTTAGCATAGCCAATTCACCTGACTTGCACATCTTTGGACTGTGGGAGGAAACCGGAGCACCCGGAGGAAACCCATGCAGACACGGGGAGAATGTGCAAACTCCACACAGTCAGTCGCCTGAGGCGGGAATTGAACCCGGGTCTCTGGCGCTGCGAGGCAGCAGTGCTAACCACTGTGCCACCGTGCCGCCCACTATGCTTACTGCAGTAAATTTTCGGTTTTATAGAGTCAGAGCTGTACAGCATGGAAACAGACCTTTCAGTCCAACTCATCCATGCCAACTAACATTCTAATTAAATCTAGTCCTTTTTGCCAGCATTTGGCCCATATTCCTCTAAACCCCTCCTATTAGTAAAACCATGTTGGAATTGTACTAACCTCTACTACTTCCTCTGGCAACTCATTCCATACACTCACTACCCTCAGTGTGAGCAAGTATCACCTTAAACCTATGCCCCCCCAGTTTTGAACTCACCCACTCCAGGAAAAAGATTCTGGCTATTTATCCATGACCCTCATTATTTTATAAACCTCTACCAAGGTTACCCTTCAGCCTCAGACACTCCAGGAAAACAGCTCCAGCCTATTCAGGCTCTCCCTATAGCCCAAGCCCTCCAACCCTGGCAATATCCTTGTAAATCTTTTCTGAACCATTTCAAGTTTCACATCATCCTTCCTATAGCAGAGGAACCAGAATTGCATGCAGTATTCCAAAAAATGGCTGAATCAATGTCCTGTACAGCCGCAATATGACCTTCCAACTCCTGTACTCAATACTCTGACCAATAAAGTAAAGCATACCAAATACCTTCTTCACTATCCTATTTACCTGCCAGTCTACTTTCAAGAAGCTATGAACCTGCACTCCAAGGTCTCTTTGTTCTACAACACACCTCAGGACCTTAGCATTACACATATAAATCCTGCCCTGATTTGCCTTTCCAAAATGCAGCGCCTCGCATTTATCTAAATTAAACTCCATTTGCCACTCCTCGAACCACCAGCCTATCTGATCAAAATCCTGTCGTACTCAGGAGGTAACCTTCTTCTCTGTTCACCTACCAATATCTGTGTAATCTGCAAACTAACTATACCTATGTTCACGTCCAAATCATTTATATAAGTGACAAAAAGCAGTGAACCCGGTACCGATCCTCACGGCACACTCCATTCTGAAAAGCAACCCTCCATCACCACCCTCTGTCTTCTACCTTCAGTTCTGTATCCAAATGGCTAATTCTCCCTGTATTCCATGCTTGCTAACCAGTCTACCATGATGAACCTTGTTGATGCCTTATTGAAGTCCATGAAGATCACGTCCACCGCTCTCTATCACCAATCCTCTTTGTTACTTCTACAAAATCTCAATCAATATTTCAATGTTTTAATATTTACAAACCTCATTTATATCCCAGCTCAGAAACCAGTACAATTGAACTTATCCACAGGAATTTGATCGGCCGGACAGTCCTGTGGTTGGACAGCACGATCTTCAAAATTGTGACTTTAAATACTTACATATTACTGCCTCATTTTCACACACTTCAATATGATTCGCAAATAAAGACTGTGCTCACAAAAGTACGCTGGTTTAGTTGCTGCCACATCCAACACAAACAAATGCATAAGCTTTGAAAACTAGTGCACTGGAAGTATTGCGGTGTCAATTATTGTTGTAACTACTGTTCAATGCAGATGCGGTTTAATAACCACAGCAAACAAAAGAAGAAAGCACCATTTTCAATCTGCCTTCACGCAAAAACTCAGGTAAAAAAATTTACTAAGAATTTGTGATATATGAATTCTGGAACAGACCATTTATCAATAAGCTTGGTTACCGCAGCAGACTAGTCCCTCAAGCCAAGCGCCATGTCATTCCCCTTTGACTGATTAATTAACCAATCACAGGACATTTTTCACAGGGAGCAGGATGGTTTATTTCAGCTAATGTTCAGTATCTAACAGCGACGTGTTACAGCCAACTCTGCTTTCTGGTCGGATAAACTGACGGAACAAAGGGCTGCCAATAAATCAAACCCTCTCCCTTCAGCTCTGCAGTGGAGCTTAACAAAGCCCCAAGGAGCAAACAACCTGGGCCAAATCACCGCCAAAAAACTGCCACAACTGTCCGATTAAAAGTGGTGTTTCCAAGGTTTTCAGATGTAGATCAGTCATCCACTGAGAATAATTGTACTACAAAGAGTAGAAACCAAAAACAAAAAAAGGTCCCGGTCTGGCTCCTCGTGCTATTAACACAAATGGAGTGAATAATTTGAAACCATTTGCCCACCACACTTTGCTGACCAACTCAAGAAAACATAGAGGGAGCTAATGTTACTAATTCAACGAGAGCGAAGACTGCATTAAGTCACAAGCAGGAACAAAGCACAGTAAAAGAGAAAAGTTCAGATAAAATACAAGCTGAAACAGAATGAGTTACCACAATAAGCTTAAAAAAACCCTCAAGCTTTCAACATTTGGTCTGCAAGTTTTAAACGCACCAAATCGATTGAAAACAAAACCGAGTGACCGTTTAATTACTCCATTTGGCTTATTAGATCACAAAAGTACTTGCTAACCATTACTGCTCAAGTTGCAAATCTCATACTTGTTACTAACCCCATCCTGCCCATCATCTTGTCTACATTTTTTAAGCTTTAACTGGGCTTGCATGAAGACTGCAGAAATAGTACAAAGACAAAGTTTCAAAATATGGACCAAAATTAATATCATGAAGACTGTGTACTTTTTTCTACCAACTGAAAGGCTTAGAATTTATATGCTTTTTGTTTGATAAGATACAAAGGAATTATGTGCCTGTTGTGGCAGGATCACAGGCTGAAGTTATCAGGTAGGAGTCCTATAAATAGGTATTTATGATAATTATATGCACATGCTGGTTTTCTGGCAGCTGTTTCATGTACAGTTTCAATTTATTGCTGATACTGGCTACTAACTTTATAAAACGTTAAACTTGATAACTGATCTGTTATAAGCACTCCTTTTCTTCCACCCAATTCTCACAAATGAGAACATTTTAAATAATTTATTTTGAGATCCTGTTCATAAACATTTTGACCAATTTCACTTAGGTCGTGTGCGGGTCCCATTTCAAATTTTAAACACTATTTAGGCGCTGCATGCGTAATTTGACAACACCTGGCATTGCCATTCAGTTCAATAGCAGGGATTTGGCAGAAGGATGGAGAATCCAAATTGTACTGCTTCTTCCCTTCTCGTTCCTCCTATACTTAAATGTAACGACTCATTGCTGCGAAACTGTTCGAGAAGCTATTCAGATATCTTGCACCACCAGCCACAAGGACAAATCAGGCTAATGGAATCCCTGTAGCACACACTACCCTCAATTGACATCAAGACAATCTCACTTCTAGTACAATCCCTTGGACACCATGGAGATGCAAGACATGATTAGAGTGGTGCTAGAAAAGCACAGCAGGTCAAGCAGCATCTGAGAAGCGGGAAAATCGACGTTTCAGGCAGAAGCCCTTCATCAGGAATGAGTACTTGATCAGTTTTTTTTTTAATTTAAAACCTCAATCCAGGTGTACTGAAGCCAAGCAGTATGGAAATAAATTAGCCTAGAGTGGCAATCCAAGTAGTAAGTTTCCATGTCTGCACATCTCAGATTTTCCATGGATATGATCCATTTGGAAGCTCTAATTGGAATTTTACCCACAGTTGTGCTGGGTCCAAAGCAATTAATCACTTTTCATGCTTATTTAAAACTACATCAAGAGATGAAATATTTTAAAAGGCATATGCACTGAAAATTCAAGTTTTGACTTTCAAAAACAGAAGCAGTTATCTCTAACATTTTGATTTGCTGTCTTATGGTTAGCATTACTTCCAAATTCAAGCAGTTATAACAAAAATGCAGTTTGAATTAGACAGCAAGTTACAACATACAGTTTTCAATACAATTTTCTTCGAAAAAAATTATTGATAGAGCAGAAAGGAAAACAACCAAGTTATGTATTTAAATTGAAGAATGTCAAAAGTCATCATCTTGCATCTCATTAAAACTTTGGGTTATAGAAATGGCTCCCTCTGCTGTTTACAACCATAAAATTGACAATGAAATTCATCATACCAAATATAGAGAATGAACCAAAACATTCGGGAAGATTTCCTTCTTGGTATTTGCCCCAGATATTCAGTCTTTAAGAAATCAGATATATTTTAAATAAAAGCTGGTTGAGACCTCCCATGGTTATGCTGTCAACAGTGGTTTGCCCAGCTACTAGCTAAACCTACATCTTTTTTGCTGGTTTTCATTTGGTCATCATTTTTAATTTTAAAATGAGGTCCAGTTTTGATGACATCATTTCCATAGCCTAGACATAAATTACATTTTTTGATATTGTAACTACTAATAAGCATCAATCCAGAGATATACTGGGTATGTCCATATGGAATGCATGCTTTAAACAAGGAGGCACCACCACACTTGGAGGAATTCTCGCATGTGTGTTTCTCACTCCTCCATTCTGCGCAGCATAATAAACTGAGGTTTGAATTTTTCATCCCAGGTTGGGAGCCCATGCCTGCAAACCGGACTCAGAAGTGACTCCGATACTGATTTGATGTTTGGGTATGTGGGTGTCTACATTTCCACCAATTTTGTTTTTCCATTCCAAGTATAGAGAGAAGAAACATCAAGAAACAACACCTGATCAGCAAAAGTATCACCTCAGCAAACCAATGGACAGGAACCACTAAACTTCCTTCCCAGTGTTTTCCCCTCTGCCCATACTACCAAAATTTAATATTTTTGGTGTCTGTCAGCATGTGTGTAGGGAATAAACTTGAAGAAATCTGGAATGGAGCCCATGAGAAACAATGTCTAAATAAGTCATATTTCCGGTATACTCTGCAACCAAGCCAGGGCCATCTATGGTGCTTTAGATGCCATTTGTTTTTTGATTCAACTCTTTCTAGTTACAATTATTCTCAGTGGATGACTGATCTACATCTGAAAACCTAGGAAACTCCACTTTTAATTGGACAGTTGTGGCAGTTTTTTGGCAGTGATTTGGCCCAAGTTGTTTGCTCCTTGGGGCTTTGTTAAGCTCCATTGCAGTTTAAAAATAATGATGGAAAAAGATAGACCAGATCTAAAAGCTGAAGTTCTAACTTCGAGGAATTTGACGGTATTAGACAAGAGCTTTCAAAACCTGACTGGGAGCAGATATTTGTAGGTAAGAAGGGACAGCTGGAAAATGGGAAGCCTTCAGAAATGAAATAACGAGAGTCCAGAGAAAGTATATTCCTGTCAGGGTGAAAGGAAAGGTTGGTAGGTATAGGGAATGCTGGATGACTAAAGAAATTGAGGGTTAGGTTAAGAAAACGAAGGAAGCATATATCAGGTATAAACAGGTTGGATCGAGTGAATCCTTAGAAGAGTATAAAGGCAGTAAGAGTATACTTAAGAGAGAAATCAGGAGGGCACAAACGGGACATGAGATAGCTTTGACAAATAGAGTGAAGGAGAGGCCAAAGGGTTTTTACAAATACATTAAGGACAAAAGGGTAACTAGGGAGAGAATAGGACCCCTCAAAGATGAGCAAGGCGGCCTTTGTGTGGCACCGCAAGAGATGGGGGAGATACTAAACAAGTATTCTGCATCAGTATTTATGGTGGAAAAGGACATGGAAGAGATAAAATGTAGGGAAATAGATGGTGACATGTTGAAAAATGTCTCTATTACAGAAGAGGAAGTACTGGATGTCTTGAAATGCAAAGAAGTGGATAAATCCCCAGGACCTGATCAGGTGCACCCTAGAACTCTGTGGGAAGCTAGGGAAGTGATTGCTGGACTTCTTACTAAGATATTTGTATCATCAATAGTCACAGGTGAGTTGCTGAAGACTGGAGGTTGGTTAATGTGGTGCCACTGTTTAAGAAAGGTGGTAAGGACAAACCAGGGAGCTATGGACCAGTGAGCCTGATATCAGTGGTGGGCAAGTTGTTGGAGGGAATCCTGAGGGGCAGGATGTATGTGTATTTGGAAAAGCAAGGACTGATTAGGGATAGTCAACATGGCTTTGTGCGTGGGAAATCATGTCTCACAAACTTGATTGAGTTTTTTGAAGTAGTAATGAAGAGGATTGATGAGGGCAGAGTTTCAGTAAGGCGCCCGACAAGGCTCCCCATGAGAGGCTGGTTAGCAAGGTTAGATCTCATGGAATACAGGGAGAACTAGCTATTTGATACAGAACTGGCTCAAAAGTAGAAAACAGAGGGTGGTGGTAGAGACTGGAGACCTGTGACCAGTGGAGTGCCACAAGGATCGGTGCTGGATCCACTACTTTGCATCATTTATATAAATGATTTGGATGTGAACCTAACAGGCACAGTTAGTAAGTTTGTAGATGACACCAAAATTGGAGGTCTAGTTGACAGCGAAGAAGGTTACCTCAGAGTATAATGGGCCAATGGGCTGAGAAGTGGCAGATGGAGCTTAATTTAGATAAATGTAAGGTGCTGCATTTTGGGAAAGCAAATCTTAGCAGGACTTATACATTTAATGGTAAGGTCCTAGGGAGTGTTGCTGAACAAAGAGACCTTGGAGTGCAGGTTCATAGCTCCCTGAAAGTGGAGTTGCAGATAGATAAAATAGTGAAGAAGGTGTTTGGTATGCTTTCCTTTATTGGTCAAGAGTATTGAGTACAGGGGTTGGGAGGTCATGTTGCGGCTGTACAGGACATTGGTTAGGCCACTGTTGGAATACTGCGTGCAATTCTGGTCTCCTTCCTATTGGAAAGGTGTTGTGAAACTTGAAAGGGTTCAGAAGAGATGTACAAGGACATTGCTAGGGTTGGAGGATTTGAGCTATAGGGAGTGGTTGAATAGGCTAGGGCTGTTTTCCCTGGAGCGTCAGAGGCGGAGGGGATAGAGGTTTATAAAATCTCAGAGTCTTGGATAGGATAAATAGACAAGTCTTTTCCCTGGGGTGGGGGAGTCCAGAACTAGAACGCATAGGTTTAGGGTGAGAGGGGAAAGATGTAGAAGAGACCCAAGGGGCAACCTTTTTGCACAGAAGGTGGTATATGTATGGAATGAGCTGCCAGAGGAAGTGGCGGTGATTAGAACAATTGCAACATTTAAAAGACATCTGGATGGGTATATGAATAGGAAGGGTTTGGAGGGATATGGGCCAGGTGTTGGCAGGTTGTACTAGATTGACATTGGGATATCTGGTCGGCATGGACGTGTTGGACTGAAGGGTCCGTTTCCGTGCTGTACACCTCTATGACTCTAAGACTATGTGCAAAGGTCCGACAAGTGAAATGCAACAACATGTGAAAGACAGACTGATCAATGTGGAGCATAACAGGCTGAACACTGTCACAGGCTCTTCATCTTTGATATGCCTCTCAACTCAAAGATAGTCAGTTAACCTCATGAAAATTTAACACACTGCTCCACTGTAGAAGTGAAAAACCAATTCAGTGAGGGTCTTTACATTTATCAGCACAATCCCTTTCAGGGAATTTCTACACAAGATTGGCCCTGACCATAAGACATAGCCTGCAACTTGATTGTACAGTCAAGATTCAGGATTCTCAGAAGTGTAACTGTGAAATGGAACATACTTGGAGACACCCATCTATAGCACTGCAACCTCAACATACAAGAAGCAAAAGCAGAGAAATGTTGACTGATCCAAGGCTAACATCACGGTGATAGAAGCTGTCATTGAAACAAAGTGGTCTGCTCGCTTGGTACATGAGAAACCAGAGAGAGAATAATGTGAGTGCACTAAAATCCACTTGAAGTAAAGTCCAAGGAAGCTCCTAGGTGCAGTGTTGGGCTTACAACTTGAAACTAATATCTAGATTTTCTTCAGTGCAGAGAACATTGGGGTGCTTATGAAAAAAAGTCAAAAAGCAACAATTCAATCAGAATTGAGGCCATCACCAGAGAACACCATCAGTCACAGACAGATATCAAATCCATAGTGCAGGAACTTAGCCAAGTCATGGATGAACCTCCAGATGTTGATGCGTTACCCTGATTCCTATCTACTGGATAAGTCATGCCTTAGACGAAGCTTGTTTGAGGTCAGTCATCTCAACTCCAGGATATCACTGCTGGAGTTTCTCAGGACAGCATCTTAGGCCCAAATCATCTTCTGCCATTTCACAACGGTCTTTCCTCCAGCATAAAATTATTAAGCGGCTGTTTACTGATAACTACATAATGACATTCAACAGTATTACCATCACAGAATCCCTCACTATTAAAATGGAGTTACCATTGATCCGAAACTGAACTGGACTAGCAATATAAGTACCATGGCTGTCAGAGCAGGTCAGAGGCTGAGATTCCTGCAGCAACTAACTTCCCAAGGCCTGTCCAGCATTTAAAAGGTAAAGTCATCGTAGTCCCAGAAAACCATAGGATCATCTTTCATTAGACAGAGATGAGTGATGGTGATTTAGTCTGAGTGTCGCCATGCCTCAGGCAAGAGAAAAGGTAGAGGGGAGTCCTTCATGGTAATCTTAGCCAGTTCCTATGTATATGAGAAGCCAGAGAGTTACTAGGGAAACAGTAGGTCCACTCAAGAACAAATGAGGGAATTTAGGCATACAGTCACAAATGGATGAAGTCCTTAATGAATATTCCACATCGGTTTTTAGCAAGAAGGACATGAATGATCCAAAGATTGAGTTATGCTGATATTCTGGAGTATGTTGATATTAAGATGGTGGTGTGGGGGTTTTAAAAAAACAAAAATGGTAAGTCCCCAGGGCTTCACTGAGTATATCCAGGACACTGTGGGAGGTAAGGGAGGTGATTTCTGGGACATTGACAGAGATCTTTGTATCCTCTTTAACCACAGGAAATATCCCACAAAACAGAAGAATAGCCAACATTGTTCAAGGAGGGCGACAGGGATGATTCAGGGAATTATAAGCCGGTAAACCTTACATCAGTGGTTGGGAAATTATTGGAGAAGATTCTTAGCAACAGGATTTCCTCGTATTTGGAAAACAAAGGACATATTAGGGATAGTCAGCAGGGCTGTGTGAGGGGGAAGGCTTCTCTCAAATTTAATTTAATCTTTTGAGGAAGTGTTGACTTGAGTGTGTAGGGCAGCAGATATTGTCTACATGGACTTTACTAAATCATTTGACCAAGTCCCTCATGGTCAGCTAGGGCAGAATATAATGCTGCATTGGATCCACAGTGAGTTGGTAGGTTGGATACAAAATTGGCTTGGTCATAGAAGCCAGAGGGTATTTGAGGAGGGTGTTTTTCTGACTGTAGGTCGGTGACCAGTGGTGTTCCACAATGATCAGAGAACTCTGATGTTTTTGTGTAGCATACATATATACAAAAATGATTTTAAAACAAATATAGATGGTTTGTAAGTTTGCAGATGATATGACAAATTGGTGGAGTTGTTGATAGAGAGGTTATCAAACAATACAGCAAGAAAATGATCAGTTGGAAAGCTGGGTGGAGATTGCATTTGACACCCCCCCCCCCCCACTTTGGGGGGGTCAAATGCAATAGGAAAGTATACAATAAATGGCAGAAACGCAAGGAGTATTGATTGATATTGGGATCTTTGGTGCAAGCCCATAGCTCCCTGCAAGTGACAACACGAGTGAATAATTTGGTGAAGAAAATGTACGGCTTGTTTGCCTTCATGTTGCAGCTGTATAAAACTTTAGTCAGGCCACATTTGGAGTACTGTGTGCAGCTCTGGTCACCACACAATAGGAAATGTGTTCTGAACAGGGTGCAAAAAGAGGTTTGCCAGGATTTTGCCTAAATTGGGGTATCGCACCTGGAAGGAGAGGTTAGATGAATTTGGATTGTTTTTGATAGGGCATGGAGACTGAGGGGAGACCTCATAAAGGTCAACAGAATTATGAGAAGCATGAATAGGATGGATAGTCAGAGTCTTTTCCCTAAAGTAGAAATGCCAAATATTAGGGGTCATAGGTTTAAGGTGGGCTGAGAGATTCACAAGGCGACTTGTTTTATGCAGAGGTTGGTAGGTGCCAAAAGCATGCTGCTGGTGGGGAGGGGGTGATAGAAGTAGATATATTAGCAAAGTTTAAGAGGCATTTAGACAGACATGAACAGACAGGGAATAGAGGAATTTGGATCATGTACAGGAAGATGGGATTAGTTTACAATGGCATCATGGTCGACATAGACCTGGTGGGCCTGTTCCTGAGATGTACTATTCTATATTCCTGTCCAAGCTACTCACATATTGCAATTTCTTTACTGTCCTTGGTTTAAAATCCTGTCTCAATATTACATTCATAGTTTTTCCAACCTTGGGCTTAATTATGCAGCAACACAAATGCAAAGAAAGTAGATATACTGCCAATAGAATGAAGAATCTTTTTTAAAAAAAACTTAAGACTAATGTATCAGGAACTAGTTAAGTTACACTGAATTCATGACATGCCATTTTCCAATATTTTGCGCAGTGTAAATGGCTTTATCCATTTTTTCATGGAAACTCAAAATTTCTGACAACAGTAATAACTTTACTTCCCATAAATAGGAAATCCGTATAAACATACAACATAAGAGTTATAGAAATAAAAATTTAAAATGAGGTATCACAACATTTCATTAGCATAACTGTTTCCTTCTCTTTTGTTTGTCATACCTGTTATTGAATTTGAAAACTGCTCTACAAGAATATCATAAATAACCATTTAAAGAGAATGTCTCTTCAAATCTGTGTGCATTTGTTGATATTAACAAGAATGGCTGAAGTGGAGATTTCCTGTGCCAGTCAAGATGGGCCCACCTTTACAGCCTACTGTCATTTTATTAAAACAAAAAGGTTTTGTTGAACATCTGTACCTTCCACATAGACCAGGGATGTTTTTGCTTAAATAGGCATTAGAAAATAATAAAAATCTTAAAGAACTGCAGATGCTGTAAATCAGGGAAAAAGACCCAAAGTTGCTGGAAAAGCTCAGCAACTGTGAAAAGTGATCAGAGTTAACTTTTTGGGTCCAGTGACCCTTAGAACATAATTCTTAGAAAACTATCTTTGTTTGCCTGAAGACTCTGCCGAGTTTACCAATCTCACAAGAGCAGTGGCAATGGAGAGTCAATAATTGCCCTTGGTAACGGTGGTCTTGTGTGTTTGCAGGGGGGTCGGGTTAAGAATAAAATCTTTAGGTTGCGGTTAACCAAATGCTTCCTCATGGTTCTCAGATGAAAGGTCCACTAATTCATTTGCCCATCAACAGCAATCAAAATGGGCATAGCACTGGACAGCATCCGGACCCCATACAAAATGTGCCAAGTTCTCAAACTTTAAGGGAGATTAGAAAATCTTACGTGAAGCAAAATTAATGGTTTGCATTTAGCAAAGTTAGTTACACCTTCATCTTGCAAGAGCCTACTGTTTAACTTTGGATCAATGTTCACTGTAAAACCAGTGACTAGAATATGTTGAAACCAGTGAATCAGTAACCACAGTATTTGAACCACAGTAACCTGAACATTCTAATTGATCGATTAAATAAATGAACAATTCCAAATGAAGGAAATTTCATCTTCAAAAGTTCATGGGGATAATCAATACAGAAGCCCGAATTTCATAGAAAATGTGAACACATTCGTACATACTATCAACCTTCTGAAACTTTTATAAATTCCGTTTTGAACCTCAACTATGTCATTACTTAAAGTCACAGCATTACAAGTTTTCAGGTAATCTGTTACAGTGAGAATTCATGCCATTGAGACATTTATGTTTTTAGTATCCCACACTGACAGAGTAAATCAATTGCATAGTTGAAAGTAAGTTCCTGCATTTGCACCACTCAGATGAAAATAATAGTAGTGATGGGGTCATCAAGCAGGTGAAACCTACTTTTAAAATAAAGCAAGATGAATAATTAAATTGTAGATCTTTATCAAACCAATATTATCTTCCAAAACTTTATGAAAATTATTCTGAAAAAGCAGCAGCAGCTTGCACGAGTAGATTATAGTGTTAGCAATATAAGCACAATCATAGTAACTAAAGTCATACTGTACAGTAAATTGTAGCTGCCTTCCTCAAAAGCACAATCTCAAGTGAAATGACTAAGTGAACCTGATTCCCAAGGCATCAGTGTTAAAGTCAGTTACATTCCTGTGGATATTTTTCAAAGAAAAGCATGCTCAGGTTTAGATTAGATTAGATTACTTACAGTGTGGAAACAGGCCCTTCGGCCCAACAAGTCCACACCGACCCACCGAAGCGTAACCCACCCATTCCCCTACATTTACGCCTTTTCCTAACACTACGGGCAATTTAGCATGGCCAATTCACCTGACCTGCACATCTTTGGACTGTGGGAGGAAACCGAAGCACCCGGAGGAAACCCACGCAGACACAGGGAGAATGTGCAAACTCCACACAATCAGTCGCCTGAGTCGGGAATTGAACCTGGGTCTCTGGCGCTGTGAGGTAGCAGTGCTAACCACTGTGCCACCGTGCCGCCCACAGGTTGAAACTCTGTACCATGTCAGTACAACACTATACATTTCTAACTGAAATAACTTTCAAAATAATGTATAACAAATAGGAAATAAACAATATACTCTCCAAACAATATTTTAAAATTATGTTCAAACATATACTCGCCAGTATTTTTAGACTGACCAAGTTCCATCTAGTGGCAGGATTTAGTCAGTGCAGAAAACTGCACAGTCCCAGCATTGGCCAAATTTCCACCAGATGGCGCCCTACAGTACATGTTCAGAAAGGTGCTTCAACAATAAAAGGGAGCAGCCTAAGGTAAGGAGAGGGTGAGATGCAAGACCGGGCCAACAGCCAAGGGAAGCAATGTTGGGGAGATCACAGAAGCAAGGCTATATGTGGAGATGACTGGAAGACAATGCCAGAGGGAAGAAAAGCCAGGGTAGGGGTATTATACTGTACTAATAGCATCTTCTATATCATTAATATATATTGTAAAAAGCTGCAGTCCCACCACTGATCCCTGCAGTACCCCACTGGTCACTGCCTGCCATTCCGAAATGGAGCCATTTATCACTACTCTTTGTTTCCTGTCAGCCAACTAAGTTTCAATCCAAGTTATTACTTTGCCCCAATACAATGCGCCCTAACTTTGCTCACAATAAAGTTATGTTAACAGTACAATGTTAAAAGAAGGTACTTCAAGTGAGAATTACTGTACCATAACAAAAAGGAAATTTTATACTGTATTTTAAGAATCAAAGACCCATTGTCCAATAAAGTGACATGAAGGATATTTTGGCTGCTTAAAACTAGGTCACTGTTGTAACATATTGAGAGGATTCCCTGTCCCAGTTCTGATTAGTTAGCTAAGCAGCTATTCTATGACAAGTTTACAACTGATCATAGGAATGAACAAAATAAAGCTTACAGTGTTACATATTGAGAGAGAATCCCACAGTCAATGTACACACTGAGAACTTGATTCAATCTGGATCAATGTACTTTGCTGCAATATCAACCAACTTTGGCTACTAAAATTCTAATCACACTAGATAATGGAATACATTACCAGCCTTAGTACAGTATAATGGGCTGGATTTTACAGGATGCTGTGGTCCCTGCACCCCTACCCACACTCCAAGCAAGTTCAGTGGCGAGCTCGACAACATGCTGCATAGCAACCTAACTCAGAGCAGCATTAATTGCTTTAAGACGAGACTTAGCCTTATCACAGGAGGAAGTCCAGCCTTAGAGGACTGCCAATCAATCTGAAGATCAGTACCTCCATAATCCAAGTAATGGACGAGCGGTAGCAGTCACAACTGCTGGGACTACAGCTACTCTCAATGAAGAGCAGCCGAAACTCAGTGGTAAATCCAGGATATCACCAGGCTGTGCTAACAGGCAATGTGGATAAGAGGGTTGGGAACCTGGGTCTGAGATGCAGGAAGGTGGGTTAAAGGGGGCAATGAAGTCTGAGGTGGTCAGTGGAGGGGGGAACATGGCCTCTGCCAGGCCGAGGGACCCTGTGAAAAATGTTCCTAGACTGTTAATTGCCCAAAAATGAAGCTAAAGCTGCCGGGCCTTTTGTGTAGTATGGCCTCCTCCTGCCGTGGATCAAATACCACAATGGTTAAGCTTCTGCAGATCGGCCAAGACCAGGCAGGCTGTCTGATGCTTACTCCACCACTCAAAATTTCAGACAGGTCTGGGGTTGACAGGTGGAAAGACACTTGCTGGATTTTGCAAATACTCCCCACCACTGCCCTTAAAACCACCTGCAGGGGAGTGTAAAGTTTAGGAGAAAGTGAGGACTGCAGATGCTGGAGATCAGAGCTGAAAATGTGTTGCTGGAAAAGCGCAGCAGGTCAGGCAGCATCCAAGGAGTAGGAGAATCGACGTTTCGGGCATGAGCCCTTCTTCAGGAGTGTAAAGTTTAGCCTTTTATATAAACATTGTATATTTAACCAGAACAATCAAACTTTGTCATTCATATGTTATGCAGCTGGATCTAATTCTTCCTTAAAATATCAGTACTGCTTTAACATCGACTAGAGATATTAAAATGTTTCAACTGAGCATTGTGTCAGATTGGTTGAATTTCTCAAATTCTCAGAACTGCCCAGAGCAAACATATGCACTATATATATATTGAGTCACAAATTATCACAATGAAAAATTATGAACTTTAAGGATTCAGTCTAATTAAAATTGACATAAGATACCCACCTTCCCCCCACCTCTCCAGTCATAATTCTCCTTCAGGAACATATTATTTAGTTATAAAGCTCGTGTGTGGTCTGTTCTAAGCTCCTGTCTATTGGACGTTATTTTCTCCAGTGATAAGACCACATCAGGAAACTTAACTGAGAAAGGAAGGAAATGGTGTCTGGACCAAGTGGAAAAACAAAACATGGGTTTCAAGAAGTTCAGCTTGTTAGGAACTGATAGAATTGTACTTTGCATTGGTTTACTCGATTTGAATACGAGAGCAAGCATGCAAAATCTGACAGACTGAACACTGCCTCAGACGTGCATCTGGGGAGCAATTGCAATTTTAATTCACTACTTTTCAATTTATCCAATCAGCTTTGAGAAGTTTGCAGATGGTTCTATTTTTGTTTCTGTTGAGACATAGAAGCAGTCATTTGTATTTAATACAAATAAATAATAAGTCTTAGACAAGATTTCCTTTAAAAAAAAAAGTGGAAAATGGCCCAACATCTACTGGGTGCGACAGAACAGCACTGAAACAAACAATTCAGGCTATCAATTCTGCACAGATGGTTTTGCCCTTCATGAATTTAATCACTTGCTCTCCATGCTCTTTAAACATCCTCAAGCAACAATCCATTTCTCTATAAAATGTATGTATTGTTCCAGCCACAGTTTGCTGCAAAATCTCTATAAAAGCTTTCTTCCCTCTAAAATTCATTATCTTAAACTTGTACTCTCTCACTCCCATTTCACCAACCAATGAAAACCACCTGTCAGAATTTGCTTCATCATTACTTTTCTACACTGAATTTAACAGGACAAACAGGAATATTTACTTAGCCAGTGAAACAATCTGTAGAAACAATCTGTAGAATTGTAATTGGTCTCTAAATAAAATGCAGTGGAGGAAGGGAAATTAGTACATTAACAACTAAATGTCAAAAACCAATACATCTTACCATCACTTGCTCTTCCTGACCTCTGGATCCTTTGACCTGTTTGCCACGCTTTCCAAAAATGCAGGCAAGGTCTATCGCACTACGAGAAGAGAGATCCTTTCCTTCAATCCAAACATTTAAACAATACATGTATTTATAAAATGTTAATGCCAAGTAGAAACCATATAGAAACACATTAAAAAGGCCTAAATTAATTAGGTCACTTTAGAGACAGATAATCATCATTAATTTAAACGTTATATTTTACCAAAAATGTTCAGTTAAGTCTAGGACTAAGTAGACTCCAATCAACTCATTTAACTGTCAAATTCTTAACCAAAAAAAAACTTATTTTAAAATTTTTCCAATATAACTTTAAATATAACAGGTTGCAAATACTCCCAAAAGGCACTGTATTTGCAATCAGCATATCCCCTGATATTTGCTGGATGATATGGAACTTTTGATCTTGCTAATGGGGTAGAGAGAAGGGATGATCAAAAGGGCTACTGCTCTAGATGACACAAAGGGCTGTTCAAAGTACTGATACAGAAGCATGCCATCCTGAGCACAAGGGAGTTTTGCAATGCTATAACAGAAAACAAAGATATGTTGGATGTAAAAAAAATTGCTCTCATCACAATGAGGTACAAATGTATTCACCTACTCAGGAAATAATCAGAAAAATCTTGTATCAACATTTAGTTGTATTAGACTTCTAAATCCTAAGCTTGACATTCACAAAACCAAGATATCATCTATAATTATCGCTGATTTTTGAGAAGCTACTAAATGAACCAGCGTGGTTCATTGCAAAACAAGGATTTTTGAATCAGAGCTATTTGCAGCAATTATGACATGCAATAAGAGTCAAGGTTTAAGGTGAGGATATTGGTTTCAAAAGACAATATATGTAAAATTGCAAAATGAAACCAAATGATTTCTCATGCTCATATTTTTTAGGATTTGGTTCTAAAATAATAGAGGCAAAAGAAAATCAAACAGGTAGGATTTGGGCAAAAGGGATAGAAGCCAACATCTTTTATAAATTAGATATTATTCAGATTCAAGGACCAACTTTAGTTTTTCCACAATACGCAAAACCTTTGAACTCAGCTATGCCAGATGTGAAAAGTATTTGCTCAAATTTGCTCAGATATCTGATCTCCCAGCATATTAGTAACCTCTCCAATTTAAAATCTAGCAAACAAAATCTCAAAAAGTTGGAATCTTCCACACTGCAATGTCTACTGTGATAACTTAAAAAGTGTGCTTAGGATTTGGGCAACACTACCTCAATGCTGCACTTATTGTCAATCCTTTATTGTCACCATCACCCTCAATGGGACATTCTCCTTGGGACACTGTAGCCTTATTGTTACTGGACCACTTCAGAGGGCCTTAGGAGTCAAAGTATAAGGAGACAGGTTCCATCCCCCAACAGACAATGCTGAACCAATTGATTGCCCACTTCAATTTTCATTGTCAGCCCCAACCCACTCTTTCCTTTTATTGGCATTTTACAATGTTGTGTGATATTAGAAGACTTTAAGATTATTCTTCATCACTGAAGAAAATTTGATTGAATAAAGTTCTAATACTCCATTTTACTTCAGGATCACTTAAGCTGTAAACAACTAATGTTGTAAACAAATAGCTTGATGTTAGTCCAGGCTCTCATGTGCCTCATGAATGTAGAGTTTGTATGTAACAATTATTAAACATCTGAGCAGTGCTAACCATTGAAAGCCGTGGCTCAATGGTTAGCACTGCTGCTTCACAGAGGCAGGGTCCTGGCTGCAATTCCACTTTTGGGCAATCATCTGTGGAATTTCCACATTCCATCAGTGTCTAGTGGGAGTTTCCTCCCACAGTCCAAAGATGCACAGGCTAAGTGGCTTGGTCATGGGAGGTAGGGCTGGGGAATGGGTCTGAGTGGGATACTCTTTGGAGGGTCAGTGTGGACTCAATGGGCTGAATGGCCTGTTTCCACAATGTAGGGATTCTATGATTCACCAATGCCACAATATTCACACGTTGCAGGACACAATATTAGCATTGCCGCATCTGAAAATATCTTAGAGGCTAACTCACACTAGCACTGATTCCAGCAGAATTAGTAAATAACCAGGATAATAGGCTCATTTGCGAGACGCCTACATACCTTAATGGGGAAATGTACAACAACCGTCCTATGACAACGGGATCTATCAGATCAAAACATTTTCTGCATTTTAATCTACTTTTGTGGAGCAGACACAAACTATAATACAACAATCTAATTATGTTTAACAATTCACAATCGATACCCTCGAGCCTCAAGTTATCTTTTCTAGTTTTGATCTCCTGTTGAGAAAGATCCCATGGGAAACTGGAAATATGGCTCTTCGTCTGCACAGGGGGTCTATGAATCTATGACTTATTATCTGGGCTGAAGGAGTCATTTTGCTAATTTTGTTCTCTATTCTGTCATCACGATCACAGATGAGGACAAAACCTGGATCACAGACCAAAGTCAAATTGAAAATGAAAACCTAGGTCTCAAAAGAGGACCAACAGTACAATAATTAATTATTGTTCTAATTAAACAATAATTTTTAATTAAACCATTCTGCAAGGGTGTTACTGCTTTAAATTCATCTGCTTCCTTCATGCGAATTGAGGCATCCTACCACGAGCTTTGAGGAAAAATAATTATTTCAACAAAATGTCTTGAAGTAGAGTGTTTCACACTTCCTGCAAATTCAAATCTGTTGCAAGACCAAACATAAATCATCTACTTCACAAGCTAAAATTTTAAATAACACCCAAGTTAGGTTAGGTATACATTTTACCCATAAATGGAATATTAAATGATAACTAACAATATGTATTTTAATGAGTAGCATTTGAAATTGCAAAGTCTTATCCAAAAGCATTCTTTCAACTTTTAAACCACAAGACACTCTCGAGTCGCTTGTTAAATAATCAAAACGTCCAGAATGGCAACATTTCAATAATTACTAGACTTAAGGGGGTGTGCAATGACCACCTGAGGTAAACAGTTTACTTGAGTATTCTGGAAATAATAACCATGATCTGCTCCTATAAAACAGCAACTACAAATATTCATAACTTGTCCATAAGTTACACTGACACATATCATACTAGATATATAAAAGTTAAAAATCTGCTGCTTAATTAGGAAATATCACACCACAGGTACTTCAAAGATATCAATATTTGAAACTCAAATGTCAGCATCTGGATAAATTAAATATCTATTTTAATTATATTGTACAAAATTTTGTTTCTCATGGAGTCCTAAATCACTTAAGTCATTGTTGAAACATTAACACTGTTTCCCTCCACAGATGCAGCTGGCCCTGCTGAGGATTAGTCAGCATTTTCAAATACATTTCCAGCACCTCCAGTATTTTTTGCTAGACCTCACCTTTGGTAAATTTCTGGTAGTGAACTCGTTTCTTGGAAGATTTAGATTTCTCTTCAAGACTAAATGCAGTTTTATCCTCAGCCACTGATGAGCCTGTTAAAAACAAGAGTCCATAATATTTAAAAAGGATTAAAATTATCTACTGTAGAGTTAATTGATGCTATGATGGTACTAATTGAGGCAATACTATAGGGGGAACTCAGAATTATAATTTATGAGCATTTAACCAATTACCCAGCCTTACAGGTTGCAATGAAATAGAATTACATTAGGTGTTGATGATCAATTTCAACCATAACTTCCATTCCCATTTCCTGACTCCCTTTCCAGCCCTTCTCCCTCCCTTCCAAAAATCTAACTGACCCTTCCTTCCAGCTACCAACCAGATTCATTCCTCCCATCAGTCAACCAGATCATACCCTCTACTTATATTCACCTATTCCCACACCCTCCCCTTTATCTGTAGTTCCCCTTACACCCACCCTCAGTCCTTAAGAAGGGTTAAACAAAAAAAAAGTTAACTTCTCCACCTCCTAATTCTGCCTCCTGCTTGTCTATCTTAGTTCTAACCAGTAGAAAGTTCAAAAATAGTTTTGTAACAGTACACTGATCTCTCAGTCAGTAATTATTTTGTGAAAGTAAACTTTTATTTACTTGTAATCAGTGCTTGGGGAACTAAACATACTATTTTACTCCCACTGCATTTTGTTCATCAGTGTAGAAGTGCTGTTACAATTTATTAGCAAGTATGTCCATTGTAAACTAGATTAACACATACACATCAACATTCAGGATTAGTAAGAGCAAGATTTCCAAGCAAGATTCAGGAAATATGATTTCAGTGAGCCATTTCATATTCATGAATAATTTGATACTGGATTTTTTGATGTCGGTTATCTGTTTGGTTCTAAACACATTATAGATCATATTTAACCCTTTGTTTGCAAAAATATTCTTTTTGCTGTACTCATTCTTTTGTAGTCAATTATAAATTAACATTCTAAACTTAATTCAAATGATTTTTAAAATGAAATAAGGAGAGCTGCCTTTCAATGTCAATTGGAAGATACAAATAGTAACGAATCTGATGATGTAAGTTTTCAAAGGTTACAAACACAAAAGTAACTCACATATTTGACACTAATACTGTTGAAAAGAATCTAAAATTAACCCATACCATAAATGCTTGCTCAGAAGATGACTGCAGGAAAACTGATTTAGTAAAAATAAAATCTGTTTAAATTTGGTTTCTGGAATATTTCCAAATACAGAATTAGATAAAACGTATACTTGAACACACTGCATATGTAAAATGCAAAGTTATTCAAAATTAGTCAACGAATAACTTTGGAACAATAACAAATAAGTTAAACAACAGTTGGAAATCTCAACAGAGAGTTGATTAAAATGCCAATCTACACTGAAGTAACTCAACAGATATTATTAAACTTCCTACAGAGGACTGCTCCAAAAAAAAATGAAGACATTGTCCCAGATTTTGCAATCAATGGCAAAAATTATGTTTCTGCTGTTCACTAATCTGGCAATTGCAAATAAATTTTTCACATGCTTTTGAGCAACAAAATAAGTCATTCGGAGACTAAAAAGATTTTAAAAAAAGAGGGGTTATGGTATCTGTAAAACAAGACTGATAACATTGTTTCCTCACAGTGAAGAATCCGCATTGAGGCAATGTACAAACCAAACAATAAAAACCAAGTTGAAACATTTCATTCAATTATAAAATTAGAAATCAAAAATAAATAGATGGGGAAAAAATGGAATTAAGACAGAAGAAAAAATAATATTACTTAAATTTTTGAATATTCAACAATAATCAAAATCTGAAGCAATGAAAGCTGACATTCCCCAAAATTTTCTTTGGTGCTGGAAGAATGCAGACTCTCTTCCACTCGAATGGACACTCGTTCCATGTGAAACGGCAACTTTCTTGAATTTCTTTTAAAAACTGCATTCACTCCTCACAATGCAGTCTCTCTACAGTGGGAAGTTCAAATGCAGACTAGGATCACCTTTGCTGCTGAATTTCTAGTCACCTGTCATTTTAATGTTCCGCCCATTACCACTCTTGACTTAGTGTCCTTGACCTCCCACACTATTCTAATAAAGCAAGCTGAAGGATCACTTCAACTAATGACTTGGCACTTTACAACCTTGCAGAATTAAACACACAGCTCAACAATTTCATAAACCTGTCCCCAGTATCTTGACTACAGCTGATTTTCTTCCTGTTTACACTTTTGCACATCTTTTGATTTTCTCGGTGCCCAATACCATCTCTTTTTGCCTTTCACTATCTTCCCTTCTCTCCTTTGATCACAGGCATTTTCCACCGTATCACAGATCTTCCCGGTGTTCTATCCTTCTCTCCCATCTTTCCCTGTCTTGCTTAAAAACTCACATCTTTAAGCCTTGCCACTTCTGGCTCACATCATTGACCTGACATTATTTAGAGAGGCTGAAACATTCCTGATTCCTATTTTGCATGGGTTAACTTTCAAAGATTGAGAAGTGATCATTTTGAAACAGAAACTTCTTTACACATGGAAAGGCTAGAACTAGGGAACGTAGTCTCAAGCAACATTCCCTCTTAGATGTGCAATTGGTCCATGCAAGGCGATTGGTGTGCCTCCGTCATTTGCAGCACTAATTTCTGGTTCCTGAAGTTACTGCCACATTTGGGCCTCAGGTGGCCCTGGCAAGTGAAAACTAAATTAATCGGACATTGGTCACTGCGTAAAGGGTCAGATATTTAGGACTGAGAATAGGAGAAATGTCTTCTCTCAAAGGATTAGGATTTCTTCATAATTCTCCATCACAATTTTGTGGATGCTCAGTCAATGAGTCTAACAAAGTGATGGGATAAAAGGGTTGGGTGGAATGGTAGAATTGTAATAATCATGAACAAATTGAACATAGAGCCAGGTTCAAGAAATACCATTTGGCCTACTTGTTACCCAGTTTCTTGTATTTTCTGTTCACTTCAGATACCATATGGTGCAAGATGTTAAATATGAAAAAAAAAATGAAGATGCTGTCAGTCTCTTTCTGGAATCCACCAGCAACACTCCTTTGAAGTCTGCACGAGTAATGGTGCTCTTTAAAACTGGTTGCAACATAAAATCTATAGGACACAGTTCCATTTCCACCATGTTCCACTTCCTCTTAAAATGTCATAACATATTATTCTCCCTTCTTGCATATTGGTCAGCATGAAAAAGAAAGTATTTCATGATAATGTAAGATGCCTCTCAAAGAGCACCAGTGAATTTCCCACTACATCCATAATCTAACTTTGGATGCAATACAGATGGCCGGAATGAAACCCGAATAAGAAATGAATTCCTAACCTTTTACGTTGCCAAATAATGAAGACAGGACATAAAGAATATATAATACAATGCCTTATTTAAGAAACATCTGCTCCAGACAGTGAAGATATCCAGAAATGCCAAAATGTGAAGAATTATATCAAGTGTTGGAAGACTCTGTTTAAAAAAAAAGTAACTTCTAAATACCAAAACAGATTTATTCCTCAGAAATAATGAGAATACTGACAAACCAAACATTTTCCTGTCTTCTGAAATAACTTTTAAATAAACAAGAACTATTTAAAGGCTGAGATTCTTTTAATGCTATGGTACATTTCCTCACACTGTTTCAGTTCCTAGTGATTAATATGTAGATACAAAGGACTGCCAGCATAATTAGTTGTAAAGGAACAAGATTAATTCAGAACATAGTCAAAGTAGATCTAACCTCGCATTGCTACCTAATCCAGGACCTGGCTTACGCCATGGGTAGTTATGTCTGTTGACAATTGACGTCTGTTCGTGCATAGGGATTATAAAATCACATTGCACTTTTTTGCCTTTGGCCAGCCAATCTTTTGCTATAGTTAGAAAGCACCAATAAATGAACTGCTATAAACAAACAATCAATCTTTTGAATCTACACCCAGTTTGAATTTTTATTCAGCAGCATGACAGAATTCGCAGTTTATTTGCACTTTAATCCATGAAAACATTGGCAGCAAGCTGCAGGCAAATCTGCAAAATGAGGATCTTTGAAATTGTTCCTTCTCCTTTCCATCAGAGAGCAGATTGTCTTGAAATTGGATGGCAGCACACTTACTTTATTCAGGAATAAAGTGTATAATACTATGGGAGCACGTGCACTGCTTGTCTGGTACCTGTAGCATTCCATCCTTCTCAATGATTAAGCATTCCTGTAGATTTTCAGGAGCATGTACCTTTAAATAATCGTTCTCTACCGAAAGCAGCCAACTGTACTTCCCTGGTGACCGTGAAAACACCCGCTGCAGAATTTATCATGATGTGCATTACTGTTTTGTTCATGGAACTGATTGCTTGGTCCACACTGAATGAGCTCTATTCTCTGCATGAAGCAGCAACACAAACTGGCAATGGACTCTTTCAATGGCCCTAAGCCAGTGCTTTCCAGCTGATGGACAGGCTGCCTGGTGTATCCAATATTTGCTGGTGCATGTCCATTGGTCTTCAGGCATGCAGTAACTGAATCTCATGGATACATGTAGTTTTATAATGAGATCCTTGGGAAGTGACAACAGGTAGTTAAGGAAAGAACAAAATCTGGACAGAGTCACTGATGGCTGTTCTCATATGGCTTGTCACTTTGTTAAAAACATGCAGTGACACTGGTCAAAAAGCTACAGACAGTACACAGAAGGGGAAGATCAGATACCTTAGCATGAGAAGGTTCACGGCCTACCCAAAAAGATAATGTTATCTGTCTTCTACATTAAGAACTTTTGGCATCCAATTCATTTGGCTTATTTGCAAAGTGAGAAAGCTGCATATAAATGAAGCAATATGTGTCATTAATAATGTCCTTAGTGAGTAATAATCCCACCTTAATAGGCAATACGCCACTGCCTAGTGAGAAACATGCTTCATTGCCTGGCAGAAATGTCAAGGATGCAGAAAGTTGCTCCCGAGATAGGCCTCACAGGATTTCTTGTGCAATTCTATCATCAATCTCATGACAATCCACATTGTTCAATTCCCGGTTACATTTCATCTATAAACACAGTACTATAAAAGTAGCTCAGAGACTGAGAACTCTTGCCACCCAAATTCCCAAAACTTGTCTACTCCATACAAGATTTCATCAGGAATGCGATGGATTAGTCTCCACATGCCTTGATGGTTGCAATGCCAACAACACAAGAAGCTCAAAAAAAAACAAAAAGTTCCGTAGAAACTGGAAATCTGAAATTAAACACTAAGTTCAAGAAATATTCTCAGGAGTGGTTGTATCTGTGGACAGCATGTCAGAGATAATACAGAGTCCAATGCAATTCTTCAGTTGTAACTCCCAATGTAGGAATCATAAATTTATGGGAAAGACAAACTCTCTTGAAGACATGGTCTTTGTAACAACCATGACCTAAAAGTTTTAAATGCCCTTTTAACTTGTAAAATAAAAGTCACAGTTAATAAAAACTCTCTGCTTAACAGCTTTGTTTGAAGGCTATATGGTACAAGTTAAGAAAAAAAGTATCATCTGATCTTACAGCTTCAAAAAGGTGCTCTTTGCTGGCATTTCCCCTAAGGACTGTTTAATCATTAGGAATGCTTGGCTGTGTTTCAAATGTCATAACTGTGCGCAGTTCTTAATTTACAGGTTGATTTACATTTTATAGAATTATTAAAGGATTAGCTGTCTTTGATGCAGCAAAGTTTGCCTGTTTTTATGATATTAACCACATTAAATGAAAAAGCTTTGAATAGATTTGCAGATGGAAGTTTTTCTCTGTCCTCCCCCGGACTCGAAACTATCAATTGTTTATGACGTAGGCTATGTCACATTGTCAGTTTCTTTTCTTATCTCTCTGTTTCCAGGGATTATCCCATGTGGATACTGGTTGAGTCAATATAGAGTTGGCATGAGGGGGAAGAAACAGCATGAGTTAGCACTGTTTTCATACAGGATAAGAGTGGTTGTGGAGCAGGTGGGAAGTGGTGGTGAGTCATTATGGGTGAGGACTAGAGAGCCTTACAGCCTTTGAAACAAAGAAGTGAGTCTTCTGACTAGCCCACTGCTGCACTCCCCTGTGGACACCTGTGCTCTTCTTCAGTGGTAAGCAGGCTCAAAGCCATCAACTATGCTGTACTCAACTCTCCTACCTAACCTTGGCTGGATATACTCACCTTGGTAGTGAGAATCTAGTTCCTGGTCTCTGAAACAAACAAAACAAACAAAAATTCTATAAAATGTAAAAACAATGACTGCAGATGCTGGAAACCAGATTCTGGATTAGAGTGGTGCTGGAAAAGCACAGCAGTTCAGGCGGCATCCGAGGAGCAGGAAAAATCGACATTTCGGGCAAAAGCCCTTTTGCCCGAAACATCGATTTTCCTGCACCTCGGATGCTGCCTGAACTGCTGTGCTTTTCCAGCACCACTCTAATCCAGATTCTATAAAATGTGCCAGTTTAATCATGAAAACCAATAGAAGTTACACAACAGTGCCCTCTTGTGTCAAACCTCAAGAATTGTGTTTCAACATAGTGTGCACAGTTGAAGCTCCCAAGTCTTTTATTAGACTGCTTTGAACATTCTTGGAAAAGGTAAACCTTTGTGAATGAGAAGTAATCGGATTTTTAAGAGCATATTATCATCATAGTTGCTGAGCCTCAGCCACAAATTCCATGGCATGAAATGTTAAATTGCTCCATTCTGATGAAAAATAATTTTTGAAGTTTATGATATTACAAATTATATCTTGTTCCAATCATTTATCTTTTCTTCCTGTAAGTTTTTAATTAAACAATTGAAAAGTTCAGTCTATTTTACTTCCTGATTAAAATATTCCCACAGAAAACCAACATAATTACATGCCAATTGATAATATATTGTTGGATATTTTAAGCTTCTTGGTTTCGCAGTAAATTCTAATTAAAATCAAGATTTATACCACAAAGATCACTAAAATGTTGGGGGTAGCTTTTTCAAGGGCAGTTGCTGTGCTGCTGACTGTGAAATTTGAGCCATTGTGGCCTAGAAACTGAATAAAGGGCAATGAACCAGAAGTGGTTCATATTCTTCACCTAGCAGCAAAAGCATGTTTATAGCTGCTTTCTTCTATAAGCTGTGGTATAGTGAAAGATATGGGGAAATCTAGTATTGCTTTGGACAAATATAAGGAGCCAATACACCAATACTCACCTTGAAAAGTTAGTAGTATTTTTTCATATGCAGAATACAAATCTAAACAAGCACTTTGTAACTCAAAATTGTTAATACTTCGATATCAGTAAAACAAATGTAATTCCAGACGTATGCTACACCTGTCAAGAGTAGAATATGACCAAACAAAGGAGCACTGAAATTAGAAGTGATATATTCCATGGCAGGAAATACTTTTACACCACAAAACATACAATACCAATGCAGAGGCACCAATTCAAGATTGAGAATAAGGCAAATTGAGTTTCTATTACAATGTTGATTACTAATATCATTAAGCTCAAGTTCTATTATTTCCAACAGGAAACCAACCATATCATTGACCCTCACTTTTAAATGTTCAGGTGAACTATAATATACATTTGATCTCCATTTTACATTTACGCACAAGATGTGGGCATTACTGGCAAGTTCCCTAAGTTGCTCTCAGAAACTAGTTTTAGATTCTACTTGAACTAGTACAAGTAATTTTGTTCAGCTGTTCAGTACAACAGATTCCAAAAATCCTGAAGACTGAACTGCATGGTGAGGAACTACAGCTGCACATTGCCAGATCTGGTTAAGAACAGTGGCTCTCTTTCACCAAAGAACAAAAGAAGTTGAAATGCAGAAGGAAATGGGAAGTAAACGTATCAGATTGAATGCAGATAGTAGGCAAACTAGAAAATGTGTACACCAATACTGAGAAATGGAAGCTGCGTTGCTTGGGAGGATTATTCAAGAGGCTAGGATATTGGGAGCAGTGTACTGAGGTGTAGTGCATGGTTTGCAAAGGCAACAGAAAGATCAATATGCGAATCTGAGAATTTGGACACATTTAAGAATAATAAACATATTGACTTTTATAAGATAAACCAACTTTCCATTCCAGAAAAAGGTTTAATCAGTAATTCTGTTCAAAAGCAACATAAGAAATGTCTATTTTGAGTATAACCAGGGAATATACAAAATTTGCCTCAATCATATCACTCACTTAGGAGGGAGGAAATGGTGACCTCTGGGCTTCATTCTAGCTGAGTTATTACTCAGTGACTTTTAGTCCATCTTGATGATACAGTAAATTAAATACTGACCATTCTGTTTGTGGCAGACGTTGAGCTCAGACAAAAGTTGATTAAACTCATCCTGGTGCGCAATCCAGTTGTCCTATCAAAAATAAAACAGATCTCCACTGAAACTTCATTGCTTTTATCAGAAAATATTCATAGTCAAAACTTAAGACTTGAAAACAAAACACACAGAGTACAAAACAACTTAATCAGCATCAGAAAGGGGAATGAGCAATATCTCTGGTGAAATATTTCACCAAAATCTCGATTAAAGAATGAAACCAGAACCACTATTTTTCTTTCAGATAATTGCAAAATATCAAAGGTATTGAAATCTGAATAAAAACAAAGCACTGGAAATGGTTCTTTTAAAAACAGGGGACAGCATGTTCAAGAAACTTAACTGTTCGATGTCAGTTAGACCCATTAACTCTCGCTGAGCCCAAGGGAAGCATAGTTTCATGTGTGCGCATGTTGCATCTCTTATACACCATTCCAGTGGTGCATAATATCATCACTGAATAGGTCGATTAAAAAAATCTCTCAAGAGGTTAACTGAGAGCCTTCCCAGTTGGCCTAGCAAGCCAACTCCTGGAAAGCAAGGATAATTCTTTGTTATCAGACACTGCAGGCCTAATCAAAAAAAACATTCAAACATGGAATACGAGGAGACCATCTGATCACTTGTGCCTGCTGTCATTTAAAAAGACTATGGCTGATCTGATTTTAAACTACAAATCCATATCCCCACCTACCGATGACCATTCATCCCCTTGATTATCAAGAATCTATTTACCTCTGCCTTAAAAATATTCAGAACCTGCATCAGCATCTTTTCAAGAAGAGAATTTCAAAAACTCATTACACACAGTGGGGAGGGGGTGTTTGAGAGAAGCTGCCTCATTGGTTTTAAATGGATGATTGCTTACTGTTAAACTGTAACCATTATTTCTAGATTCTCCCAAATAGGAAACATCCTTTCCACAACTATTCTGTCAAGACTTATCAGGTTCTTACGTATCATAATCAAATTCACTTCTTATTGTTCCAAACTCCAGAGAATACAAGTCTAGCTTGTCCAACTTTTTCTCCAACAACCCACTAATTCCAGCTATTAGACTGGCAAACCTTTTCTAAACTGCTTCCAAAAATTTTAAATTCTTAAGAGCGAGCAACCAATTCTGTATACAGTACTTCACTGTTCTCAGTGTCTTGCATGATAATGAAACATAAGCTACACAATTTTGTATTCAATTCCACACTCAATTAAAACATTCCATTGGCTTTCCCAATTACTTGCTACATCTGCACATTAGCCTTATGAGGATACCTAGGTCTCTCTGCACCTCACCACCTTGATAACATGCTTTTTCTTCCTGCCATAAAAAAGAGCAGCACTGTGAAGAATGTGGGCCACTGAAATCCATTCTTGTACTCACCTTCAGACCCTGTGCATCTCCCTCACCAACGAATGTCTCCCTGCAAATGCTTCTCTGCCTCACTTACCTACATGATACGATCCAGTGATGTTCCCAGCAGCACAGCCGACATGGTCAGACCTGATCGAACAGCAGCTCTTGGTGGGTGGGAATCCACCCCAAGGTTCTCAATCTCAAGAAAGGCCTGACACCTGCTAGTTACATGCTTGATGAGTTCTTGATAAAGGCCAAGCTCCCCACAGAATAATGCAAGGCTGTCACCAGTTCTTCAACAGATGTGGGAGATGCCCATTGACATAGTAAATCCTGTAAACTTGACCTTTAAGCAGAGGGTTGGGATGTCATGGCGAAGTTGTACAGGATGTTGGTGAGACTATTCTGGAGTACTGTGTGCAATTCTGGCCGCCTTGCTATAGCAAGGCTATTACTAAATTGGAGATGGTTCAGGAAAGGTTTACCAGCATATTGCTGGGAATGGAGGGTTTGAGTTACAAAAATAGGCTGGGACCATTTTTTGGTGGAGTGTAGGAAGTTGAGGGGTGACTTTATAGAGATTTATAAAGTCCTGAGGTGAATAGCAAGGGTCTTTTCCCTAGGTAGGCAAGTTCAAAACAAGGGGGTGTATTTTTAAGATGAGAGGGGAAAGTTTTAAAAAGGACAGGAGGGGCACTTTTTGTTGTTGTTTTTACACAGGGTGGTTAGTGTATGGAATGAACTGCCAGTGGATTCAGGTACAATTACAACATTTAAAAGACATTTGAATAAGTACATGAAAAGGTTTAGAGATATATGGGCTAAACACAGGCAAGTGGGACTAGTTTCTTTTGGGAACATAGTCGATGAGGATTAACTAGATCTAAGGGTCTGATTCCACGCAGTATGACTCTATGACTGTGTTTCTCTCACTACAGATGCTGCCATACCTGCTGAGTATTTCCAGACTTCTCTTCATCTTTCAGACATTGGTTGTGTTCCAACAATTTTTGTTTTAAATTATTTGGTATTTATTGGTTCAGCTTACACGCTATGTTATTTTTAATCCCAAGACTATATTATTTACGTTTTATTTGCATAAAGAAGTCTTTCCAGCACAATTTACTTGCTGAATTATTGCACTTTTGAATGTACATTTGTCTTCACTGGATTCCTTCTTAAAGGCACAGTGAAGTACTTTTTAAATGAAAACAAACAATTATTCAGGAATCAAAATTTGAACTTGACAATCTATTCTGTAACGCAGGAATACTTTGTTTTAACACAGCAGAGGAACTTCAAAAGAACATTTTAAAGTTCCATAAAGGCTTTTGGTTCCAGAAGTACTTGGAACTATAAGCCTTCATTTTCTTATTTTTCCAAATATCATCAAAAACCCTTTATACCTAAACGAAACTTTATTTTTGGGAGAAACTAAGAAAACTAAAAGAACAAAAGATCACACACCCTGGTGATTCTAATGAGGATACTTAGGGGCACTACACTAGTTTAAGAAATGAATTTATATATCTATATTATTAGAAGTTGGAGGTTTCTGACTTGTTTCCTGAGTGATCTGCCCATACACATGGTTGGCAGGGAGAAATTAGATCTGTCATAGTCCAAAGCAAACACTGAAAGTAATTATTATCAAAAAACTGAAAAGGTTTATTGAAATTATATACCAGAAATGTTAAAGCTTAAAGTAAGCAAGTTAAGGCACTTGCAAACATCTGAGCTCTACAACTCAATACAGAACCTGCAATTGATTTGCATTGGTAACCACTACCAATAGCATCAGCTATTTTTCAATCTTGGGCAATAAACAAGCTCATGCAAGATCAAAGACATTAAATACTTGAATACATTCAAGACACTTAGGAATTCTCAGTTGTGTAGCATATTGGAATCTTGACAACAACACTGCTGCCTCAGTGGCAGGGACCCAAATTCAATTCCACCCATGGGAGACTGCCTGTATGGAGCTTCCATGTTCTCCCAGTGTCTGCGTGGGTTTCCTCCGGGTGCTCTGGTTTCCATCCACAATCCAAAGATGTACAGGTTAGGTGGATTGCCATGCTAAAATTGCCCATAGTGTTCAGGAATGTGTAGGTTAAGTGTTAGCCATGGGAAATGCAGGGTCATAGGGAGAGGGTAGGGATTGGGTCTGGGCAGAAGGCTGTTCAGAGGGTCAGTGTAGACTCTTGGACCGAATGGCCTGCTTCCAGACTATTGGGATTCTACGGATAACTTAACATGCTACGAAAATCACCTCATGATCTTTTGTTGCTCCCAGGCCCACTGTGTTGTTCTTTATTTGAACTTTAATGTTTTCTGTAGACCCCTGTTCATGAGCCCCAAGACCCTAGGAACAAGAAAGAAAAAAAAAATCACTTATTAATTAATTAGGGACACAAATTAAGTCAACAGTTCAAAAGTAGCTTTAGTAGCCTACCTTCCTCATTCACTAATACTAGGTAGATTTCAATTGTAAGGAAGATTAGCGTTTGCCAGTAAAATCAAGGCACTCGCACTCAGTATATCATAACTATCTCCAGACCATTTTGCCTCTTCTCAAATTACCCAACAAGTCAAAAACTTCAGACTCTTAACTCAAAAATCGCTCACTGAATCAGTTTCCAGCCCTAATGATCATCTGATTCAGCTTGCACAAATGAATAAATATTTTTCATACTTCACAAATTTGTCACAAGAATATATCAGTGAAATATACAGCAATCCACAAGTTCCATATAAGTGAGGTTTCACAATGTTGGAACAACTCTACAAAGGCATCTGATTACTTTCAGAACAATCTATTATAATCTCATGATGCATAATTCCTATCTCGATGTTAAGGATTAATTTCTAGTAATTTATTATAAAAATATTTTGATTCAATTTTTGAAATCCACTTCAATCATAAATAATTCTTCTATGTTGACAGATTTGATTTTATATACTGAGCAGAGGAACATGGAGGTGTGGAAAACGATTTTGTCCTCAAAAGCACAAGAAACATATCTTAACATCCAAATACATGCAGTTTTATTTTCTTCACTCGGGCTGTTTTCCCTGGAGAGTCAGAGGCTGAGCAATAACCTTATAGAGGTTTATAAAATCATAAGAGGAATGGACAGGGTAATTAGACAAGGTCTTTTCTTTGGGGAGGGTAAGTCCGGATCTAGAAGGCATAGGTATAGGGTGAGGGGGGTGGTGTGGAATTTAAAAGGGCCTTAAGGGGCAACCTTTCATGCAAAGGATGGTGTATGTATGGAATAAGCTGCTAGATTAAGTGGTGGAGGAGGCTACAATTACAGCATTTAAAAGGCATGTGGATGGGTACATGAATATGAAGGGTTTAGACGGCATGGGCCATGTGCTGGCAAGTGGGATTAGATTAGGTCAGGGTATGTGGTCAGCATGGACAAGTTGGACTGAAGGGCCTGGTTGCATGCTGTGCATCTCTGTAATGTAAGCAACTTATTTACATTGTTTACTTTTGATTTTCTCTCAAATGATGAAGCTCTCCTTTTTGCCCTGTTCAGTTTAAGATTTTAGCAACTTAACTGTTGCTGATTCTAGGAGCCAAGCAGAGGATATTTTAGATGGAAGCGCCTTGAAAACAGTGCATATCATAAGGTTTAAAGCAGATTTTGAAAAGGTCAAGAAACAATTAAAATTTTAAAATATTCAAATCAAGGACAGCTAATTTTAGAGTAAAAAAGGGATCAAGACTGCCAGGTGAATTGGAATCAAAGCATGACAAATAAAAAACAAAACAAGTAATATAATTTCTTCAAAAAAGGATTGGCTCACCACAGAAAAGGCAAGGAAACACATTTAAGTTAGAGCTCTCAATGACTGAGATTACATAGATTGAAATTAAACAGAAAAAGAAAGCTTCTGACATACTGCAGACTTGTAATGCAATATACTACCAAGCTGAACACAGAAAATGCAATAGAGAACCAGAAATAAAGGAGGGAAAAAAATCAGTATATATGAGATTTATATTTTTGGCAACACGGTGGCTCAGTGGTTAGCACTGCTGCCTCACAGCACTGGGAATCCGGATTCAATTCCGGCATTAGTTGAGTCTGCACATTGTCCCTGTGTTTGCATGGGTTTCCTGCCACAGTTCAAACATGCGCAGGTAGGTGGATTGTCCGTGCTAAATTGCCCTTGGTGTTCAGAGATGTGTCGGCTAGGTGGATTAACCATGGAAATGCAGGATTACGGGGATAAGGAGAGTCTGTGAGATGTTCTTTGGAGGTCAGTGCAAACGCAGTGGACCAAATGGCCTCTTTCTACAATGTAGGAATTCTTTAATTCTAACATAAAATGGAACCAAAAAGTATATTTTTAAAATACAAATAGTAGGCAGAGACAAAGTAAGGGTGGGAATAATTAGGGATTAACAAAAGGATTTTATAATGAAGAAAAGCACACGGTTGAGATAACAAATAGAGACTTTGCATTCATCTTCACTGGAGAAGAAAATATTGCTAATGTCAAAATCAAGGTAAAGACACTGAGAAGATGAAATAAATAAAGAGCAAAAATTTAAAAGATTGACACTCAAAAACGAAAAGTCACTGGCCTCAGTAAAGGGCAGAGATAGAAGTTCTGACAACAGTTTTCCAATCTTGTTTAGATATAGGAATTATGAAATTAGAGGATTACAAATGTTAGTCCTGTTCAAAAATAAGGAGAAGAATAAACACAAAGATTATGCTGGAAGATTATGCTGGAAAAACTTTTAGAAGCAATAATCTCAAGACAAAAATTTATTGTCACTTGACTATCATCAGCAAGTGAAAGAAAAATTGCCTTCAGCTATATGGTTTGAGTTATTTGAAGTTACAGAAAAGTTATATAGAGGGTATGGTAATATGTAGTGCAGCTTTCAAAAAGGGTTTGAGAAAGTCCCACACAATAGACTGATTTGTAAAGTCAAATGCCATGTGAAGAAAAGACTGCAGCAGCATGTATATAAAACTGACTCAAAAAATAGCTCTAGGTGAAAAGTACATAGTGGTGTTGAGATTGTTAATTGGACTACCGTTCTCTCTGATGTACATTAATCATTTGGTTTTAACTTTCCAGTGTAAAATTATAAAGTTATACTACAGTGACCTTGGAAATTTATAAAAACAATTAAAAGGATAGAAACAGATACAGGAAGATTCACAATAATGCAATTTAACAAACAAGAGTTTTAAGCATGGAGGGATCCAGATAGATGATGAGGATCTGAAAAGAGGTGCCTAATGATCTAGTACATTTGGTTGTGCTAATTTCCCCTGATTCAGGAAAAGGTTCCACTCAACTCAAAAAAGAGTAAATATAAACCCTCTATTCAAGAAAGGAGGAGGCAGAGAAAAGGAAACTATAGGCCAGTTAACTTGATGTCTGTCATGAGATTATTAGAATTGA
Source organism: Chiloscyllium plagiosum (assembly GCF_004010195.1). NCBI lineage: Eukaryota > Metazoa > Chordata > Chondrichthyes > Orectolobiformes > Hemiscylliidae > Chiloscyllium > Chiloscyllium plagiosum. Next base: position 55,884,411 of record NC_057712.1, read on the forward strand.
AAATTAAAGAGACTAAAGCTGTGCACTTAGAAAATGAGGTAATCAGCAATACTTTGTTAAAGGAAATCATGTTTAACCAGTTCAAGACTTTGAAAGACTAATGTGTTATGGATGAAAAGGGAGCCTTCTTATGGTACAAGAATTTCTAGAAATCAATTGATAAAATGCCATTTCAAAAGGTTACTGTGAAAAATAACAAAATCATGCTACAGGGCATAACATGAATGGAAAGATTTGCTGGAGAAAGTGAGGTCTGCAGATGCTGGAGATCAAAGTTGAAACTTTATTGCTGGAACAGCACAGCAGGTCAGGCAGCATCCAGGGAACAGGAGATTCGACGTTTCGGGCACAGGCCCATTCCTGAAGAAGGGCCTGTGCCCGAAACGTCGAATCTCCTGTTCCCTGGATGCTGCCTGACCTGCTGTGCTGTTCCAGCAATAAAGTTTCAACCTGGAAAGATTTGCTGGCTGGCAAAAAAATACAGTAGGCATAAATGGTCTTTGTCTGATTGCCAGAATATAATGAGTGGAGCTCTGCATGGGTCTCAGCTTTTTTACAATTTACATCAATGACTTCTATCAGGGAAGCAAAGACGTAATAGCTAACTTCACAGGCAACAAGATAGACAGTATGCTGTGAAGATAATATAAGGAGACTGCAGATGGGAATCATAGGTTTCATGGCTGATAGAGTACAATGATGAAAAATGTGAATTGTTCCCTTTGGTGTGAAGAATAAAAAAAATACATAAATGGAAAATGACTGCAGAATTCATAAGTGAAGATTTAAATGTTTTAGACGGGTCAGAGGTGGGGGTAAAAGAGGGGGAGGTGTGGCATTGCTTGTCAAAGATAGTATTACAGTGGTGGAAAGGACGATGGATGAGGACTTGCCATCTGAGGTAGTTTGGGCTGAGGTTAGGAATAGGAAAGGTGAGGTCACCCTGTTAGGAGCCTTTTACAGGCCTCCTAATAGTCCTAGAATCATTGAAGAAAGGATAGGGAAGGTGATTCACGAGATGAGTGACAGTAATAGGGTGGTTGTTATGGGGGACTTTAACTTTCCTGATATTGATTGGGAAAGCTATAGCTCAAGTTCGTTAGATGGGTCAGTGTTTGTTCAATGTGTGCAGGAGAGTTTCCTGACACAATATGTAGACAGGCCAACAAGAGGTGAGGCCATACTGGATTTGGTTCTGGGTAACGAACCAGGCCAGGTGTTAGAATTAGAGGTAGGTGAGCACTTTGGGGATAGTGACCATAATACGGTGATTTTTACACTCGTGATGGAGAGGGATAAGTGAGGACGACAGGGCAAGAGTTATAGCTGGGGTAAGGGAAATTATGATGCGGTGAGGCATGACTTAGGATGTGTGGCTTGGAAAAGTAGACTCCAAGGCAAGAGTGTAAATGATATGTGGAGATTGTTCAAGGAGCAACTATTGAGTGTCCTTGATAATTATGTACCGGTCAGGCAGGTAGGAAAGGGTCGTGCGAGGGAGCCGTGGTTTAATAAGGAATTGGAATCCCTTGTTAAATGGAAGAGGGCGGCCTATCCCAAGATGAGACGTGAAGGTTCAATGGGGGCGATTGAGAGTTA
>NC_057712.1:55886027-55907400 GCF_004010195.1 Chiloscyllium plagiosum
AAAATTTAGGAAAGCTGTCTCAGAGACTAGTCAAGTAACAGCCTGACACAGTCATACTCACAGAACAAACCTTACAATGTCCCCATTGGAGGTATGGCATTGAGGGTGAGTTGGAGGTTTGGATTAGGAATTGGCTGGATGGAAGAAGACAGAGGGTAGTAGTTGATGGCAAATGTTCATCTTGGAGTGCCGTCACTAGCGGTGTTCCGCAAGGATCTGTTTTGGGACCATTGCTGTTTGTCATTTTTATAAATGACCTGGAAGAGGGGTTAGAAGGTTGGGTGAGCAAGTTTGCGGATGATACGAAAGTCTGAGGAGTTGTTGACAGTGAGGAAGGATGTGGCAGGTTACAGCGGGATATAGATAAGCTTTAGAACTGGGCAGAAAGGTGGCAAATGTAGTTCAATGTAGCTAAGTGTGAGGTGATTCACTTTGGGAAGAATAACAAAAAGATGGGGTACTGGGCTAATGGTCGGATACTTGGTAGTGTGGATGAGCAGAGGGATCTTGGTGTCCATGTACACAAATCTTTGAAAGTTGCCACTCAGGTAAATAGTGCGGTGAGGAAGGCATATGGCGTACTGGCTTTTATTGGTAGAGGGATTGAGTTCCGGAGTCCTGGGGTCATGTTGCAGTTGTATAAGACTCTGGTGCGGCTGCATCTGGAGTATTGTGTGCAGTTTTTGTCGCCATACTATAGGAAGGATGTGGAGGCACTGGAACGGGTGCAGAGGAGGTTTACCAGGATGTTGCCTGGTATGGAAGGAAGATCGTATGAGGAAAGACTGAGACACTTGGGGCTGTTTTCATTAGAGAAAAGAAGGTTTAGGGGTGACTTGATTGAGGTGTACAAGATGATTAGGGGGTTAGATAGGGTTGACAGTGTGAACCTTTTCCCGCGTATGGAGTCGGGTATTACAAGGGGGCATAGCTTTAAATTAAGCGGGGGTTGATATAGGACTGAAGTTAGGGGTAGGTTCTTCACTCAGCGAGTCGTAAGTTCATGGAATGCCCTGCCAGTAGCAGTGGTGGACTCTCCCTCTTTATGGGCATTTAAGCGGGCATTGGATAGGTATATGGAGGATAGTGGGTTAGTATAGGTTAGGTGGGCTTGGATCGGCGCAACATCGAGGGCCAAAGGGCCTGTACTGCGCTGTATTCTTCTATGTTCTATGACTCCAGATGTTCCAATCCAAAACAATTAACATGCAGCTACAGCAAGTGATTGAGAAGGTTATTATGAAAAAAACTGAACATGAAATAAAAGATGGTATACTTCAATCATACCAGGCATTGGTGAGACCACATTTCAAATATTAAACGAAGGACTAAAAGCATTAGAAACAATTCAGAGAAGGGAGAAAGTGAGGACTGCAGATGCTGGAGATCAGAGTCGAAGAGTGTGGTGCTAGAAAAGCACAGCCGGTGATGCAGCATCTAACAAGCGGAGAGTCAATTCTCCTGCTTGTTAGATGTTGCCTAACCGGCTATGCGTTTCCAGCACCCCACACTTCGACATTTCAGAGAAGGTATCTGGAACGATCAAATTGTCTTGTGAGAATAGGTTGGACAGACAGAGCTTGTTTCCACATGGGGTTTGAAAGAGTGAGGGGTGACTTAATTGAAGTTTATACAATCCTGAATGATCTTGACAAGATAGGCATGGAATAGATGTTTCCTCTTGCAGGTAAGCTCAGAACTAGAGAACTAGGGGTCATCCTTTCAGAACCAAGAGGAGAATTTTTTTTTCTCTGAGGATAAATCAACTTTGGAAATCTGCCTCACAAGGTGACTACAGAACCATTAAATATTTTTAAGGCAGACATTGATTCTCTTGCCTCCCAAGAATATAAGGTTATTTGGGGATAGATGGGAATGTGGAATTCAACATACAAACAAATCAGCCAGGATCTGGTTGAACTGCAAAGCAGACTTGACGAACCAAATGGTCTACACATCTGTCCCCCTTTCATATGTTCAAAGGTTTTATTCTGGTAAGATATGAGTTGAAGCAACACTAACTGATACAATTTCAAGAGGGGTAAAAGAAAGACTGTTGTGTATACGAACATTAACGTTGAACTGAGAGAGGGCAAGTTGGAATGCCGTTTAAAAAGGAAACAAACAGGAATGTTCATGTTTTAAACAGCAGCAAATTACTGAAACAAAGAGGTCATGGGAATAGCACAGAAAATAACATTGAAGTAGACAACAATCATGATCTAAAATGGTGCAGCAGACGTAAGGGGTCGAATGGCCAACTCCTGCTCCTATGTCTGTGTTATGTAACCTTTCCAAATAGTTATTTAGGTTCCAGCTAGAAAATCACATTGGATACTTCACGAAGGATGTAAAGAAGGTGTAAAGAGATTTTTGCGAGTGACAGAACCAGAAGCTTAAAGAAAAACACCTGTTTGGTACTTCACAGCTTCCTGGACTCAACAGATTTTAATTATGTCAGATGCTTCCTTTTTTGAAAGAAAGCACCTATTAGAAATTATTCTGTTTTTGTCATTTTCCCTGCTCTATACCTATCTTTTGCTTCTTTTCCTGTCTCATTACTTACCCTTATTTGTACTGTGATCCTTTGCTACTAAAAACCACCTGCCTGTCACCCTATAACAGACCTCCCATTTTCTTCTTTCCTTTCTTTCCTTCAAGCACTAACTCATCCAACTTACCAGCCGCTGTACTTACCTAAACATGAATTATTTCTAATTTCTTTCACATGTGCTGATTCTGACAACACCCAGCTGGGCAAGTGGCAGGTGACATGTGCCAAGCAATGATCTTCTCCAACAAGAGAGCATCAAACCATCTTCCCTTGACATTCTAAGGCAGTACAATTGCTGAACCCCACACTATCAACATCCTTGGGTTACTATGGACCAGAAACTGAACTGGACTTGCCATATGATCTGCCCTTGTAGTTACAGCCCCTGGAGTCTGCTCAGATTTTAGATAGATTATGGCTGATCCTTCACATCTTTCCTGCCCTTTTTCCATACCCCTTGATTCCTCCTCTATCAAGAATTCTACCTATTTCAGCCTGTGAAATATACACAAGAACACTGCCCCCACATGTGTCTGTGGCTAGAATTTCTAAAGACTCTCAACCCTTTGAGAAAAATTCCTCCTCTCCTCAGTCTTTAATTTGCACCCCTCAACTCTGAGACTTCACCTTCTGGTCCGAGACTCTCCCAAGAGGTGAAACATCCTTTTAGCATGTACCCTGTCAACCCTTGAAGAATCTTGTATATTTCAATGAGCTCAGAAGATAGCAGCAAATAACTCACTTTCTTACTCTCCAAAGCCTGTCCACCATCTACAAAGCACAAATCAGGAGTGTGATGGATTATTCCCTACTTATCTGTAGGTATGCAACTCCAACACCACTCAGGATTTTGACATGATCCAGGACAAAGCAACCCACTTAATAGTACTTCCTCTACAAACATTCATACTTTCAAACTTTGATGCTCAGTAGCAGCAATATGTACCATATTCAAGATGAACTGCAGAAAATCACAAAGACTACAGCATATTCCAAATTCATAAGAACAACGGGTACATGGGAACTCCACAACCTGCAAGTTCTCCACCAAGGAATGTGCCTTCCTGACTTGGAAATGTATCACTGTTCCTTCATTGTTGTTGTGTCAAAGTCCTGGAACTCCCTCCCAAATGAATTTGTGGGTCTACTTACACTAAATAGTTTGCAGCTGGTCACGAAGGCAGTTCACCACCACCTCTCAAGGATAATAAGGGATGAGTAGTAAGCTCTGTAATGAAGCCCATATCTCATGAATAAATTACAAAGAAGCAATCAACTGGAAATATTAACTTTTCTCCTTCTCTCCACAGATGCTGCAAGGCCTGTTAAACATTTTCAGCATTTTCTGCTCTTATTTCGATTTCCAATATCCACAATACAGTATTTTTGACTAGGTGCCAAGGGTACAAACTTTCATCTACATGAAGTAGTCCAGGAAGCTATGATTGTTCTGTTTAGAGCAGAGAAGGCAAAAGGGAGATTTATTCAAGATGTTCAAAATTAGAGGGAGTTTAGACAGAGCAAATCAGGACAAACTGTACCTGAGAAGGTGGATAATGTTTTAAAAATCATCCTTAAACATTCTAATAAAAACCAAACAAATTATTCATAATTCACACATTTCACTCCGCTTTCACCTTTCCTTTTGACCACCCCATTTTTTCCAACATCTTCTGCCCAAATCTGGACTCATCATTGCTCCAGGTGTTGTTCCTTGGATCCACAGACCACTTCTGCTTTTTACGGGCTACAAAATAAAAAAGGAAACCCGATTGATATTCCATCTGGTCTTGCAAATTCCGTTTCTGTTATACTTACACCAGAGACATTAGTCCCACATCTGTCACTCCACACAAGTCCCCAAGTACAAGTCAAACAAGATAATAAGTGGGATATCAAGGAAAAGTCAATAAAATGTGGCACTGCAAAAAGCATAGCAGGTCAGGACCTGATGAAGGGTTAAGCCCAAATCGACTGTCTTGCTCCTCAGATGCTGCCTGACCTGCTATGCTTTTTCCAGCACCACACTTCATTGACTCTAACTTCTCCAGCATTTGCAGTCCTCATTATCTCCTGGATATCAAGGGAAGGGAAGGAAAAAAAAGAGGAGAAAAGTGAAGGGAGTCAGGTTAGAAAGAAGCAACTTATTTTGCACATCTGAATGTACATTTGCTTTTTCTCTTCAAATGACATATTTGCTGTGGACAGCAGATTTAGCTTCACATTTCTTGTTTTAGCTCAAAATGTACTGAACAGTGTTACACAAGTTGCAGGATTATATATCTGGTTGCACATGTCTGTTGGAGATGAAGGCATCAGAGTCAATTAATTCTTTAACACTTTCAATCAGTTTTCAATTGATGCACCTGAGACTGTTATTTTTAAACATAACTAATTTTTGACATGTTTAATGCCTAAGTATTTGTAACAAAGCACAATGGTACCATTATATCCTGTACTGAAGTGATTGCTGTATAATTACTACCTAAATTATGTGTCCCAAGTACTGTCATGTAGTCAATGCAACAGCTCATACAAAGTACAAAGAACAAAGAAAATTTACAGCCCAGGAACAGGCCCTTCAGCCCTCCAAGCCTGAGGTGATCCAAATCTACTGTCTAAACCTGTCGCCCAATTCCTAAGCATCTGTATCGCTCTGCTACCCACCTACTCATGCATCTGTCCAGATGCATCTTAAATGAATCTACCATGCCTGCCTCTACTACCTCTGCTGGCAACATGCTCCAGGCACCTACCACCCTCTATGTAAAGTAATTGCCGTGTGTATCCCCCTTAAACTTTTCTCCTCTCACGCTGAAAGCATGATCTCTTGTTATTCAATCCTTCACCCTGGGAAAAAGCTTATCTCTATCTACCCTGTCTATGCCCTTCATAATTTTGTAGACCTCAATCAAGTCCTGCCTAATCTCCTTTTTTCTAATGAAAACAATCCTAACCTACTCAACCTCTCTTCATAGCTAGCATCTTCCATACCAGGCAACATCCTCGTAAACCCTCTCTGCACCCTCTCCAAAGCATCCACATCCTTTTGGTGATGTGGCGACCAGAACTGTACACACTATTCTAAATGCAGCCGAACCAATGTCTTATACAATTTTAACATGACCTGTCAGCACTTGTATTCAATATCCCGTCTGATGAAGGCAAGCATATCAGATATCTTTCTGACCATTCTATCCACCTGTGCAGCAACCTTCAGGGTACAATGGATCTGAACTCCCAGATCTCTCTGCTCAAAGTTTTCCCAAGGCTCTTCCATTTACTGTATAATTCGCTCTAGAATTAGACTTCCCAAAATGCACCACCTCACATTTGCCTGGATTGAATTCCATCTGCCACTTCTCCGCCCAACTCTCCAGTCTATCTATATTCTCCTGTATTCTTTGACAGTCCCCTATGCTTTCTGCTACTCCACCAATCTTCGTGTCATCGACAAACTTGCTGATCAGACCAACAGTGCCCTCTTCCAGATCATTTATGTATATCACAAACAACAGTGGCCCCAGCACTGACCCCTGTGGAACACCACTGGTCACCTTTCTCCATTTCAAGAAACTGCCTTGAACTACTACTACTACTGTCTCCTGTTGCTCAACCAGTTCGTTATCCACCTAGCTAGAACACCCTGCACACCATGTGACTTCACTTTTTCCATTAGTTTACCATGGGGAACCTTATCAAACACCTTACTGAAGTCCATGTATATGACATCTTCACCTGTCAATTTGGTCACTTAGAGTCATAGAGATGTACAGCACAGAAACAGACCATTCAGTCCAACACGTCCGGGCCGACCATATATCCCAACCCAATGTAGTCCCACCTGCTAGCATCCGGCCCATATCTCTCCAAAACCTTCCTACTCATATACCCATCCAGATAGCTTCTAAATGTTGCAATTGTACTAGCCTCCACCTCTTCCTCTGTCAGCTCATTCCATACACATACCACCCTCTGCGTGAAAAAGTTGCCCCTTAGGTCTCTTGTATATCTTGCCCCCTCACCCTAAACCTTTGCCCTCTAGTTCTGGCCTCACCCAACCCAAGGAAAAGACTTTGTCTATTTATCCTATCCATGCCCCTCATGATTTTATAGACCTCTACAAGGTCATCCCTCATCCTTCAACACTCCAGGGAAAATCGCCCCAGCCTATTCAGCCTCTCCCTAAAGTTCAAATCCTCCAAACCTAGCAACATCCTTGTAAATCTTTTCTTAACCCTTTCAAGTTTCACAACATCTTTCCAATAGGAAGGAGACCAGAACTGCACGCAACATTCCAACAGTGGCCTAACCAATGTCCTGCACAGCTGCAACATGACCTCCCAACTCCTGTACTCAATACTCTGAAATAAAAGAAAGCATACCAAACGCTGCCTTCACTATCCTATCTAGTTGCAACTCCACTTTCAGGGAGCTATGAACCTGCACTCCAAGGTCTCTTTGTTTAGTAACATTCCCCAGGACCTTACCATTTGTTTTAAAAAATTCTCAAGGTCAGGTTCGTAGAGAGTAGTCTGACACAGAACAAACGACCAAGAGGCGAGTCTGCTAGAATATGGGCATTTTATTCCCCGCAGCGTCGCCACAACGGGTCTGGCTTATACTCACTCTACATGTTACCGGAACTGGGAGCCGTCAGTTCTCGTAGAGCGGTTGCCAACAACCCACGCTCGGCGGTTAAACGTAACCCCGGAGCAGACTCACCGAACTGGAGACTTTTCCAGCTGATATACTCTTTTCCAGATATAAACATTCATGTGAACAGCAGAGCAAGGCTAAAAAACACATTCCATTCTGGTTACATACAGATAAGAAGATTCACACGGGGAGGTGTGTAATAAGATTCACACGGGACTAAGCAACACCTCCATTCCGGTTAGATTCACACATGTATTGGGACATAATTTTTAACCGTTTCACCACATTCCACTGCTTGGAATTTTACACCACACCATTAAGTGTATAAGTCCTCCTAAGATTTGCTTTCCCAAAATGCAGCACCTCACATTTATCTAAATCAAACTCCATCTGCCACTCCCACTGACCCATCTAATCAAGATCCCGTTGTAATCTAAGGTAATCTTTCTAACTGTCCACTACACCTTCGATTTTGGTGTCATCTGCAAACTTACTAACTATACCTCTTATGTACACATTCAAATCATTTTTATAAATGATGAAAAATAGTAGACCCAGCACCAATCCTTGTGGTACTACACTGGTCACAGGCCTCCAATCTGAAAAACAACCCTTCACCACAACCCTCTGTCTTCTACCTTTGAGCTAGTTCTGTATCCAAATGGCTAGCTCCTCCTGTATTCCATGAGATCTAGGTTCTGGATTCCTGATTAAGGGCTTCTGCCCGAAACGTCGATTTTCCTGCTTCTCGGATGCTGCCTGAACTGCCCTGCTTTTCCAAAACCACTAATCCAGAATCTAGTTTCCAGCATCTGCAGTCATTGTTTTTACCTTCCATGAGATCTAACCTTGCTAACCAGTCTCCCATGGGGAATCTTGTCAAACACCTTACTGAAGTCCATATAGATCACGTCGACCATTCTGGTCTCAATCCTCTCTAAACTATTTGCAGTAATTCAGCTGTGGTTGGAGTCGTGCCTTGTACAGATTTAGTAAAACCTCCTGAGTTTTATACTCCATTCCCTTTGAAGTAAAGGACAACATTCCGTTTGCCTTCTCAATACTCACGGAATCAGGATGCCAGCTTTTTGTGATTCATTGATGTGAACTCCCAAAGCCCTCTCTTCTGTAGTCTCTCTTTATTTTAATAATATTCAGCTCTTTCGTTTTTCCCACAATAGATTCCATCTGGCAAATTCTTGTCCACTTCTTAATTTGCTTATCCCTCTGCAAAATCTGTGTGCCATTATTACCACTTGCCTTCCCACCTATTTTTGTGCCATCTGCAAACTTGGCCATAGTACATCCACTTTCGTCATCCAAGTCATGAATACATACTGTAAATAATTGTGGTGCCAGTATTGATCCCTGCAGCACACTACTAGTTACAGGTTACCATCCTGAAGTTATTCCTTTTATCCCAACTCTGTCTTCTATTAGTTCGCCATCCTCTATCCATGCTAATTTACCACCTCCAATGCCATGAGCTCTTATCTTAATCACGTGTGGTACCTTATCAAACAAAAATCCAAATTCGTTACATGTAATGCTTTCTATCTGTGCTGCATGTTACCTCCTCGAAGAATTCTGGTAAATCTGTCAGGCAAAACTATCTCTTCATGAAGCCATGCTGACTCTGCGTTACCATATGATGCATTTTGAAATGGTCTGCTATTACATTCATTATAACGGATTCTAAAATTTTCCAACAACAGATGTCAAGCTTAGTATGGAAATGTGTTGCTGGAAAAGCGCAGCAGGTCAGGCAGCATCTAAGGAACAGGAGAATCGACGTTTCAGGCATTAGCCCTTCTTCAGGAGAAGGGCTAATGCCCGAAACGTCAATTCTCCTGTTCCTTAGATGCTGCCTGACCTGCTGCGCTTTTCCAGCAACACATTTCCATCTCTGATCTCCAGCATCTGCAGACCTCACTTTCTCCGTCAAGCTTAGTAGCCCATGTGTAATTATTGTTGTAAATTTCTTTCCCTTTTAAATCGAGGTGTTACTATTGGCAGTTTTCCAATCCGCAGGGATTGCTTCATATCCTAGGATGCATGCCATTAGGTCCAGGCAACCTATCAATTTTTAGCATTAGTTTCCCTAGCACTTTTTCTCTAGTGATAGTTATTTTGTTTACTTGTTATCCTTCTTTTGCACCTTGATTATTTCATAATTTTGAAATACTGTTAATATCTTCTACTGTGAAGACTAATGCAAAGTATTCATTCAACTCCTCTGCCATTTCCTGGTTCTCCATTATTATTTCTACAGTCTTTTTCTTTAAGAGGCCTATGTTCACTTTGGCTTCTCTCTTTTTACATATTGAAAGAAGCTCTTGCTGTTCATCTTGATATTACTTGCAAATTCTGGCATGTTGCCATCGACTGTCTGGACTCAGACACAAATAATGATCCCGAGTGAGAATCTGATGGGTTGTATTTATGAGTGTAACCGCATACTGAACACAAATCTTTGTCTCCATGTTGGGTGCAGAGAAGAGGTGAACCAAATAAATTTTAAAAATTAAAAATTGCAGTACTTAACTGAATCAGTTAAAATATTTCTCAATGAGTTTTAAAAGAAACATAGGAATAATAACAATAACACATAACATTATTACAGGAAAATAAAATGTACAAAAAACATATTGGCATGTCATTTTTAGAGTAACTCACCATGGTCAATGTCTAGTTCCCAGAACTTACAGTAAATAACAGAAATGTTCATAGGAGAAGTAGTCTGTAATTTGATTTGTATCATCTTCTTCCTCCAAAAGGACAGAGCTTGTAGGACTTCCTCAAAAACTCTATTAAGTTGGTTCAGCACGATCTCCGCCACACAAAACCATGTTGCCTGTCACTGATAAGCCCATTCTTTTCCAAATATAAATAGATTTTATCCCTCAGTACCTTCTCCAGCAACTTTCCCACCACTGACATCAAGCTCACTGCTCTGTAGTTACCCAGAATATCCCTACTACCCTTCTTGTACAGGGAGACAACATGAACAACCAAGTAGGCAAAAGTGAGAACTGCAGATGCTGGAGATTAGAGTTGAGGGTGGGGTGCTGGAAAAGCACAGCAGGTCAGGCAGTATCCGAGGAGCAGAACAGTTGAAGTTTCCAGCAAAAGCGCTTCATTAGGAAGGGGCGATGAGCTGAGGGTGTGGTGAGACAAGTGGGAGGAGAAGGTAGCTGAGAGTGCGATAGGTAGATGGAGGTGGGGGTAATGGTGATAGGTCAGAGAGGAGGGTGGAGTGGATGGGGGAAGATGGAGAGGTACGACAGGTCATGAGGACAGTGCAGAATTGGAATAAGGTGGGGGAGTGGAAATGAGAAACTGGTGAAATCCACATCAACCCCATGAGGTTGGAGGGTTCCGATGCAGAAGATGAGGCATTCTTCCTCTAGGCGTCGGGAGTTTAGGAAGTGGTGATGGGAGTTGGCCCAGGATCTGCATGTCCTTGGCATAGTGGAGTTGAAGTGTGCGGCCATGGGATGGTGCGGATGTCCTGGAGATTTTCTCTGAAGCGCTCTTCGAGTAAGCGTCCTGTCTCCCCAACAGATACAGTAAATGAAGTGTGTGGAAGTGCAGGTGAAACTTTGACGGATGTAGAAGTTTCCTTTGGGGCATTGGATGGAGGTGAGGGGGGAGGTGTGGGCACAGGTTTTGCAATTCCTGCAGTGGCAAGGGAACATGCTGGGAGTGGAGGGTGGTTTGGTGGATCTGACGAGGAAGGCGCAGAGGGAACAGTCTTTATGGAAAACAGATAGGGATAGGGAGGGAAATATCTCAGGTGGTGGGGTCTGTTTGTAGGTAGCAGAAATGACAGAGGATGGTGCGATGTATACAGAGGTTGGTGGATGGAAGGTGAGGACCCAGGGGAGGGGGTCTGTCCTTGTTCAAGGGCACCTTTGAACCCCACCCCTCCAACTGCAACAAGGACAGACCCCCCCCCCCCCCGCATTATCCTCCACTATTTCCACCACTACAAACGGACCCCACCACCAGAGATATATTTCCCTCCCCATCCCTTACCACTTTCTTTAAAGACCATTCCCACCACCTCTGTCCAAGGCCCTAAAGGAGCCTTCCACATCCAAAGTTTCACCTACACTTCCACAAGTCATTTACCGTATCTGTTGCTCACAATGCGGTCTCCTCTACGCTGGGGTGACAGGATCCTTGTAGAGCACTTCAGAGAAAATCTCTGGGACACCTGCTCCAACCAAACCCACCATCCCAGGGCCGAATGCTCCAACTCCCCCCTCCCACTCCACCAAGGACATGCAGATCCTGAGCCTCCTCCATCACCACTCCCTCACCCCCTGCCACCTGGAGGAAGAACACCTCATCTTCCACCTCATTAATAGCATCAATGTGGATTTCACCAGCTAATACTAAGTGCTTACCTCTTTTTATATGTTCTCAACATAGCTAAGCCTGTGGGGGCTTATTTAACCAATCATTTTCACACTATTAATTGAGCATCTCAATTTAACAACAACTGCCCACCCAAACCAGGTCATAAAATTCCTGGCTTTTCATATTTAACTCCTGTCAGCTCACAGGCTCCCCCCTCACCAAACTCAGCTGGCTAGATGGTTTGTGTGTGGTTCAGGATAATGCTAACAAGTGGGAGTTGCTACCTTTTTGATGGGATGTTAAACCAAGGCTCCGTCTTCCCTCTGATAATGTAAAACATTCCACAGCACTATTTCAGAAAGTGAACAGTACCCTGGCCTACAGTATTAACCCCTCAAATGGCAGCGAAAAAAAAAGTCAGACAACATTGCAGTTTGTGGTATTTTACTGTACGGATTTTTTACATGACGACAACATTCGGATGAGAAAAAGAACTCCATGGGCTATGAAGCATTTTGGGACATGCTGGGATTGTAAAACGTGCTGTACAAATGCACTTTTCAGTGAGACACTGTAATGAATACCCTCACCCTCACCCAAACCAGTAACTCCGCGGGACCTTCTAAAGCGGTGCACGTGCCAGGCCTATACTCACGTTCTGCCAGCATCGCCATCGCCACCACAAAATGAATAACCACAAGGAGTTTTTTCGGAAATGCACCACTTTGTCTCGAACCAATCGTTTCCTTGCCTCGGAACGTAAACCAACCTGAGACCGGTAGGCCAGCGATGAGACTGCGCATGTCCGACCTGTGGCGTGGGCAAAGTGCGGTGATTGCGCATGCTCCGGTTTCCAGCTGGAGCTGCATGTTGAGAATTTTATCAATGTCATGTGTGACTCAATTGAGTGACTTTTGGAATTTTATAACTAGCCAAACGCAGAATTCAATCAAATATGCCAATATTTTAAATATCTTACGTTTTTTTTTAAAATGAATGGGAATTAGAGAAAGCATTCTCAATACCATTACATAAAACAAACAACTACAGATGCTGGAGATCTGAAATTAACAAAAACAGAAATTGCTTGAGAATCTCAGCAGGTCTGGTAGTATCCGTGAGAGGAAGCAGAGTTAACCTTTCAAGTCCAGTAGCCATCACAACTAGGAGCAGCAACGAATAGTATTCGTTCTGTGAGACCATGGGGTGGAGTGAGAAAGGAATCATCCGCCGTCATTTCCGCTACCTTAACCTTTCAAGTCCAGTAGCCATCACAACTAGGAGCAGCAACGAATAGTATTCGTTCTGTGAGACCATGGGGTGGAGTGAGAAAGGAATGAACAGGTAGGTGCAGACGACTAAAGGTAAAAACAAGGACTGCAGATACTGGAAACCAGAGTATAGATTAGAGTTGTGCTGGAAAAGCACAGCAGGTCAGTCGGCATCCAAGGAGCAGGAAAATCGACGTTTTGGGCAAAAGCCTTCATCAGGAATAGACAACTAATGGATTGTTGATAATAAGACAGAAAAGAAGAGAAGCTAGATTCCCTCCATTCCATTATTTCACTTCAACTTCTACTTTTATTTCATGTGTATGCTGCCTTCCCAAGGGCAATTAGAGATGGATAGCAATTGATCTTTGGTCTGATTAATTATTTAGTCGAGAGTGTGGTGCTGGAAAAGCACAGCAGGTCAGGCAGCATCAGAAGAGCAGGAGAATTGAAGTTTTGGGCAAAAGCCCTTCATCAGGAAAGTTTAGGCAGCATCCTTGATTACTGCCTGACCTGCTGTGCTTTTCCAGCACCACACTCTGGACTCTGATCTCCAGTATCTACAGTCCTCACTTTCTCCCGATTGGTTACTTAGTCTGCTTGATATATTCACTGTTACTGGACATCAGAGATTCCCCTGTAGGTAGTGCCAGAATGATATAAATGTAAAAGGAAAATCAATGCCAAAAGCATTGTACAAGACTGATGGTGCCACACTGCTAAAAGCTAGATTGTAATGTTAACATTTCTTAAAATTCATTCACAGGATGAGGGCATTGCTGGGTGGACAGTATTAATTGCCCATCCCAGAAGGCAGTTTAGAGTCAAATCTATTGTTGGGAGTCTGGAGTCACATATAGTCCAGACTAAGATGGCAGCTTCCTTCTGTAAAAGGCATTTGTGAACCAGATGGGGTTCTCTGGGAATCGATAATCGATAGCTATCATTACACTCTTAATTCCAGACTTTTTATACTGAATTAAAATTTGACCATCTGCCATGGGGGGGTTTCAAATTCTGATCCCTAAAACATTACTTGTGGCTCTAGATTAACAGAGGAGAAAGTGAGGACTGCAGATGCTGGAGATCAGAGCTGAAAATAGGTTGCTGGAAAAGCGCAGCAGGTCAGGCAGCATCCAAGGAACGGGAGAATCGACGTTTCAGGCATAAGCCTGAAGAAGGGCTTATGCCCGAAACGTCGATTCTCCTGTTCCTTGGATGCTGCCTGACCTGCTGCACTTTTCCAGCAACACATTTTCAGCTCTAGATTAACAGTCTAGCGATAATACCACTAGGCCATCGACTTCTAAAATACTGTGATGTCGACTGTGCATGCAAGTCCAGTTTCTGGCCACAATGTTATATAGAGCAACTTAACTTACTTAGTCAATAGTATAGTACTTATGGACCTCCCCTCTCCTACACTCAGTTTTCTTTCCCCAAAATGTTTTTAGCTTATACCTTCCCTTCCCCTCTTCCATCACAAATGGTTCAGTTGACCATTGTTAGTTTTTTTAGGTCATTTTAAAATATTAATTGCTGCCTAATATCATACACTTAACAACCTTAAATCCTATTTTTGCTCTTTGTTCATCCAGGATATCTCAGGATAATGTTCCAGGCCCAACCATCTTCAGCTGCTTCATCAATGACCTTCTCTCCACCATAAGGTCAGAAGTGGGGATGTTTCATGATGATTGCACAGTGTTCAGTACTACTCGTGACTCCTCAGATCCTGAAGCTGTCCATGTCCAAATGCAACAAGACCTTGACAATATCCAGGCTTGGCTGAAAGGGGGCAAGTAACATATATGCTACACGACTGCCAGGCAATGACCATCTCCAGTCCGAAAAATCTAACGAGAACCCTTTGTTATTAAATGGTGTTGCCATCACTAAATCCTCCACTATCAACATTATGACGTTACAGTTGACTAGAACCTCAACTGGAGGAGAAAGTGAGGTCTGCAGATGCTGGAGATCAGAGCTGAAAATGTGTTGCTGGAAAAGCGCAGCAGGTCAGGCAGCATCCAGGGAACAGGAGAATCAACGTTTCGGGCATAAGCCCTTCTTCAGGGATTCCTGAAGAAGGGCTTATGCCCGAAACATCGATTCTCCTGTTCCCTGGATGCTGCCTGACCTGCTGCGCTTTTCCAGCAACACATTTTCAGCTAGAACCTCAACTGGTCTCATCACAGATATACAGTGGCTACAACAGCACCTCAAAGGCTAAGAATACTGTAGCAATGTAACTCATTGCAATTTTTGAGAAGATGTGTACCTCAGGTTGAGGGTCAGGTTGTAAGTTTGCTTGCTAAGCTGGTAAGTTTGTTCTCAGATGTTTCGCCACCATCATCTGTGAGCTAAGTAACATCATCAGTGAGCCTCCGATGAAGCTTTGGTGTTCCATCTTGCTTTCTATTTATGTGTCTTGGTCTGTTAAGGTGAGTGATATCATTTCCTGTTCTTTTTCTCAGAAGGTAGTAAATGGGGTTCAAATCGATTTGTTTATTAATGGAGTTCTGATTTGAATGCCAGGCCTCTATGAATTCCTGTGCATGTCTCTGATTAGCCTGTTCGAGGATGGATGTGTTGTCCTTCTTTGTGTGTAAGGATACTAGGGATAGTTGGTCATGTCTTTTGGTGGCTAGTTTCCTGTTTGTCTGTCCAATATAGTGTTTGTTGTCATCCTTGCAGGGTATTTTGTATATGACATTTGATTTGTTGGTTGTCCTAAAGAACTCTGTACCAACAAACGGTCAATATATGATTGACACTATATCCACAAAAACCCAGTCTCTCTACCACCGTTACTGAGGGGTGTCAGTGTGTACTATTCACAAAATGCAATGCTTAAATTCACGAAAAAGTCTTAGATAACACCTTCCAAACCCACAACCATTCCCATCAAGAAGAATCAGGGCAACGGATGCATCTGAACACCCAACTGGCCTGTAAGTTCCTCTCTAAGCCACTCACCATCTTAACTTGGACATATATCATTGTTCCTCAGTGTCACTGAGTCAAATCCTGAATTTCATTCCCTAATCGGATTGTGGCTCTCCTACAGCATGTGCCATGCGTCAGTTTAAAAGCTCACCACCACTTTTTTGAGTGCAACTAGGAATGGGCAATAAATGTTGGCCTTCCAGTGACACCCTCGTCCCAAGAGTCTTATTAAACTAATAGCTCATTTTCACGACCCATTCAGCGTATTACTATGTCTGCCTTGCCTAACTTGCATGCTATTCTTTGGCTCAACCTGATTGTTCACACAATTGAGCATGTAGAAGAGTAGCTGCCCCATTAAGATGGACATCAGATGCCACAGAGAGCTGTGGAGGCAGAGTCTTCATGGTATATTTAAGACTAAGGTGGATAGACTCTTGACCATTACGGGTATCAAGGGTTATGGGGAAAGGGCGGGCAACTGGACGTGAGGGATGTTGGATTAGCTATGATCCTAGTAAATGATGGAGCAGGCTCAAATGTCCAAATTGCCTTCTGTTCCTATTTCTTATGGTCTTGTAGTCTTATGGAGGTATTGCTGGCAAGAACCAGCAGTGTAACCTGCAGGAACATGCAGTTTGGAGGTGAGATCGTTTCTTGGTGTTTTCCACAATGCACAAATTGATCCATGTAACAAAGTCAGCCTGTCAGGTGATGGGGACAGTGAGAATAGTAGTCTAGGAAAGTTATTACCGCTAAAGGGAAAAAAAAACGAACTAAATAATTTGTCTTAACCTTCTGCCTTTCACAACGTGAGGATGTCACAGAGCACTTTAGAACCAATTAATTACATCCTTATGAAGTATAGTCATGTTGTAATGCAGGAATGTAATTGCCACATTTTCAAATAGCAAATTTGAGTTAGATTCCAGACCGAAATCTGTCTTGACAGATCAGATTTTGTTTTGGTTTTAGTTAGCAAGGTGATCTTTCACTGATTACAAGCACACAATGCCTCAGCTTTGATTTTAACAATAAAACAGGAATATATTACACAAAAGAAATAAAGATAAAATCAAATAAATCAAGCTGTAACACTTAACAGATTTCAGAATGCATGGGACAACGTACAATCCCATCGATCCCAACACCATCCGCATTAGAGAGTACTCACACTACAGTACCCACGCTGGAGAGAATTCCCTTCTCTCACATTTTTAGGTTTGACATCCCTGTTTCTCTCAATTCCTAGTTTTGAGAGATTGATAGCCTTTTTCGTGATTAGATACAAATTGAGCTTAAATTTTAAATAACCCGATCAGAGTGCTATCCAAACACATCTGGCCTGGATCTTTCAACTCAAATCTCTACAGTGAGGTAACCTGTTCCCTAACTTTACAGAACAAGCTAAGATAAGCTGTTTCATACATCTCACCCCAATACTTTTGCAATTGAAAACAATGGTTTCCCAAGCCATGGGTTTGATTTTTCTAACTGAGAGAAACTAATGCTCTTCAATTTTTAGCTGATCCAATTGTAAAACTCTCACAAAGAAAAAAATCAAGAACACTCACAATCATACTGATTTTTTTTAAAAGTCATGGGTCCAGAAATACTGACAATCATTAAATCATCGCCACAGGCTAAAACTCAAAGCCGATTGTGCGCAGATGTTCGCAAGTAAAGGGATGGCTGAAAAATGGGAAGGCTTCAGAAATTAGATCATAGGAGTCCAGAAACAGTATATTCCTGTTAGGGTAAAAGGAAAGGCTGATAGGTGTAGGGAATGCTGAATGACTAAAAATATTGAGGGTTTGGTTAAGAAAAAGATGGAAACATATGTCAGGTATAGCCAAGATAGATCGAATGAATCCTTAGAAGTGTATAAAGGCAGTAGGAGGATACTTAAGAGGGAAATCAGGAGGGCAAAAAAGGGACATGAGATAGCTTTGGCAAATACAGTTAAGAAGAATCCAAAAGGTTTTTACAAGTACACTAAGGACAAAAGGGTAACTCGAGAGAGAATAGGGCCCCTCAAAGATCAGTAAGGTGGCCTTTGTGTGGAGCCACAGTAGATGGGGAAGATACTAAACGAGCATTTTGCATCAGTGTTTACTGTGGAAAAGGACATGGAAGATATAGAAAGTAGGAAAATAGATTGTGACATGTTGAAAACTGTTCGTATTACAGAGGAAGCTAGATGTCTTGATTAGATTAGATTACTTACAGTGTGGAAACAGGCCCTTCGGCCCAACAAGTTCACACCGCCCCGCCGAAGCGCAACCCACCCATGCCCCTACATTTACCCCTTCACCTAACACTACGGGCAATTTAGCATGGCCAATTCACCTGACCTGCACATCTTTGGACTGTGGGAGGAAACCGGAGCACCCGGAGGAAACCCACGCAGACACGGGGAGAACGTGCAAACTCCACACAGTCAGTCACCTGAGGCGGGAAATGAACCCGGGTCTCTGGCGCTGCGAGGCAGCAGTGCTAACCACTGTGCCACCGTGCCGCCCATTAAAAGTGGATAAAAATGCATAAAAGTGAATAAATCCCCAGGACCTGATCAGGTGTACCCTAGAACTCTGTGGGAAGCTAGAGAAGTGATTGCTGGGCCTCTTGCTGAAATATTTGTATAATCGATAGTCACAGGTGAAGTGCTGGAAGACTGGAGGTTGGCTAACATGGTGCCACTTTTTTAGAAAGGTGGTAAGGAAAAGCCAGGGAACTATAGACCAGTGAACCTGACGTCAGTTGTGGGCAAGTTGTTGGAGGGACTCCTGAGGGACAGGATGTACATGTATTTGGAAAGGCAAGGACTGATTAGGGATAGTCAACATGGCTTTGTGTGTGGGAAATCATGTCTCACAAACTTGATAGAGTTTTTTGAAGAAGTAACAAAGAGGATTGATGAGGGCAGAGTTGTGGACGTGATCTATATGGCCTTCAGTAAGGCGTTTGACAAGGTTCCCCATGGGAGACTGGTTAGCCAAGGTTAGATCGCGTGGAATACAGGGAGAACTAGGCATTTGGATGCAGAACTGGCTCAAAGGTAGAAGACAGAGGGTGGTGGTGGAGGGTTTTTTTCAGACTGGAGGCCTGTGATCAGTGGAATGCCACAAGGAGCGGTGCTGGGTCCACTACTTTGCGTCATTTATATAAATGATTTGGATGTGAGCATAAGAGGCATAGTTACTAAATTTGCAGATGACACCAAAATTAGAGGTGAAGTGGACAGCAAAGAAGATTACCTCAGATTACAACAGGATCTTGACCATGGGCCAGTGGGCTGAGGAGTGGCAGATGGAGTTTAATTCAGATAAATGTGAGGTGCTGCATTTTGGAAAAACAAAACTGAGCAGGACTTACACACTTAATGGTAAGGCCCTAAGGAAAGTTGTTGAACAAAGAGACCTTGGAGTGCAGTTCATAGCTCCTTGAAAGTGGAGTCGCAGGTAGATAGGATAGTGAAGAAGGCGTTTGGTATGTTTTCCTTTGTTGGTCAGAGCATTGAGTGCAGGAGTTGGGAGGTCATGTTGCGGCTGTACTGGACATTGATTAGGCCACTGTTAGGAATGTTGCATGCAATTCTGATCTCTTTTGTATCGGTAGGATGTTGTGAAACTTGAAAGGTTTAAGAAAAGATTTACAAGGATGTTGTCAGGGTTGGAGAATTTGAGCTATAGGGAGAGGTTGAATAGGCTGGCACTGTTTTCCCTGGAGCATCAGAGGCTGAGGGATAATTTTATAGAGGTTTATAAAATCATGAGGGGCATGGATAGGATAAATAGACAAAGTCTCTTCCCGGGCTGGGGGAGTCCAGAACTAGAGGATTAGGGTGAAAGGGGCAAGATATAAAAGAGACCTCAAGGGCAACTTTTTCATGCAGAGCGTGGTACGTGTCTGGAATGAGCTGCCGGAGGAAGTGGTGGAGGCTAATACAATTGCAACGTTTAAAAGCCATCTGGATGGGGATATGAATAGGAAGGGTTTGAAGAGATATTGGCCAGGTGCTGGCAGGTAGGACTAGATTGGGTTGGGATATCTGGTCAGCATGGACGAGTTGGACCCAAGGGTCTGTTTACATGCTGTACACCTCAATGACTCTATGATTCTATAATTGTCAGCATTTGTCATTATTACTCCCAGAAGCTCAGAGCAATATTTTGGAATCTAAATTTGCACAGTTGAAAGTGGAAATACAGGCGCTGCTGTGATTGTGTACTGGCCATAGGGTGGCCTGTTACAAAGCTGGATAGTCTGTAATCAAATCACTAAACTCAAATGTTAAGCAATGTTATAAAATTGGACTTTAAGTGTGGTAAGTCATAATTTCTGACTTACAGATCATTTCATATGATCCTGAAAAGCTAATCTTATGCTTCTATAATGTCAGTTCTTACATTGTTAGAATCATAGCTTTAAAATAGCAAAATGCTTTGTAGTTGTACTTCATCTTTAAATATCACAATTATTTTGTTCTTTGTAAATAAATATAAAAGTAAAGAACCATCAGTGCATTTTACTTGCTGATTTACTTTTTGTGAGTATTCATTAAGTGATTGGCAGGTTAGCCTGATTTAAGATATAATTACTTATATCTGTTGCTAGACAGCTGGAGTTCCCATTGACTTGGTACAAGATACAAACTAATTTTTGGAAGAGTGAATCCATACCACAGGTTACATTTTTTGAGGTTGAGGTCACAAAATCCAACCTCAATTTGTTACTGCGATGCTGGTTGAGGAATACTTATATTGGTCAGGAAACTGGGGATTCCCTGATGCTTTGCATCAAATGATGCCATGAGACCTTTTACATCTAATTTCTTGCAAGCTGGATCCCTGTGTTCCCCAATGCTAATCAGTTAGGTTTCCAACTTTCAGTTACTGTCCTGTATATTTGTTACAGTAACTACAGTGGCTCGGCATAGTGGCTCAGTGGTTAGTACTGGTGCCTCACAGTGCCAGGGACCTGCCACCTCGGGCAACTGTCTGTGTGGAGTTTGCACATTCTCTCACTGTCTGTGTGGGTTTCCTCCAGGTGCTACCGTTTCCTCCCACAATCCAAAAGAGGTGCAGGCCAGGTGAATTGGCCTCGCTAAAATTGCCCATAGTATTAGGTGCATTAGTCAATGGTAAAAATAGGGTAGGGGAATAGGTCTGGATGGGTTATTTTTTGGAGGGTCAGTATGGACTTGTTGGGCTGAAGGGCCTGTTTCCATACTGGAGGGAATCTAATCTACCAGACAGTGGCAGCCTCTGTCTTTCCAGCTGCCAACCCTGCACATTCCTCCTTACCAACATCATATGTCAAAATTGGGAGAGTTGTCTCAAAGATAACTCTCCCAATTGTGGGCGGCACGGTGGCACAGTGGTTAGCACTGCTGCCTCACAGCGCCTGAGAGCCGGGTTCAATCCCCGCCTCAGGCGACTGACTGTGTGGAGTTTGCACGTTCTCCCCGTGTCTGCGTGGGTTTCCTCCGGTTGCTCCGGTTTCCTCCCACAGTCCAAAGATGTGCAGGTCAGGTGAATTGGCCATGCTAAATTGCCCGTAGTGTAAGGTAAAG
>NC_057712.1:55908787-55915330 GCF_004010195.1 Chiloscyllium plagiosum
TTATGCCCGAAACGTCGATTCTCCTGTTCCCTGGATGCTGCCTGACCTGCTGCGCTTTTCCAGCAACACATCTCCGGCTCTGATCTCCAGCATCTGCAGACCTCACTTTCTCCTCAAAGATAACCATACTCCTGGAACATACCTTGTGATGTTTCAGGCACCACCATCGCCATCTCTGGTATATTCTGTCAATTGTTGAGACAAATGCACCAGAGATGAAGGAGTGACTATGGTAATCATAGCATTGACTCGGGACCCCATGAAACATATTGGCATCAGGTCAGGAAGTCTCTTGTTGATTACCCCTTACCATTCTCCCATGGTTGGTGAATCAGTGCTTCCTCATAGTTCATGCCCTAAGGGTGGCAATGTACTCTGGGTTGGGAAATCAATGACCATCACCAAGAGTAACTTGGCAGCATCACTACCAACCAACACCGAAAAGACACAATTGCTAGACTGGGTCTGTGGATATTGGTAAGGAAACCACAGGCAAAGGAAGAATGTAAGGGAAGGGAAGGGAAACACAAGTAAGGGAAAAATGTACTTAACTTCATTCTTATCAATTGGTCTATTGCAGATGCATTCATCCATTACAGTATCAGAAGGAGTGACCACCACGTAGTTCTTGTGGAGACAACATCTAATCTTCTCATGAGGATACCCTTCATCATGTTGTGTGTCACAAGCACCCAGCTGAATGGGACAGACTTTGAATGGATCTAACAATGCAAAACTAGCCATCCAAGAGGCACCTGTGTACCATCAATTGCAGCAGAATTATATTCAACAGCAATCTATAACTTCATGGCCCAACATATCCCCCACTCTGTAATTACCATCAACCTTAGGAGATTAGCACTGGTTCAGTGAAGCGTGCAAGAGGCTATACTAGATGCAGCACTAGTGAAACTACAGCATAGGGACTTTTGCATGCCAAACAGTGGAAGCAACAAGTGATGGATAAAGCTCTTCAACTTATCCAACTAATGGGTCAGATCTAAGCAATGCATTCCTGTCACATTGAGTTATGAATGGTGTTTGACAATTAAAGAACCAACAGATGGTACATGCTCCACAACTATCTCCATTCTCAATAACTGGATACGCAGCATATCAGCACAAAAGACAAGACTTAAATATTTGCAAATATCTTTAGCCATAAATGCCAAGTGGATGATCCATCTCAGCCTCCTCCTGAGGTCTGCAACAAACACTCGCAAGTTGTCAACCAACCCAAATCTATTCACGTCATATGAGATGATAAAACTGATGGAGACAATAGTACTGAGATTTATGCTCCATAATCAGCTGTGCCACTAGTATAACTGTTCTAGTACAGTTACAACACTGAATCTACTTAACATTGTGGAAAAATGCCCAGGTATTTCCAGTACACATAATTCAGGACAAATTCAACTTGCCCAATTATTGTCAAATTAGTGTACTTTTAATCATCAGCAACATGATGGAAGTTGCAGTCGACACTTATCAAGCAGCATTTGCCCTCACTTGTTCAGTTTGGGTTCTGCCAGAGCCACCCTATTCCTGATCTCATTGCAATTGTGGTCTAAACATGAACAAAAGAGCTGAAATTCAGAAATGAGGTGAGAATGACTAGTCTGCCTGGGCTCAAACAACATCAACTGCTTCCTTCTCTTCATTATAAGGCCAGAAGTGGGAATGTTCACTGATGATTTTGCAATATTTTGCACCATTCATGACTCTTCAGATCCTGAAGCAATCCAATCCAAATGTAGCATGGCCACATTCAGACTTGAGCTGTTAGACACACAAGGCCAAGACAAGGATTAACTCCAACAACAGAGATCACAACTCTCTCCTCTTGACATTCAATTTCATTACCGATGTTGAGACCTTCTTATCAACATCCCAGAAGTTACCATTGACCAGAAACTAAACTGGATAAGATAAATAGGTCCAGCAGGTTGGAGGTAGGAATTCTTCAATGAATAGCTTGAGATGTAAGAGATAGTCATTCCCTGGCAGTTGTGTAGCATGAATGTAACTTCCCACTGAGAAGCCCAAGGCTAAACATTGTCCAGACCCTGCTGCAAACAGACATGAACTGCTTCAGTATCTGAATAGTCACAATTGGTGCATCTTGTACAATCATCACCAAAAATCCCCAATTTTGACATTATAATTGAGGGAAGGTCATTGATAAAATAGCTGAAGGTTTTTGAGCCAAGGATACTACCCTGAGGAATTCCTGCAGGGATGTCCTGCAATTGGAATTACCAAGCTCCAACAACCATTCTGTTTGCATATTAATATCAGGCTGCAGATCTTTTACATTGAAAAATATAGGTGTACACATGACTTATTAGCTTTTATCAATAAATAGTCATTGTTTCATCTCAACAGATACCCACCATATTGAAACATATTCTGGAAAGGTTTCATTGAATGAGGTTGCTTGATTGCTCGTTCAGAGTTACAGCTTTTTTCAAGCACTCAATGAAGTTGCTCCATAATACATGTGGTGTCTCTAATGTCACCAGAACTAACTGGCAAAATGTTGTGTCTCTGGTGAGTTGACAAAACATTGATTTTTAAAAATCAGCTAGACACCATTTTGAAACCTTTGTCTCGGTAAATGGATTGTACCAGAACTGAGAGTTTATAACTATTAGAAAAGATAAAACAGGCTAGTCCTCTTTTTCTCTCAAAAAGAGAAAACAAAAGAAGGTATTTAAAATTATGTAAAATGATGTAGAGTAGGCACAGAGATGTGTTGCACTAATTGCATGAATAAACTAGAAGCTAAAATATAAGTTATGTACAAACAAATTCATTAAGGAAGTCAAGGAAAATGTTTTTATCCAGAGAATGGTTAGAAACTGCCATGCCTAGCCACAGTGTATTTTAACTCTTACATCTAGCAAAAGAACTATGATTCGACTCTTAATAATAATAAATAATAATATTTATTTGACACAATTAAGCACAACAAAATTAACAATTTACACTACAAATCTATCTTGTGCTTTAACTGAACTCTGGAAGATCTTGACCGTACTCAACATGGTGATGTCATCTGGTCTTCTCCCAATGTTCTCAGTGGTTATTCTTAAGTTACCACGCTGACTAGTGTTGCTACAATTCTTATACCCAAACACCTACGCACCCTTTTGGGAGGGTCTTCACTGTTCACCAATGGATTGGGGCTCTATCACCCTGATCGATCAGACCCAACCAGACATTAGCATGTCGATGGCAGAGTGATCTTTTGGTATCAATTCCTGGAGGTGCTGGGCACACATAGCCTCCTGCAAATAAGGGTTTGAGGTGCCCCCATGTCTGGTGCTCACCCCAATGTTTCTGATCACCCTGAGGATGACATTCCGTTGACTCTATTCAAACCCAAATTTGGGTGTGTATTGTAGGGTCTGCAGCCACCAGGTTGGTTGCAAACTGTCTGTTGGTAGCTGCAGTCTGTCTGGATTCTGTAGTATGTTTATTAGCACATTCACTTTGGTCTAGGCTTGACTTAGTTTCCCAGCATGCCTTAGTCATTGACCATTCTTGTTAAATTCATCATTTTCAGTAGCCTGTCCAGCCACAGTCCCTCCTTTTGACCCTAAATGTGAAGCGTGATGGATCACATAATCAGAGACCAATCTCCTTGTGGTGACTACACAATCATTCAGACTCAAACAAAGCACAATATATACTTAAACAACTAAACTTTTACAGATAGCAAATTAGAAAATCACACTAAACTAAGAGCAAGCAAACATGGTAAACTAAGATAAATAGGTAACAAAACACAATATATACTTAAACAACTAAACTTTTACAGATAGCAAATGAGAAAATCACACTAAACTAAGAGCAAGCAAACATGGTAAACTAAGAGAAATGAGAAATACAAAAAAAGTTCATAACGAGTAATGGGAAATAAAGTCTTAAACAAATGTTATAAACCACAAAAAAAGTCCATGATGTAAAATTGAAGAAACATTAAAGATCCGGGGAACGTTTTGTACAAACAATGGTAACTAATACTCACTAGTCTTAAACAAACGTTTACAATGTCACTGTAGCATTTAATAAGCTCGGGGAGACCATAAGTTGAGTAAGGTCTCCAGGTCCAGCTTGTTTGACAGTTCATTCTTCACCGGGCAAATTTAACAGTGAGAATGTGAGGTATGCCAGCATAACCAGAATCAGCAAGTACAGATGTGACACAAGATGGACCCAGGGATGGATTTGTATGTTGGAGCACCAGTCCCAGAAATCCTCCCGCCAAGTCATTACTTTAATTTCCTTTATTCGCTCTTTGGCATCATTGGGCTGTTGTATGACCTTGATGAAGATTCTACGGGCTGTGGCCAACCGGGTTCAAATCTGATGTAACTCCTCTGGCAGAGGCTGGAGACCAGTGTTATACTTCTCCAGATATTCCCTTAGAATTTGTCGGAGTTCCTCACTCGCATTGAACTCCACCATCTCCCTTTTATGTATATTTATCAGCTGAGTTAGGCCTATCCTGACAGGCATGTGTAACCTAATACAGAAGGTGGTGTTGGTGACATGACATTGGACTGTCCCATACTGATATGTGTGAAGTAAGGGTTGTGAGGCAGTATTCCCCTTCTCCCCTGTAGGCTACCCTGGATTATGTCGGTGTCCAGATTGCGAGCATCTGTGGCGCAATTCAGCCTGGTGTTTGTTTTGAAGCCACACCATGCGTGTTCATTTAAATAAATTGGGTAAAGGCATGTTATCACCGTATGAGTTTGTTGACACTCATCCTAAGTGGTGCCTATGAGCTTGCCTTCTTTCTCTACTGTGTACGGTAAGGTGCCGTCATATCCTATCCATAGACGGTCCTGAATAGTGCCGATAGAACATAGAAAAGTACAACCCTTTGGCCCATGATGTTGTGCTGAGATTTAATCCGAATGTAAAATATAGTAACAACCTACGCACCCCTCAACTCACTGCTCTCCATGTGCCTGTCCAGCAGTTGCTTAAATGTCACCAATGGCTCTGCTTCCACCACCACTGCTGGTAATGCATTCTATGCATTCAGAACTCTGTGTAAAAAACCTAGCTCTGATGTCTCCATTATGCCTTCCTCCTAATATCTTCCAACTATGGCTTCTCGTACCAGTCAATCCTGCCCTGGGGAAAAATCTCTGGCTATTGACTCTATCTATTCCTCTCATTATTTTGTACACCTCTATCAGGTCTCCTCTTCCTCCTTCTCTCCAGAGAGAAAAGTCTGAGCCTATTCAACCTTTCTTCATAAGGGAAGCCCTCCAGTCTAGGCAGCATCCTGGTAAACCTTCTTTGCACAGTCTCCAAAGCTTCTGTATCTTTCCTATAGTAGGGTGACTAGAACTGGACACAATATTCCAAGTGTGGCCTCACCAGGGACTTGTCGGGCTGCAGCAAAACCTCACGGCTCTTAAACTCTATCCCCCTGTTGATGAAAGCCAAAACACCATATGCTTTCTTAACAACCCTATCCACTTGATGGCAACTTTGACGAATCTATGTACTCACACACCCCGATCCCTCTGTTCCTCCACACTGCCAAGAATCCTGTCTTTAATCCTATATTCAGCATTAGAGTTCGACCTTCCAAAATGCATCACTTCACATTTATCCAGGTTGAACTCCATCTGCCATTTCTCAGCCCAGTTCTACATTCTGTCTATGTCGCGCTGCAGCCTGCAGTAGCCCTCTATACGACACGTCCAACCTTTGTGTCATCTGCAAATTTACTAACCCACCTGTCAACCTCATCATCCAAGTCATTTATAAAAACTACAAAGAGCAGAGGCCCAAGTACAGAACCCTGCGGGACCCCACTCAACACTGTCCACCAGGCAGAATACTTTCCATCTACAACCTTCTGTCAGCCAGCCAATTCTGAATCCAGATAGCCAAATCTCCCTGTATCCCATACTTCCTGACTTTATGAATGAGCTTACCATGGGGAACTTTATCAAATGCCTTGCTGAAGTCCATATACACCACATCTACTGCTCGACATTGTCGACCTGTCTTGATACCTCCTCAAAGAACTCAATAAGATTTGTGAGGCATGACCTGCCCTTCACAAAGCCATGCTGACTGCCCTTAATCACACTATGCTTTGCCAAATAGTCATAAATCCTATCCCTCAGAATTCATTCCAAAACTTTGCTGACCAAAGACGTAAGACTAGTTGGTCTGTAATTGCCAGCGATTTCCTTATTACCCTTCTTGAAAAGAGGTGATAATGTGTTGCTGGTAAAGCACAGCAGGTCAGGCAGCATTCAAGGAACAGGAGAATCGACGTTTCGGGCATAAGCCCTTCATCAGGAATGAGGAAAGTGTGTTCAGCAGGCTAAGATAAAAGGTAGGGAGGAGGGACTTGGGGGAGGGGCGTTGGAAATGTGATAGGTGGAAAGAGGTCAAGGTGAGGGTGATAGGTTAGAGTGAGGTGGGGGCGGAGAGGTCAGGAAGAAGATTGTAGGTTAGGAGGGCGGTGCTGAGTTCGAGGGATTTGACTGAGACAAGGTG
>NC_057712.1:55916245-55941945 GCF_004010195.1 Chiloscyllium plagiosum
TAGAAGGGTCGAGGAAGGGGAGGGAGGAATCTGGGACTGTCCAGGTGAATTTGAGGTCGGGTTGGAAGGTGTTGGTGAAGTGGATGAACTGTTCAACCTCCTCGTGGTAGCACGAGGCGGCGCCGATACAGTCATCGGTGTAGCGGAGGAAAAGGTGGGGGGTGGGGCCAGTGTAGTTGCAGAATATGGATTGTTCCACATATCCTACGAAGAGGCAGGCATAGCTGGGGCCCATGCGGGTGCCCATGGCTACTCCTTTCGTTTGGAGGAAGTGGGAGGATTAGAAAGAGAAGTTGTTCAGGGTGAGGACCAGTTCCGTCAGTCGAAGGAGGGTGTCAGTGGAAGGGTACTGGTTGGTACGGCGGGAAAGAAAGAAGCGGAGGGCTTTGAGTGTAAAGGGACTGGATGTCCATGGTGAAGATAAGGCGTTGGGGACCGGGGAAGCGAAAATCGTGGAGGAGGTGGAGGGCGTGGGTGGTGTCCCGGACGTAGGTGGGGAGTTCTTGGACTAAGGGGACAGGACCGTGTCGAGGTATGCAGAGGTTAGTTCTTGAAAAGAGGAACAACATTCGCCTCCTTCCAATCCTCCGGTATGACTCCCGTGGAGAGTGAGGAGGCAAATATCCTCGCCAGCGGCTCAGCAACCTCCTTTCTCACTTCCCGGAGCAGCCTCAGATAAATCTGGTCTGGCCCTGGGGACTTATCAATCTTAATGTTTTCCAAAATTTCTAGCACATTAACTTCATCAATCTTGATCTGGTCAAGACTGTATGCCAGCTCCTCTAAGTTTTCATTTATAACAAGTTCCCTTTCCCTGGTGAAAACCAAGCAAAAAACTCATTTAGAGCTTCCCCTATCTGCTCAGACTCCACTCACAAGTTCCCTCCGCTATCCCTGATCGGCCCTTCCTTCTCCCTGATCATTCTTTTATTCCTCACGTATGAATAAAACGCCTTTGGATTCTCCCTAATCCTTCTTGCCAAGCCTTTTTCTTGCCCCCTCCTGGCTCTCCTCAGTCCATTTCTGAGCTCCTTTCTAGCAAGCTGTAATCCTCTAAAGCTGTGCTAGATCCTTGCTTCCTCCACCTTACACAAGCTGCCTTCTTCCTTTTGACGAGAAGTTCCTCTGTTCTCGTCATCCAAGGTTCCTTAACCTTACCTCTTCTTACCTGTCTCAGAGGAACAAATTTGTGCATCACTCGCACCAACTACTCCTTAAACGGTCTCCACATGTCTGCTGTGCCCTTTCTATGGAACAATTGCTCCCAGTCTATACTTCCCAACTCCTGTCTGATAGCATCATAATTTTCTTTTCCACAATTGAATATCTTCCCTTGGTAATTGCTCCTTTCACTTTCCAAGGCTATGCTAAATGTGAGGCAGTTGTGATCACTGTCACCAAAGTGCTCTCCCACTGCAAGATCTGACACCTGTCCTGGCTCATTGCCAAGCACCAAATGGGCGGCACGGTGGCCCAGTGGTTAGCACTGCTGCCTCACAGCGCCTGTAGACCCGGGTTCAATTCCCGACTCAGGCGACTGACTGTGTGGAGTTTGCACATTCTCCCCGTGTCTGCGTGGGTTTCCTCCGGGTGCTCCGGTTTCCTCCCACAGTCCAAAGATGTGCGGGTCAGGTGAATTGGCCATGCTAAATTGCCCGTAGTGTTAGGTTAAAGGGGTGGATGTAGGGGTATGGGTGGGTTGCGCTTCGGCGGGTCGGTGTGGACTTGTTGGGCCGAAGGGCCTGTTTCCACACTGTAAGTAATCTAATCTAATCAAATCCAAAATGGCCTCTCCCCTCGTCAGTCTGTCGACATACTGAGTAAGGAAACCCTCCTGAACACAGCTGATAAAATTGGCTCCATCCAAACCATCTACACTTAGGAGGTTCCAGTCGATATTGGGAAAGTTGAAATCACCCATAAAAACAACCTTGCTACTTTTGCATTTTTCCAAAATCTGCCCGCCTATGAGATCTTCAATCTCTCTACTGCTATTAGGTGTTCTGTAGAAAACTCCCAATGCGGTGGCTGTTCTCTTGCTGTTCCTAACTTCCACCCATACTGACTCAGTAGACAAACCTTCCTCAACAACCTTCATTTCTGTTGCTGTGACGCACTCTCTGATTAACAATGCTACACCCCCTCCTCTTTTTTTCACCCTCCCTGTTCTTTTTAAACGTCCTAAACCCTGGAACATCAAGCAACCATTCCTGCCCCAGTGAAACCCATGTCTCTGTTATGGCCACAACATCGTAGTCCCAAGTACAGATCCATGCTCTAAGTTCGTCACTCTTATTTCAGATACTTCTTGCATTAAAGCATACACATTTCATCGCGTGAGAAACCTTCCTTTTAGATTCAATATATCCTGTCACTGTCATGTCTGCAACTGACCCCCTCTCAGACATGTGGCTCTGATTCCCACCACTACTTCTACTTCGAACAGCTGTAGTCCAATTCCGTTATGTGATTATTGGGAGTCCTAATACCATCCCTAAAGCAAGATTTGAGAAGATTTGTAGCTCAGGTTATGGTTCTGGATGTAAGTTTGCTCGCTGAGCTGCAAGGTTTGTTTTCAGATGTTTGGTCACCATACTAGTTAACATCATCAGTGAAGCACTGGTGATATGGGCCAACTTTTTATTTAAGTGTTTAGGTTTCCTTAATGTCACTAATACCTTTTCATACAGATGAGGAAGGACACCACTTTGACTGGGACAACACATTCAGAGAGATGAGCCAAACAGAGACACGCACGAGAATTCCTTGAAGCATGGCACTCCAACTGGAACTCTATCAACAAACACATTGACTTATATCTTATTTACCATCCCCTGAGAAAATGAACAGGAAATGACATCACCACAGCAAATGATATCACCAACCCAAGGAAACCTAAACACATAATTAAAAAGCAGGCCATGCCACCAGTGCTTCACCGGAGGCTCACTGATGATGTTACCTAGTATGGTCACGAAACGTCTGAAAATGAACCTTCCAGCTCAGCGAGCAAACTTGCATCCACCATCCCTAAAGCTTTCCCAGGAATTTCTTTACAGTCGTCAGTTGAACCAGATATTGCTCAGTTGGCCTCAGTTAGCAGTCTGCTAATTTGGGGTGTTTCTTTCCCCTGTTCATCGCTGATCCAGGATGGAATCTGTCCCTGTATAACCTGGTGAGATTTTCTCTCAACAGTCTTATTATCCACTGTCCAAATATGCTGCACAGGATCTGGTTCTGTAGTCTGCTGTCATCTTCTAATTTCCATTTTATTATCTGGTTTATTGTTTTGGCATGTCCTTCTAGCACAGCTACCATTAGGCTTTATTCTCAACTGGTTCCCTTTCAGCATCCTGCCAACTATTCTCATTAATTGTTTCCAAAGTCTGTTTTACTTGCCGAGTCAGGACTCTGTGTTTATTGTCCAGGCCGGCCAAATCTTGTCGCTAAGTCATTCAGTATTTCCATTTTATGTCACTTCTCTGTTCAGGGTTTGGTCTTCCTGTCCCCTGTCCTATCTCTCATCCCAATAATCTATTTGTCAAATGGAGGTATACAGTCTTTTAAATTGGGAGAGCACCACTCTGGCAGTTGGGTTCCTGCTAAACTCACTACCACAGGTACCAATTCATGGTGGATGTTATCATACAAGAATTTGCTAATATGTTTTAAAGCTAGTCCGTTTCGTGGACCTTGGGGATGGCTCCAGGGCAAACGGGTTAGGGTTTCTCTGCAGCTGGTTTTAGGCCCTTCATAATTCCGTACAGAATGAACTTCCCCTCTATGAATTTCCCGGGTTATCATTGCCCGAGTTCTAATCCCTTTTCTGGGACACTTGCTAAGCATCCTATCTTGCAGTACCCATTGTTTGAGAATCCCCACGAATCACCTCTGATTTCTATGCTCAGGTAGCAATCATCTGAGATCCTTTTTTTTATATATATATATATTGCCTGCTGGTTACTGCATCCAAACATTACACTTCTATTGAGGTGTTCTCATAACACACCATCTTCACATTTGCCTGCATCTGGTGGGCCAAACCATAAGTATCCTGGGTACATATATCCTGGTCTGTTTGGTGTATCATGCATGTTGTTCCTGATAATGATGACGATCCCGATGAGGTATATCTTGATTGCGTTTTGTGTGGTCATGGTTGTCCTGGGTAAGAGATCAAGGTTGTTTCTGTTATTATCCTTGTCTGATATCTGAACAGTTTTGAACTGGTGTAATGCATATGCCCAACCCTCTCCCACTTTTATTTTTAACAAGCACAAATAACAAAAAAAAAATTGGAATATGAACCCTATGTGGAATGTTAAGTTGGGTTTAGAGGCCTGGAGGCTCCAACCTCGGTTTCTAGTGATAGGGGTTAGGGTGGCTGAAACGACCTGACTGTGAAGTGGTCAGGAAAAACTGAAACAAGGCAGTCATCATGACAAATGATTTAAATATGTGAAAATGAGTGGAAAACCAAAGAATTGTAATCTGGTTAATCCCATCAGCACATACAGGAATAAGAGTTGGAAGACGTGTGAGATGCATGTGAGTTTGGACCATCAGAAACAATTGCACCTCACCTTGGGTGCTGTCAGGAGCTGTTTCATCACCTGGAATACTGAATGAGTGCATTTGTTAAATATGCACCCAACAGAGTCTCATCAGTGTGTTCTGAATCCTAGGTCTCTGGGAGCATGGCAACATTGAATCCTCCTTGTTCCCATGTTCGTGTCCTGTCATTCCCTCTAGTGGTGACAGCCAGAATTACCGTTTAAAGTTAAAAATCACACAACACCAGGTTATAGTCCAACATCTGACTATCACCTGATGAAGGAGCGTCGCTCCGAAAGCTAGTGTGCTTCCAATTAAACCTGTTGGACTATAATCTGGTGTTGTGTGATTTTTAACTTTATACACCCCAGTCCAACACCGGCATCTCCAAATCAGAATTACCGTCTGAGTTAGTCTGTTTCTCCATAGTCCATTCTAACCTTTTTGTAGTGTCATATGTCCTTAGTGTGGATATGTCATTAGGGGTCTGAGTTATAGTGACTCAGAGATGTCCAATTTCCCTGTCTGTCAGGGGGTTATTGGGGATTTGTGTCAGGTCTAGCCTGAAGGGAGTGTGTAACATGTTCGTAATGTTAGTTACTAGCAAGTCATTCCAATTCATTAGATGATCTTTCATTGAGTCATTTAAAATATCCGGAGGTCCCTTGGATGTTGAAGCTGCAGTCGCTGGCAGTGATGAGAGAGTATAAGTTTCGTCAGGGGGAGCAGTCTGACTGAGAGGATGTGTCTGGGAGTATTCTTAGTCTTGTCATTTGTTCCAGGGCAGTGTCATCCATCATATATATATATATATTAAGGTGGTGAGAGTGATTATGTTGTGTGCCATAGGCTTTTAACTGGTTTACATGGCACCAGCCAGATTTTCCCATGGCTAATAAAACCTTCTACACGGAGGGGCTCACCTTATCCACCGCAGTGTATGGACCCAAATATTTAAGGGAAAGAAAGGAATTAGGGTTATAAATCTGGAGCATCTCCTGCTGTCCTATGGGGTATTCGACAAGGTTGACTTTGCTCTTGAAGTAAGCCTTACCTTCCTTTTAGTTCCTAACCTGACAGTTGCTGCTAACTGAGTGGCTTTTATATTCTCGGTGAGCTGCTGTACCACTTTTTTTATAGGTGAGGGCCGTGAATGCAGGTTCTATGAGGTTGAGACTGAACAGGTAGTCAACTCCTTTCACGGGTCGGGCTGTCATCAGGATATGGGAGATATACCCTGTAGATCAGGAGATAGTGTTTCATACTGTCATAAAGCTAAATGAAAGTACTGTATCTCAGGTTTTATTATTCTGCTGCACTGTCTTTCTAATCATTCTTTTTAGGGTGCGGTTTCCATGATCCCACTAGATTTGGGATGGTATGCAATGTGGAATTTCTGCTAGATACCAAGCATAGTCATTTCGTTCTGCATGGCTCGGCTGGTGAAATGGGTTTCCTGATCTAACTCAATATTGCAGGGTAGTCTTGTAATACTTGTTGCATCAGGATTTGTGTGATTGTTTTGGCTGTATTTAACAGGAAAAGCCATGACACATTTTGTGAAAGTGTCTATGCTGACTAGGATATAGGCATATCCATTCTTATATAGTGGCAGGGACTTTTACAGTCAATTTATAGATTTGTTCAGGGCCCTTCTACTGGATGGGTGTGCCTTAATTCGCCTCTTCGGGTGTATCTGTCTGGATTGTTTTCGGCACGCACCAGACAATTGCCTGTATAGTGTGCTACATTGTTGTGTAATTTGGGCAATGAACACAGTTCTTTTAATCGTTCTGTAGTAGACTCTATTCCCTGATGCCGATGCCTTTCATGGTACGGATAGATGGTTTGGTTCCTGTCTTGCATCAGGAGTACATAGACTCCTGCTTTTAGAATTAACCCATCCCTTTCTTGGAAAGAACCTTTCCATTTGGCATAAATGTCTGGATAAACCCCTTCCACAATTTGTTTTAAGGAATCATCATGGTGTTATGCTTGCCTAGGGTCCTCTATGTTGTCTGATTTACGGTGACTGTGTTCACCTATGGGTGGCTGCCAAAATTTACCTACATGAGAACCTCTTTTGACTAATTCATCTGCTCTGCAGTTACCTTCTAGGGATATTTTGTGGTGGCTTCTAATTTTAATTATGCCGTATTTCTTTCTACTGGCAGTTTGCAGTACATACTTTAATAAGAGATCTGATGGTAGGGGTTTCGCATTGGCAGAAGTAAAACCTCTAGCTTCCCAGAGTGATAAGAATTCAATGAGTCTGTTGCACATATACATGCTATCTGAATATATATCTGTGGATGAAGGGAACAGATTGGGATGGCTGCCTACATAGGCTACAGCTGTCAGTTCTGCTATTTGGGCACTTAGATGGCTGAGTAATTTTAAGGTTAGTTCAATTAGTGGCTGACCTTGAGTGTTGGTCCTGGATGTCCCACAGTCGGTGATCTGACTGCCATCCTTCATGGTGGAAGATCCATCTATATAAATTCTGATGACTGTGTCTGGTTATCCTCTTGTCTCATCCCTAACTGTTTTTCCTGCTGTTTAGGTGTAATAGGGCTGGTGGGGTGTTTAGTGCTATGATTTTGCAGTCATATGGGTGTCCTCCAAAATTTAGGTTAGGCTAGAAAAGTGGGCACTTTGGTACATTTGACCATGATGTCCCAACCTTGAAGCAGTAGAGTCCATCATGAAGCATGGTGGCTCAGTGGTTAGCACTGCTGCCTCACAGTGCCAGGGACCTGGGTTCAATTCCAGCCTCGGGCTGTGATGGAGTTTGCACATTCTCCCCATGTCTGTGTGGGTTTCCTCCGGGTGCTGCAGTTTCCTCCCACAATCCAATGATGTGTAGGTTCGGTGAATTAATTGTGCTAAATTGCCAATTCTGTTCAGGGATGTGTAGATTAGATGCATTAGTCAGGAGTAAATATAGGGTCGAGGAATGGTTGTGGGAGGGTCACTGTTCGAAGGGTTATTGTGGACTTATTGGATCAAATGGCCTGTTTACACATTGTAGGGATTCTATAGTTCTTTGAATCTGGCTCACTGAGTTGTTTTTGATTCAGCCATCCAGCAGGAGCTGGATTGGGGTGTGTTCAGTTAGTATGGTCAGTGGGATATAATCGAAGTACTGGACTGCCCAAAAGATTAAGGAGGCATTGTTTGCACATGGAAAACCTTTGCTCCACAGGCTGTAGGACCCTGGAGGTGTAGGCCACCGGGCCTTACCTACTGTGCCACTCTTGTAGTAAAACAGAAGCTATCATGTGGTCTGTGGCTGCAAATTCTAAGGCATATGGCAAGTCAGGGTTCGGAACTAATAAGGTGGGTGCTGTTGCGAGGGCATGTTTTAAATTAGTTACTGTCTCTGTGTGTTGAGATGTCCAATTCCAGGCAACATTCCTTTTCAATAACTCTGAGAGTGGGGCTTCTATGGTAGCGAACCCATGAATGCAATTCCTGCAGTATCCCACTAATCGTGGGAAAGATCGAAGTGCACCAACATCTCTGGGGTGTGGGAGTCGTTTTATGGTCCCTATTCACTTTCAGTCGAGCTCCCTTTTCCCATGGGTGCCTATCGTTCCCAAGTACATAATCCTAGGCTGTAGAATCTGAGCCTTTTTTGTATTTCTTTTGCATCCTCGCCTGTGTAACAGATTGAGTAATTCATTTAGGAGTGGAATGTGCTCCCCTTTATTTCTGTCTATAGAAATAGGTTATCTACATATTGTATTAGGCAGTCAGGCTGGGAAAACCTTTCTAGTCCCTTGTCTAATCATCTATGGAAAATCAAGGTTGAGTTATGGAACTCTTGGGGTAGACAAGTTCAGATATACTGTTGTTCCTGGAAGGTAAACATGAATTTGTACTGGCAGGACTGATTTAAGGGTCTGCACCAAAAACCATTACTAATATTAAGTACTGTGAAGTACTTCAATTGCGGGACTAGCTTCGATATTGTGGCTGGGCTGGTAGCTGCTGTTAGTGCAGTGAGAGGGGTGACTTCATGAAGTTACCGATAATCAGCGGTTAAATGCCATGAACCATGTGGTTTCCTGACTGGCCAAACTGGAGCATTATTAGTATGTCGCAGTACTCCTTGCTGTGACAGACTGTCAATGACCCTGGCCACCTCCCCCCATTCCCCCTTAGCCTCCCCCTCACTGAAGATGAACTATACACTATGCTGCTGGATAACACTTGCTCTATCTCCCCCTCTGCCTGTCTGTGGCTTTGTGGTTTTGGGTCAGGCCCCTCGATTATCACCTCTCCCAGGATACGCCCAGCCATGTTTATGCTGGGTGCATACCCCTTTGTGTTTCACAATCACGCCTCTCATTTACGGGATCCTTGGCTACTGTCAGGGGATTAAACCAAAAGTCTATTATGCTGATTTGATTAGCATAACTGCCCGTTGAAATGATGGGTGGGATGTTGCTGACTGGAGACAGTTGCCATATGCAGGCATTCGCTGGATCAAAAGTAGTTTGAAATTGGTCATGTAATCAATGTCAAGTATGTGTTCTGGACCTGGGGGAAGGCTGACTAAAATAGCAGAGTACTGACATGTAATGTCACCTAGTTTACATTCGATCGATTCTGTAAAAGCCAATACACCCATTTAAAACAATTGTCCCTCATCTTCTGCCTCAGAACACTTCAACCCCAGGACATCAATGTGGACTTCACCAGTTTCCTCATTTCCCCTCCCCCACCTTACCCCAGTTCTAACCTTCCAGCTCTGCAACTGTCCTCATGACCTGTCCTACCTGCCAATCTCCCTTCCACCTGTCCGCTCCACCCTCCCCTCTGACCTATCACCTCCATGACCTGCTGTGCTTTTCCAGCACCACTCTGATCTAAACTCTGGTTTCCAGCATCTGCAATCCTCGCTTTTGCCTGCCTGACTAAAAACTTTGTCAAGTAGGCCTGTTTTAGTGTCTTAGAAGAAGAAAGAGTTTTGGATGTAGGCAATTGAAAGCACAGGTGGAGACATTGTGATTTAAAAGAAATTAAAGAATTAAAATTGTGGATCCTCAGAGCAGAATTTGAGAACCATAAATATCTTAGTGTTGTGGTACTGGAGGAGGCTATAGAAATGGTTATAAGTGAGACCACGGAGAGGTTTGAAAACAAAGATGAAAATTTAAAGATGAGGTGTTGTTTGACTGAGAGTCAATATAGATCAATGAGCACAAGAGTGATAGGAAACTAGGACTCAGTTAAGTAGAACTTTGGACCTCTTCAAGTAGATGGAGGATAAAATAAGGGAATCCAGTCAGGGATGCAGTGAAATTGTCAAGTCCAGAGATAACAAATGCTTTTTGAGACTCAGGTGAAATTAGGAGATTTTATCAACATAGAGATAAGAAATCTTAGTGTCAAAACAAATAGGAGCTTGGAAGTTTATCTTGTTGTTAAGAGATTTGTTTCATCTCAGATTATTGGCAGGGAGAGTGATGAAGTCAGCAACAATGGGACAGAGTTTCAAATATGCAGGTGTTGACAGGGTGAGATGAAGGGTGCCTCATGTGGAGAATAAACACCAGGATTAACCTTTTGGGACAGTTGGCCTGTTTCTGAGTGGTAAATACGATGGAATAATAATTACTATGTAACAATAAATAAAATGTAATAATAGTCCATCATATTTGACATTCCTTTGACACAACCTTTTATACCAATCAA
Source organism: Chiloscyllium plagiosum (assembly GCF_004010195.1). Taxonomy (NCBI): domain Eukaryota; kingdom Metazoa; phylum Chordata; class Chondrichthyes; order Orectolobiformes; family Hemiscylliidae; genus Chiloscyllium; species Chiloscyllium plagiosum. The sequence goes on from NC_057712.1 coordinate 55,926,503, forward strand.
AATCAGAAACTGCTTTACAAGTTTATCAGGTTTGGCAACATTTGTTGAAAGAAGCAGGGTTACTGCTTTGGGTCCTGTTACTCTTCTAATCCTTTCTTCAAATCACACAAACTGAATGGGGCAACTTTGCTTGTATTAAATGCTCTGTGAATAGGTTTTTGAGCTGCTGCACATGAATATTTTCTCCAGTATCTCTTCAATTTGGTTGCATTGTAGCCTAAGTGTATTTGTTATAGTACAAAAGAAGGTTCTTGAATTTAAAGATTTTAAAAATCTTGATTTATTTTCTTCACAGCATGGAGTAAAATGACCAGTGGATGGCGACTGAGATCTATTGTATGTTTTTCCCACAAGCAGATGGTGATATCCAACCAAACAGACTTGACATCCCTCTGGTTAACAGTTGAAAACCATACAACACCAGGTTATAGTCCAACAGATTTAATTGGAGGCACTAGCTTTCGGAGCGCCGCTCCTTCATCAGGTGCTTCCAATTAAACCTGTTGGGCTATAACCTGGTGTTGTGTGATTTTTAACTTTGTACACCCCAGTCCGACACAGGCATCTCCAAATCTTGTTAACAGTGAAAGGCATTTATTTATTTATTTAATATTATAGTTTAAATATTTGGTCATGTTGCATTGAAAGTTAAATGCCAGTTAAGTGCAAACTACATCACTTGATGATTATAAATATCTATTTCAGATATTTCCTTTACTTTGAGCAGATGTGTGGGATGGAAGTTTACATATATAAATACAGGAATATTAGGCTGCCTTTTAATTTCTGTAATTAAAAAAAAATAATGAAGCCATGATCTAAAACAGCAGAGAAGGTCCGAGGTGCTGAATCTTCTACTCTTGCTCCTTTGTTAAATCAAAATAAATAATTTGATATATTAAATCAAAGGCTTTGCTAAGAAGAAGCAAAGAGCCAGCGTGAGCCTGATGGCAGCCATCTTACCTCTGAGCCAGACAAAAGCATGTAATTTGGACTGCTACGTCAATGCAGTGCAATGGGAATATTGCATTATTCGAAGCTTCATATTTTGAAGGAGATGCGAAGTCATGCCCCTATTTAGCTTATTCAAATGGATGTAGCAATTCCAAGACTATTCAATACCAGGATGTTGCCAAGAATGGAAGGTTTTACTTGTAGAGAGAGGCTGGATAGGCTGGGACATTTTTCACTGGAGCGTAGGAGGTTGATATAGAGGTTTTTAAAACCATAAGGGGTATAGATAGGGTGATGGCAGGTGTCTTTTCCCTATGATGAGGTATTGTAAGACTAGGGGGCATATTTTTAAGGTGAAAAGAGAAAGGTTTTAAAAGAAAATAAGGCGCAAGTTTTTTACACGTGTGTCCAGAGGAAGCGACAGATGTGAGTATGGTTACAATGTTTAAAAGTATATGAATAAGAAATGTTTGGAAGGATAGCAGCCTGGAAGTATAGGCAGGTAGAACTAGTTTAGTTTGGGATTATGGTCAGCATTTGGGATTATGGTTGGACCGAAGGGTCTGTTTCCATCCTTTATAACTCTATGACTCTTTGAATTTAGTCTGGGAATTTGCCACATGTCCTGAACAGCATTCTTTCTCCAACCAAAACTACCAAAGGCAATTAACTGTATTTTTCTATCTCATCAGTATCATGCGATCTGATTCACATGAAATCACTGTTTTGTTTACCAGCATAATGCTGATTCCATTTAAACACACAATGTTTTGGATCTGAGCTATTAAAATGATGTATAAATGCAAATTAATTTCTCTTGTACTTGTAAATCTAACTTTCATAGGAATACAATGGAATACAATACGGGAAAGTGTGCAGTTACGCACTGTGGTGGGAAGAATAGAGGCACAGACAATTTTCTGAACGGGGAAAGGCTTCAGAAATCTGAAGCACAAAGAGTCCTAGTTCATCATTGTCTTAAAGTTAAACTTAACAGCTTCAGTTAGCAGTTAAGAAGGCAAATGCGATGTTAGCATTCATTATGAGAGGGCTAGAATACAAAAGTAGGGGTATACTGTAAAAGGTTTTAATCAGACTGCCTTTAGAATATTGTGAATAGTTTTGGGACCAGTATCTGAGGAAGGAAATGGTTTAGAATTCTGAGCCAGTACTCAATCGAGTTAAAAGAATGAAGGGCAAGGGGGATCTCATTGAAACTTACAGAACACTGAGAGGCTGAGATGGAATGGATATGGAGAAGATGTGTCCACAAGTAGGAGAAACTAGAAACCAACAGCACAGACTCAGAGTGAAGGGACAATCCTTTAGAAATGCAGAGGAATTTCTTCAACCAGAGGATGGTGAATCTGTAGAACTCACCACCACAGGTGGCTGTGGAGGACAAGTCATTGAATGTTTTTAAGACCGAGATAGGTTCTTGATTAGTAATGGGATCACGAGTTACCCAGAGAAAGCAGGAGAATATGCCAGAGAAACATATCAACCATGAGGAGGCCACAGGAGATGAAGGAGATATTAAATGAGTATTTTGCATCAGTGTTTACTGTGGAGAAGGAGATGGAAAATATAGAATGTAGGGAAATTGATGGTGACATCTTGAAAAATATCCATATTGCAGAGAAGGAAGTGCTGGATGTCTTGAAATGCATAAAAGTGGATAAATCCCCAGGACCTGATCAGGTGTACCCTAGAACTCTTGAATAGATAGATAGATTAGATTACTTACAGTGTGGAAACAGGCCCTTCAGCCCAACAAGTCCACACCAATCCGCTGAAGCGCAAACCACCCAGACGCATTCCTCTACATTTACCCCTTCACCTAACACTACGGGCAATTTAGCATGGCCAATTCACCGAACCTGCACATTTTTGGACTGCGGGAGGAAATCGGCACACCCGGAGGAAACCCACACAGACACGGGGAGAATGTGCAAACTCCACACAGACAGTCGCCTGAGGCGGGAATTGAACCCGGGTCTCTGGCACTGTGAGGAAGTAGTGCTAACCACTGTGCCACTGTACTGCCCACTACCAGGTCAAAACACTTACTGCATCTTAATCTACTTTCGTAGAGCAGACACAAACTATAGTACAACAATCTAATTATGTTGAACAATGCGCAATAGATACAGTAGAGCTTCAAGTTATCTTTTGTAGTTTTGATCTACTGTTGAGGAAGATCCCACAGGAAACTGGAAATATGGCTCTCCATCTGCATAGGGGCTCTATGAATCTCTGATTTATTATCAGGGCAGAAGGAGTCATTTTGCTAATTTTGTTCTCTATCACAATCACAGATGAGGACAAAACAGGGATCACAGACCAAACTCATAATGAAAACCTAGGTCTCAAAGAGGACAAACAGAACAAACAGAATTGTTCTACTTAAACAATAATTCTTAACTAAACCATACATTTATGCCATCCATTATGCAAGGTGATAAGGAAAAGCCGCGGATGTGTAGAGCAGTGAACCTGACATCGGTGGTGGGCAAGTTGTTGGAGGGAATCCTGAGTGATGGATGTACATGTATTTGGAAAGGCAAGGACTGATCAGGGAGAGTCAACATGGCTTTTTGTAAAAGAAATCATGTCTCACAAACTCGATTGAGTTTTTTGAAGAAGTAACAAAGAGGATTAATGAGGACAGAGCAGTGGACGTGATCCAAATGGACTTCAGTAAGGCATTTGACAAGGTTCCCCATGGGAGACTGGTGAGCAGGGTTACATCTCATGGACTACAGGGCGAAGGATGAGGGGTGACTTGATAGAGGTTTATAAGATGATCAGAGGAATAGATAGAGTAGACAGTCAGAAACTTTTTCCCCGGGTACAACAGAGTGTTACAAGGGGACATAAATTTAAGGTGAAGAGTGGAAGGTATAGGGGAGATGTCAGGAGTGGGTTCTTTACCCAGAGAGTGGTGGGGGCAAGGAATGCACTGCCTGTGGGAGTGGTAGAGTCAGAATCATTGGCGACCTTTAAGCGGCATTTGGATAGATACATGGATGGGTACTTAATCTAGGTTAGAAGTTCGGCACAACATCGTGGGCCGAAGGGCCTGTTCTGTGCTGTATTGTTCTATGTTCTATGTTCTATGTTCTAACCAGCCATTTGAATACAGAGCTGACTCAAAGGTAGAAGACAAGAGGGTGGTGGTGAAGGGTTGCTTTTCAGATTGGAGACCTGTGACCAGTGGAGTGCCACACGGTGGCACAGTGGTTAGCACTGCTGCCTCACAGCGCCGGAGACCCGGGTTCAATTCCCGCCTCAGGCGACTGACTGTGTGGAGTTTGCACATTCTCCCCGTGTCTGCGTGGGTTTCCTCCGGGTGCTCCGGTTTCCTCCCACAATCCAAAGATGTGCAGGTCAGGTGAATTGGCCATGCTAAATTGCCCGTAGTGTTAGGTAAGGGGTAAATGTAGGGGTATGGGTGGGTTGCGCTTCGGCGGGTCGGTGTGGACTTGTTGGGCCGAAGGGCCTGTTTCCACACTGTAATCTAATCTAATCTAATCTAAGGATCGGTGCTGGGTCCACTACTTTTCGTCATTTATATAAATGATTTAGATGTGAACACAGGTGGTATAGTTAGTAAGTTTGCAGATGACACCAAAATTGGAGATGCAGTGGACAGCGAAGAAGGTTACCTCAGATGACAATGGGATCTTAATCTGATGGGCCAATGGGCTGAGGATTGGCAAATGGAGTTTAATTAAGATAAATGCGAGGTGTTGCATTTTGGGAAAGCAAATCTTAGCAGGACTTATATACTTAATAGTAAGGTCTTAAGGAGTGTTGCTGAACAAGGAAACCTTGGAGTGCAGGTTAATAGCTCCTTGAAAGTAGAGCCGCAGGTAGATAGGATAGTGAAGAAGGATAGTGGTATGCTTTACTTGATTGATCAGAGTATTGAGTATAGGAAGTGGGAGATCATGTTGCAGCTGTACAAGACATTGGTTAGGCCACTTCTGGAATATTGCGTGCAATTCTGGTCTCCTTCCTATAGGAAGGATATTGTGAAACTTGAAAGGGTTCAGAAAAGATTTACAAGGATGTTGCCAGGGTTGGAGGATTTGAGGTATAGGGATCAGTTGAATAGGCTAGGGCTGTTTTCTCTGCAGTGTTGGAAGCTGAGGGGTGACCTTGTAGTGATTTATAAAATCATGAGGGGTATGGGTAGGGTATATAGACAAAATCCTTTCCATGGGGTGGGGGAGTCCAGAACTAGAGCGCATAGGTTTGGGGTGAGAGGGGAAAGATATAAAAGAGACCTAAGTGGCAATGTGTTCACACAGAGGGTGGCGCGTGTATGGGATGGGCTGCCAGATGTAGTGGTGCAGGTTGGTACAATTGCAACATTTAAAAGGCATCTAGATGGGTATATGAATAGGAAGGGTTTGGAGGGATATGGGCCAGGTGCTCGCAAGTGGGACTAGTTTAGGTTAATACATCTGGTCAGCATGGACGAGTTGAACTGAAGGTTCTGTTTCCATGCTGTACATCTCTATAACTCTATGACTCAGTGAATGGTGGAGCAGGCTTGGTGGGTGAAATAGCTTAATTTTGCACTTATATCTTATGGTCTTCTCATCCTTATCCACTCACTATCTCCCACCAGCCTTTCCTCTCCCTTTCTTTCTTTCTTTCTCTCTCTTTCTCTGCCTCTCTCTCTCTCTCTCTCTCTCACACACACACACACACAAATAAACTAGGAAATCAAATTCTCAGTTAAGTATTGAAGAATGCAAGGCTGATAGTTCTGATTGTGAATGCAAATATTTCTAGGCAGTTATACAGAATAATTCCAATTCATGTGCATCAAGTGACTAATCTCACACTTTCCAACACACCATTTCTGCACCAGTATTTTGGAAAGGAGACCTGCGCTGCGAATGCCAGTGTTACAAAACACACTGTCACCATTTTGAAGTTACATATCATAGAATATGAATAATATAAAAGATGTAATACAATTCAAAATCATCTTGTGTCTTTGACAAAAGTAGGCATTTAATTCCATTCTCCCAAAATACTTTCAATTTAAATATTTATAACATGCTGGGTTACAAAATAAAATTCCCTATTTTGCTAATGCTATTTTTTTAACCACCACATTAAATTTGTATACTTTGTTTACACATCTAGCAAATCTCCTCTCAACATTCCCTCTTCTATGAAGTGCGCAGACATTTAATCTTCCAATATGATCATTAATATAAACATTTCAATATGAAATTTAGAACTTTGAAAGATGTTATCCTTCAAAATCACAGTAAAGTTTGCCAGAATCTGAAAAGTCCTTGTAGCAATGTAATGGGCTGTCTGTATCACTAGATGCGGGAGACTATTTTTTAATGAGCAGACAGTTTAACAATGTCTTCAAAGTGCACAAATATATGTACAAATGCGTGCTGCCAAAGAAAGTTGTATTGTAGTGAAGCAACATCACTGACCCCATCAACATGTGCCAATAGCCCATTTGAAAATTGGAGTAATTACTTTATTTACATTGCTTCTCCCTCCCAAAATACAGCACTTCCTTTTTCTCTGGAATAACTTATAATTATCACATAGCTGCCTGTTTCACCAGTCTAGCTATGTCCTCTTAAATATCTGTCAATGTTTTCTTAATTGTTCAGCATAATATTGAGTTTCACATCATCAGAAAACATCTGGAATTTTGCCCCATGTTACCAAGTCCATGTCACACATATGTATATTTGTTTATTAGACATATATAAAAATAGACTAGCATTAATACCAATCTTTGGTGGACACCCTTTTACTTTCTTCCAGTCTGAAAAACAACTGTACACTACTGCTCTCTATTTTCAGTAACTTAAATAATGTCCAGTGCAACTCCCTTTTAATTCCATATGGGATTTCAATTTTGCTAAATAGTGTTTCACACGATCCTTTGAAAGTCCATATAAAAGATTCAATCAGCTTTGGCCTTCATAAATTTACCTCTATTAAATTCATGGTGATCATCATTCATTAGACTGTACTTTTCCAAACATCAATTCACTTTATTATAGATTATTGTCTCGAAGAATTACTCTGTCATCTATGTTAGGCTGAATGGCTGGTAATGCTGAAATTATTTCTATCCTTGTATCTGAATGGGGTTATTATTTGAATACTCCAGTTCTCTGACGAAATGAAGATTGAAAATTTTGGCTACAAGAATCTCAGGGAGTCCCTCTCCAACTGCAACTCCCAGGTCATTTCCTCTGCCCTGAAGCTCTTCAACCATGTCGTGAAATGCTACTTTCTCCCCACCCCCACCCTCCTCTAGCTTATCTCTCCACGCTTCAGGCTCTCTGCCTTTATTCCTGATGAAGGGCTTTTGCCCGAAACATCGATTTTGCTGCTTGTCGGATGCTGCCTGAATTGCTGTGCTCTTCCAGCACCACTGATCCAGAATCTGGTTTCCAGCATCTGCAGTCATTGTTTTTACCTCGTTGATCTATTACCAGATGCTTGTTATATCATTTGGTGAAGGCAAAAGCAAAATATTTTTTTCATTTCATCCACCATTTCTCTATTACCTACTATTATCTCACTTTCTCCATGACCAACACTCATTTACTTACTTTTTTCCTTCCTGAGTACCTGTGGAAACGCTTGTATCTGTTTATACATTATTAACTAGCCTCTTCAAGTATTCTAATTTCTTTCTCCTGATTAATTTTCAAGTTATTCATAAAGTCATAGAATTTTACAATACAGAAGGAGGCCATTCAACTCATGTCTGTATTGGCTCTCAACAGAACTACTCAGCTAGTCCCATTCCAAAGCCCTATTTCCCTAAGGTCTCTAAGTTCATCGCTTTCAAAAATATCTGTCCTCTTTTGAAACTTCTTATGGAATCCATCTCTACCGCTCTTCCAGACCATGGATTCCAAATCCTAACAACTCTCTGAGTAAAGACGTTTCTCATCATCTCACTCCACACTCTCTTGCTGACAATCATGAAATTGTGACTCCTTGTCACTAACGTACCAACAAGTAGAAAAAGAATATCCTTCTTTACCCTGTCAAAATTGTTCATAATTTTGAACATCTCAATAAGGTTACCTCTTAATCTTTGATGTTCCAAGGCAAATAAGCCCAATTTATCTATTCTTTTGTTGTATCTAAAATCCCTCATTCCTGGTATCATTCTAGTAAATCTCCTTTGAAAAGGTGCCCAGAGCTGAACATAATAGTCCGAATGTGGTCTGACCAATGATTTGATCTTTATATTCTGTCCAGTCATCTGACCTGTCACTCATCTTTGTGCAATTATATGATTTCTCCCAAATGTTAATCCCTTCCTTGACTCCTTTAGTGCGCCATGAATAGTGGGTTCTTTGCTTAGAATCTTTCTTTAATTTTGGAATTTACTTTTTCTAATCTATCCATTTAAATGTCTTAACAGTGTTTCTTTATTCTCTATTGATCTGTTTCCTCAGCTAATAGCCACAATATCCTGTTCACTTCAACTTTCGTGAGCACATAGTTGGTTTATTTCAGTTTAAAATACTAGTCTGCGGTACAATCTTCTCCATTCCAAACTAAATGCAAAATTCAAATGCATCATAGTCACTGCTTCCTGGGGATGTTTTTACTGAGGCCATTAACTAATCCTGTCACATTACGGAATACCAGTTTGGATTTGCATTGGTAAAAGAACATAGAACAGTACAGGCCTTTCAGCTCTCGATGTGGTGCCGACCTTTTATCCTACTCTTAGATCAAACTAATCTACGTATCCTACATTTTACTATCATCCATGTGCCTATCCAAGATTTGCTTAAATGTCCCTAATGTACCTGACTCTACTACCCACTGCTGGCAGTGCATTCCACTCACCCTCCACTCTCTGTATAAAGAACCTACCTCTGACATCTTCCCTGAATCTTCCTCCAATCACCTTAAAATTATGTCCCCTTGTGAGACCCATTTCCACCCTGGGAAAAAGTCTCCGGCTATCCACTCTGTCTATGCCTCTCATCATTTTGTGCAGCTCTATCAAGTCTCCTCTAATCCTTCTTCGCTCCAATGAGAAAAGCCCTAGCTTCCTCAACCTTTCTTCATAAGACATGCCCTCCAGTCCAGGCAGCATCATGGTAAAACTCATCTGCACCCTCTCTAAAGCTTCCACATCCTTCCTATAGTAAGGGACCATAACTGAACACAATATTCCAGGTCTAACCAGGCTTTATAGAGCTGCAACATAACATTGTGGCTCTTAAACTTAATCCCCCTGTTAATGAAAGCCAATACACCATACGCCTTCTTAATAACCCTATCAACATGGGTGGCAATTTTGAGGGCTCTCTGGACGATGACCCCAAGATCCCTTTGTTCCTCCACAATGCCAAAAATCCTCCCTTTAACCCTGGAATCTGCATTCAAATCAACCTTCCAAAATGAATCGCTTTACATGTTTCCAGGTTGAACTCCATCTGTCACTTCTCAGCCTAGTTCTGCATCCAGTTGTGGGTGGCACGGTGGCACAGTGGTTAGCACTGATGCCTCACAGCGCCAGAGACCCGGATTCAATTCCCGCCTCAGGCGACTGACTGTGTGGAGTTTGCACGTTCTCCCCGTGTCTGCATGGGTTTCCTCCCGGTGCTCCCGTTTCCTCCCACAGTCCAAAAATGTGCAGGTCAGGTGAATTTGCCATGCTAAATTGCCCATAGTGTTAGGTAAGGGGTAAAATGTACGGGAATGGGTGGGTGGCGCTTTGGCGGGGCCGTGTGGACTTGTTGGGCCGAAGGGCCTGTTTCCACACTGTAAGTAATCTAATCTAATCCTGTCAATGTCCCATTGCAATCTACAACAGCCCTCCACTCTATCCACAACTCCACCAACCTTTGTGTCATTGGCAAATTTACTAAGTGGAACCCACCCTTCCACTTCCTTATCCAAGACATTTATAAAAAAATTACAAAGATCAGAAGTCCCAGAACAGATCCCTGCAGAATAGCACTGGTCACCAAGCTCCAGGCTGAATACTTTACATTAGCTATCACCGTCTGTCCTCTATGGGTCAGCCAATTTTGTTGTGCATTTCCCTGAGAATATCTGCTCCCAATTTATGCTCTACAGTTTCTGCCCAATAGCATTGTAATTCCCCCTCCACCAATTAAGTACTTTCCCATACTGTCTGCTTCTATCCCTCTCCATGACAATAGTGAAAGTCATAGAGTTGTGGTCACGTCACCGAAATGCTTTCCCATAAGAGATCTGACACCTGGTCTGGCTCGTTGCTAAGCACCAAATCCAATATAGCTTCCCCTCCAGTCAGCCTATCTACATATTGAATCAGTAATCCTTCTTGGACACGCCTTTCAAATCTGCTCCATCCAAATTATTTGCACAAGGAGGTTCCTGTTAATGTTAGGGAAGTTGAATTCACCCATGACAACAACCCTGGTACCTCTGCACCTTTCCAAAATCTGCATTCTAATCTGCTTCTCTGTGTCTCTGTTGTTACTGGAAGCGGAGCAGGGGTTCAGAAAACTCCCAATAAAGTGACGGCTCCTGTCCTGTTTCTGACTTCCACTCATACTGACTCTGTAGACAAACCCTCCTCAATGACTTCCCTTTCGGCAGCTGTTATACTATCCCTGATTAGCAATGCCACTCACTCAAGAGTATGCTAAATGTCAGGCAAGGGTAAAATTGGAATTTAAAAGTGTTCATTGCCCATCCAAGAAATTAGTTTTAACGTTGTGACACAACCAAAATACTGAAAATGCTTTAAATCCAAAATAAAAATTGAAATCCACAAAGACAGTATTTGTGGAAAGTGAAACAGAGTTAATATTTCAAGTTTGTGTTCTTTCATCAGAAACAGACATTTTTTTGCAGGATTTCCAAAAATATACTTTATTCCTAAAGTTTGTAATCACATATGCAGACTTTGAAATTTGAATATTTGCAAGCATATTCAACAGTGCATACTCTTGAATCATACCATATTCTTTGTGAAACACAAAGGTATTACTGTTGCCTCTCAGTGTACCCTAGCTGAAAGGTCCTTGGCAACGACATGCATCCAAGCATGCAAGTGCAAAATGTATTTGTGACATATCTGTCTGTGAATAAATGCATAGCTAGCAGTGTTACTCTATGTCACTGCACTTAATAGATGCTAGAACAAGCTTGTGCAGATAACCGCTGCTTATCGAATGATTAAACGTAGTGTTAAAATTATAAGTACTTCTGGCCGTATCAAATTAACCTTTTGTCATTTACGTAATTTTTAAAATGAATCAGACTGACCACTTATGACTGATTCCATATTCATGTAAAATGATCAGGTGATAGTGTCAAAAATATTTTACAAAGGGTTACTGCAGATTCCAAATACAGAGTATTTAAATTGCAGTTGTCAAGCTAAACATTTTATGTGTCTTTTAAAAGTTGTTAAAGACATGATGGATGTCAATGATGGTTTTAAATTTGTCCTTGAACTCAAAATAGTAGAGAACAAATTTTGTTTTTGAAGAGAGTTAAAATAGTCTTGTGACATCTGTTACAAATTAACTTTGGATGAAGAAGCAATGTTAGTGTATCATGTAGAAAAACCTTACAATACATCCATTTCAGAAGCTACTTATTTCTCATGTTAAATCAATTGATATCAATTAAAAATTTATTTAAGACCCTTTTTAGTGAAGAGTTCCTTCTTTTCCATTTCCTGCAAAATGCACGTGTTCTATGCTGTGTTCTGAGTCTCATAGACAACAGTTGGAGAAAGAGAGATAGTGAGGACTGCAGATGCTGGAGAACTCACAGGCTGAATCGTTCATCAGGACTGGGGAGGGGGAAGGGAGCTGAGAAATAAATATGGGAAAAGGAGTGGGTTTAGGGGAAAGGATAGAAACGCCCTGGTTCTCACATTCCAGCCCACTAATCTCCAAATCCAGCATATCATCCTCCGCCATTTTCACCACCACAGTCAGACCCACCACCAAAAATATATTTGCCTCTCCACCTCCACCTGCATTCCGTCGGTATCATTGCCTGTGGCTCCCTTCTTAGGTCCACCAACCCCCTCTCTACACCTGGCACCTTTCCCTGCTGCTGTAAGAGGTGCAAGCCCTGTGCCCACACTGTACCCCTCATCTCTTCCAAGGCCCCAAATGATCATTCCACATCTAGCAGAGATTTACTTGCACATCTTTGAACCTCATTTACTGCATCCATTGCTCTCAATGTGGTCTCCTCTACACTGGAGAGATCCAGTGCAAACTCATGGAACAGTTCAGGGAACATCTCTTAGTCCATATGCAGCAAACAACACTACCTTCCTGTAGCCATCCATTTCAATTCCCCTTCCCACTCCCCCGTGACATGTCTATTCTGAGCCTCCTCTACTGCCTAAACAAAGCCACCTGCCAACTGGAGGAGGAACACCTTATCTTCCACCTCGGGAGCCTGCAATCACACAGCCTCAACACTGAATTCACCAGTTTCCAAACCTCCTCACCTCACCCCATTCCAGATCCAACCCTTCAACTGGGCTCCGCCCTCTTGATCTGACCTACCTATCCATCTTCTTTCCCACCTATCAGCTCCACACTTCCCACTGACCTTTTACAATCACCTTCCACCTTCACCCACCTATCGCCATCCCATCTATCTTTGCTCTAGCTACACCCCGTCCCTTTTTTAGATTAGATTACTTACAGTGTGGAAACAGGCCCCTCAGCCCAACAAGTCCACACCGACCCGCCGAAGCGCAACCCACCCAGACCCACTCCCCCACAATCACCCCTTCACCTAACACTATGGGCAATTTAGCATGGCCAACCCACCTAACCTGCACATTTTTGGATTGTGGGAGGAAACCGGAGCACCCGGAGGAAACCCACGCAGACACGGGGAGAATGTGCAAACTCCACACATAAAGTCGCCTGAGGCGGGAATTGAACTCGGGTCTCTGGTGCTGTGAAGCAGCAGTGCTAACCACTGTGCCACCGTGCCGCCCACTTTTATTTCTTAGTCCCCTTCCCCCTCCCCAGTCCTGATGAAGGGTTAACTCCAAAACATCAACTCTCTTGCTCTGTAGATACTCCCTGACCTGCTGTGCTTTTTCCAGCACCACACTTTATCAACACAGTCAGAGAAATGGTAAGACTATCACCATGCCTCTTTTCAGGAAGGTCTGCTGCATCTTGTGCCAATCGGTTACAACTCAGGATCTAGAAATCCAGGAGCAGAGGTACTGCTGACCAAGAGCTGCTGCTTAATCATAGGCTTGCAGCTCTGCTACACTGATCAGTATCACTGGAGAGGCTGTGGCTACTGACGGTAATACACTCCTGGATCAAAGGGGGATCGAGGCCTGAATGAATTATGGAAGAAGAGACTCAGGGTTTGGGAGTCACTGGAGGAAGATTGACAGGAAGAGCAGAAATTTGAGTGGCTCTCAGCAGCTTCCTGTTCCTGCTGCCAATTCCCTCAAACAGAGAATAAGTGTTTTTAAAAAAAGAACAGACCCCCAGCCCCACTCATGGGACCCTGAGGGAAAAAGTACCAGAGTTGCTTGTTATCAGCCATTTGCCCGTAACAGATATTTTACCAGTGTCCGTGAGATGAGGCTCTTTAGTGGGCATTAATACCATCCATGGACTTTACCACCACAGACTTAATCGGAGTGAAAATGGGATGGTATTTTGAGTGATGCCACATTAAATTTCCCTCTATTATGGAGGACGCACAAGATTCTGCCTCATGTCTATGTCTAAGATGTGGAGGTGCCGGTGTTGGACTGGGGCGGACAAAGTTAAAAATCACATAACACCAGGTTATAGTCCAACAGGTTTTCATCAGGTAGCCACCTGATGATGGAGCAGCTCTCCGAAAGCTAGTACTTCCAAATAAGCCTGTTGGATTATAACCTGGTGTTGTGTAATTTTGAACTTTATTCTCTCTAAGGTCAGCTAGACGAGTGTACACTGGAAGAGCTGCTTTGGTAAAACTGACAAGTTGGGAAAGCTGTGATCGGCTACACTGAAGAGATCCATCCACAGCGTTGAAGAGCCAGTTGTTCAAAACACATTTTACACATTTATCACTGCTTGTCAGATGATTATCAACTTATTGGCAGGCATGTCACCTGTTTCGCATTTCACTCGGTTTTAGTTGCAGTTGCCCACTGTCAAACCTTCACCACTATATAGGATAAATGCTGCTATACCAGGCACTAATATGATGCAAAAGCAGAAGCAACATTCTGTGCCAACAGAACAGCCATGGCCTTCTCCTTGGTTAAATCCCCCTCCACCACTTAGATGAGATGGAAAGCAAAATCCACTGGAGAGAGGTGACATTAACGCCTTTCTACCCACACGACATAGAGTAAAAGTAGAGGGTTAGTTCTCTTGATATGCTTAAGTACCAGTGCCTCAAAAGGCTGAGGCTGAAATGGTGAGTTATGACACCTGCAGTCTCCAAGTAAGCATACACCACCAAATGCATCCAAAATGCCTGTTATTGGAAGACCATTAAACCCATTAAGTGGAGTCTTTGCCTCTTATCAAGTTGTGCAGATGTGGGAGGTGCTGTGCAGGAGAATGTAGATCTTCTCACTTGAAATTTCTGCACAACTGATTATTCCCAGAGATCCCGATGTCCTGGATCATAGAGTCATAGAGTCCTTCAGCAAGGAGACAGGCCCTTCGGCCCAAACTGGTCCATGCTGACCAAACTGTCCTCCAACACTAACCCCATTTCTCTGCGCTTGGCCCATATCCTTGGTCCATATCCTTTCCTATCCATGTATTTGTTCAAATGCCTTTTAAATGTTGTTAATGCACCTGCCTCAACCACTTCCACTGGCAGCTCATTCCATATGCGTACTACACTCTGTGTAAGAACATTGCCCCTCAATTTCCCTTTTATTCTGATGCCTTCTAGATTTTGATTCCCCAACCCTAGGAAAAAGATCCTATCCATACTTCTCATGATCTTATACATTTCTATAAGATGCCCCTCCTTAGTCTCCTACACTCTAAGACCTAGCTTATCCAACCTCTTCCTATAACTCAGACCCTTGCACTCTGGCAACATCCTTCTAAATTTCTGCTGCACTCTTTAGTCCTTAGATTCTCAAAGGATGGTGCTGAGGCTGACAGAACTGGTCCTCACCCTGAACAACTTCTCTTTCCAATCCTCCCACTTCCTCCAAATGAAAGGAGTAGCCATGGGCACCCGCATGGGCCCCAGCTATGCCTGCCTCTTCGTAGGATATGTGGAACAGTCCATCTTCCGCAACTACACTGGCCCCACCCCCCACCTTTTCCTCCGCTACATCGATGACTGTATCGGCACTGCCTCGTGCTCCCACGAGGAGGTTGAACAGTTCATCCATTTCACCAACACCTTCCACCCCGACCTCAAATTCACCTGGACAGTCTCAGATTCCTCCCTCCCCTCCCTCGACCTTTCTATTTCTATCACAGGCG
>NC_057712.1:55942726-55960968 GCF_004010195.1 Chiloscyllium plagiosum
CCTCTTTCCACCTATCGCATTTCCGACGCCCCTCCCCCAAGTCCCTCCTCCCTACCTTTTATCTTAGCCTGCTGGACACACTTTCCTCATTCCTGAAGAAGGGCTTATGCCCGAAACGTCGATTCTCCTGTTCCCTGGATGCTGCCTGACCTGCTGTGCTTTTCCAGCAACACATTTTCAGCTTAAATTCTCAAAGCACTGTCTCCAGATTGGAGGGAGTACACTCCTGTTGCTAATTTCCTTGACCATTTTCATTCACTCCTGTTTTGTTTGACAGTTTGCCCTCTTTCTCCCCTCCTTGGGTGAGCTCACTTCAACGTAGAGCTTCAGATCATGCAACAAAACCTTTAGTAAGTAATAATAGGAGACCCTGGAAGCTATCTCTCTAGGTTGCCTCTCCATTCCTACAGTTGCTGCACCCTCAAAATCCAAGTAGTGGTGAGCTCTGCAACTCATACAGTGTTCCCTTTAGTTAGATTCTTTCCTTTGATAGAATGGATGTATCATCCAGCCTGCTCTCCATAACTAGTTGGGGAAGGCAGTGTGCTTATTCCATGACTCTGGGACACCGTCTATCAGGAATTGGGTTCATAGTCTGGCAGTTGTCCAGCCATTTGATCGGGGCTAAGTCCATAAGATATGGTCCCAAGAATCTACCCACCAGATGTGAAATGTTACTTTATGACATCTGCCTTAAATGTGCTTGTTGGAATCCTTGTGCTATTTTTGCAATTTATTTGAAAGCAATGTTACAAATTTACCTTCACTGTCCTCTAAGTGCCACTACTCCGTGCACACATTTTTGGGTCCTTCCATTTAGTACTTTATTCCTATTTTCATATAGCTCTTCAGCAACTTCTATTATTTTCTACATTCCATCCATTTTTATCCATTTACAGATTTACTCTGAATTTAAGCTTTGAACTTAACTAGTCGAATTTTTTTGTGAAATCTTGTCAAATTCTAAGTTAAACTGCACAATTATATTTTCCACATTCTCTTGGAGTGTTAGCTCCTCAGAGAGTTTAGAGGTTTAGTTAGATCTTCCCTTTCTGAAGGCATGTGAACTGCTGTAATTTGGTATTGCGCATATCAAATTTCTACTTCAATGTTGCTAGTTGATCTCATGTAGCAATATCCAATAAGCAGAGGATGTGCTGTCTGTGTCATCTTTCAGTCAACTTTATTAACTGTCTGTTTTGATGTATGTGCACAGTTATCTCCTTCTGCTGCATGTAGCTACTCCAATCAGGAGAGCAGCAGTCATGGTATGTCGCGTTTATCTGTCTTGAGCAATCTTCACACAATCCTCATGTTCTATTATGCTTTTGTGTTTTAACTTTTTTTCTTTGCATACATTGTCAGCCTTTCTCTTTCCTCCATTGTATTTGACTGTGTTTTTTTTCTTTGTCTATCCATTCAGTGACCATTAGCGGACATCTCAGTGTATTGAGGAAGGGAAATAAATGTAGGTGCAAGGCAATGTTTTCATGGCACATATAGAAACAGTAAGGACTATTGACTGAAAGATCCCTTCCCATCTCAAGTCAGGATTCTTTGCCCTTCTCCAAAGCTCTCAAGTAGTTTGTGTATTCCAGTACCGCTAGTTTATTTGTGAAATTTGGTTCTTTGAAGAAGAGACCTCAATTGATTCTGGGTGTGTAATGAGAGGTTATTTTTCTGTCAGGGATCAGTGAACTTAAAAAGTGATAAAAGTCTCAGACAATTTATAGACATTGGATGAATTCAAATTAAAATGCAGCTACTTTTATTAGCTACTTTCTCTCTATGTCTTCAACACTTCCTCTGTAATTGTGTTAAATAATGCCAGGATTCATAGGCTGACAGTCTACAATGTCTTGGCATTAACCATCACTATACCGGCCAATAACATAATCCAATCCCGCACAGCCACACAGACAGGGTGACCACCCATACCCACTATATGTAAGAAACCCAATCATAATTTAATTATGGTCGCCACTTGTTTGACTGCCTGCAGCATTGGCCAAGCCTTACATTTCCTTATCAAACAAAAGCTGACTGCTATTGCTTTTACTGCCAGTTCCTGAACATACAAAACCTACAATGCCAGTTACAACTCCAGAGGAATATTTTTTGATTTGATAATGTGGCTGTTGGGACAACTGATTTCTTTTTTCCATGACTGTCAGACTCTGAAAATCTGTTACATTTAAACTACATTGATTCAGCTGCAAATATACAATACATAAAGTAAGTATGATGAGATGCAGTACAAAAACCCAAGGAGAACATGGCACAAATGACGAACACCACAGACTATTATGAAGCTGTTTAATGCAATGGTTGCTGTGGAGGACATCACACAGAAGAAAACCCTGTCCAGCATGAATAAAGTAGTACTGTAACTGGAAGAAGCAGAATTATTATGTATGCAAGTATTCAGCCAGAAAGAAGCAAAGTCAGGTCATAAACATGTCTGCTGAGAGCTAACCCTCAATGAATCTTACAATTGCACCACAGAACAGGTTGCTATCACCAAATGATTTGTGACTATTAGAATGACTATAGAGGGAGAGGATCAAGTGAAAATGCACAAGGTGTCTGTTTGGAAATGCACAATCATGAGATTCACAGATCTGTGTGAAGTCGTAGAGTCAGTCATACAGCACTGAAAAACACTTTTGTTCAATTTGAATATGCTGACTAGGTTTTGCAAACTAAACTAGTCTCATTTACATGCATTTGGCCCATACTTATCCTTTTAAACCTTTCCTATTCCTGGACCTGTCCAAATGTCTTTTAAATGTCTTAACTGTACCTGCATCTATCACTTCCTTTTGCAGTTCATTCCATATATGCATCACCCTCTGTGCAAAAAGATTGCCCCTCAGATCCCATTTAAATTTATCCCCTCTCACCTTAAAACCTAGGCCCTCTAGCTTTAAAATTCCCAACCCTATTCACCTTATCCATGCCTCTCATGATTTTATAAACCTCTATAATGTCAGGCTTCAATCTTCTATGATCGAGAGAAAAATGTCCCAGCTAACCCAGCTATAACTCAAACCCTTCAGTCCAAGTAACATCTTTGTAAATCTTTTCTGCACCCTTTCCAATTTAATAACGACCTTCCTATAGCAGGGCGACTAGAACTGTATGGCAAAAGTGGCCTCACCAATGTCCTGTACAGTTGCAACATGACATCCCAACTTCTATACAGGTACTCAATGCTCTGACCAATGAAGGCAGCGTGCAAATGCCTTCTTCACCATCCTGTTTATGTGTGACGCTGATTTCAAGAACTATGTACCTAAACTCCCTAGGTCTCTCTGTTCAACATCACTCCCAGGCCCTTACCATTAACTGTGTAAGTCTTGCTCTGGTTTATCTTACCAAAATGCAACACCTCACATTTATCTAAATTCAACTCCATTGCCCATTCCTCAGCCTATTGGTCTAGCTGATCAAAATCCTGTTGTACAGTGCTCTTACACAACCTTTTTCACTGTCCACTATACAATCAATTTTGGTGTCATCTGCAAACTTACTAACCATCCTTCCCATATCCTCATCCAAATTGATTATGTAAATGACAAACAACAGCAGACCCTGCATCAATAGCAATCCGCTACCACCACCCTCTGTGTGCTACCATCCAGCCTGTTTTGTATCCATCTGGCTAGCTCTCCCTGGATCCTATGTGATCGAACTTTACTAATCAGTCTGCCATGTGGACCTTTGTTGAAGACCTTGCTAAAGTCCATGTCGACAACGTTTACTGCTCTGCCCTCTTGGTTACTTCCTCAAAGAACTCAATCAAGTTTGTGAGACATGATTTCCATGCACAAAGTCCTTGTCTCTTTAAATGCATGTAAATCCTGTCTCTCGGAATCCCCTTCAACAACATACCCACCACTGACATCAGACTCACTGGTCTGCAGTTATCTGGCTTTTCCTTGCCACTTTTCTCAAGATGGTGAGCTAAGATGAAGCCCTCAAAGGTAAAGTTGAGAATTTATAATGAAATGATACTCACTTCATGTGGATCAATGAATCTGAGAGGCTAATGCAAAGGGAAGAATGATGATCTGCTGTGCCAAATGATAAGGTTAAGCAAGATTCATCTTAGTTGAATCAAATCTAAATCTTGAACCACTAACCGGCATGGTTGCTTAGTGGTTAGCACTATTGCCCCATAGTGCCAGGGACCTGGGTTCAATTCCACTCTGAGATGACGGTCTGTGTGGAATTTGTACATTCTCCCCATATCTGTGTGGGTTTCCTCCAGGTAATCCAATTCCTCTCATAGTCCAAAGGTGTGCAGATTAGGTGGATTGGCCATGCTAAATTGCCCAGCATGTCCAGGGAAGTGCAGGCTAGGCGGATTAGCCATGGAAAATACAGGGTTAGAGGGCTATGGTGAGTCTAAATGTGATGCTCTTTTGCGGGTCAGTGTGGATTCGATGGGCTGAATGTCCTGCTTCCACAAAGTAGAGATTCTATGATTCTAACTCACTCTAAATATGTCAGAAAAGATTTGCAGTGTTTCTCAGCAGTGACCACCAACATAAGTCATGGAAGATTACAATATGTTTTTTTTTACAGATCTTGAATGTAGTCCTGGTGATTATCATTTTGAGTAGATGAAAGTTTGAGCTCAGTTCAGCATCTACTCAGAAATGTTCCAGCTACCTCAAGTTCAGCCTGAAAGAGATATTGGAGGATCTGGAAAGAAGAGACTTAATCATATCTTACCAAACTCATCTCACCAATTACCCACCCCAGTGACATCCCTCGCATCTGATTCTAGCCCCAGCTTACCACGTGATATTCCTGCAACAATTTGCCACTAGGATATCCTAGAATTGACCAGTATCCCTTGTACCTGCAACATGTTTTAAAGTCCATTGAGCATCTGGACAAGCGCTCTCAGTCTGGAGCTCTCAGTCTACATGGTTCCTATTTGCCCCATACATGACAGCAAGGAGAAAATCCACTGCCCCACTTTGTGGAGAGAGACCTGGAGGTCTTGTTGGATGGGGTGATGCAGAGGTGGGTTTCTTTTCCCTCAGGGCCAGTTCTGAAGACCACAACACCAGACCTGGTCCACAATTGCCACACAGGATCATGCGGTCTCAGCTGATTAGGGAATGCTCAGAACTTTATGAAGGAGGTCAATGTGTGTTCAATAGTTCTCAACTTGATTTTATCTGGCGAAAATGAATGGACAGATTTTTCGTCATTACTACAACTATCTACCTAAAATGAGAGAAGCTATTCTTCAGTTGGAGGTGGATGATCAAGAAGATATGATCTCAGCAGAGAACAGAAAGTCTTCAGACCCACCAGTGGAAATGGATCAGGAATGTCAGTTACTATGGCAGCAGCACTCAAAACCAGAATCACATTTTCTGGAGAAGGAACATCAGTGTCCAAATGAGCAGATACCAGATGAACTGTTAATGGAAACATGTAAGCATGTCATTAAGAGGTCTAAAGACCAGAATGCAATACATGTGCAACACTGACAGATGTGGAAGAGTTTATACATGGTAATTTTCATGGTAATTTTCTTTTTGACGATGTATATTGGGTAACTTGTAACTGCAAATCATGGTTCATGCAACTTTTTTCTTTTTGTCTGAAAAGAGGTATGTTGGGAGAATCCATATATACCTTAGTGCTGAAGTAGTTGTGTAATCTCTACCTCTGCATCTTTGCGGCAATCTGTAGAAACCATTAAATATACTTGGAACAGCTTTCACACATTGTTCTATTCAGTTCCACTTGTACAAATTATTCTGAAACATAGTGAACCACTGCTGATGTAATTGGCAATGAGTTAGCAACATTTGCTTGTTTTGTTGAGGTAAGCAGGCTCTGGATTCGTCAGGAAAGATAGGATGATTCACTGGTGTTACTGAATTACTATCCTGAATTGCGTGCATACTGCCTTTGACCTTCAGCTATTCACTTAGTCTGACAAGAAGGTCCATACAAATCTGTTATGGGTGCTTTCATAAGGCAGAAACTGAAATTGTGTTAGTTTATTATCAATGATCAATCTGATTAAAAATAAATCACCTATTAAAACATACATTTAATGCCAGTATTGTAAACATAGATATCATTTATCTAAACTTTAAATAGTTTGCTCAGTTATGACAGCTTATCGTTCTAAATTAAGACACATGAAAACACAGGATGTGTTGGCCATAATTCAAGAATAGTAACAAACTGCACCACCCCTACAGCTTGTGCAATAGAAAGTGGCGAATACAGCCCTACCTACTCTCATTTTGCCAACGTTCAGCTGCAGTAATGTCAACCAAGAAAACATTGGTGTTAGCAGAGACTTAGATAAGCAAATTAAAATATTGAATATTATACCTCATGGCAAAACAGGAATCAAATTTCCTACAGAGATTCGTATATAAAGTGTTAACATATCATTGTTTCGGAATTGAATGTTGTCTTTAGACCTTAAGATTCTGCTTTAAGGTCTCACTCCCTTATTAACTATCGATGTAAGTATGAAAGTAAAATTAACAAATGCAACACAATGAATATCACAAATGCACTGGCTCCATCCAATTGCTTTTTATAGGGATGGACATGTCTGTTGTTGTTGGGAATTCTGATATACATTCAGCCAGTCAAATTACATGAAGTAGCCATCACAGAACAGAGTTTTCAATCTGGCTGAATATGCCTGTAAACTTTCTATGTAACCATATGGCTGTGAAATCCAAAGTAGAGTACTCAGTGTGTTGTGTTGCATTTGTAGTCAATCAAAGCACAATTCGATCAGCACCCATTCTGAGAACAGTGTCACTAGGGTGTGAACAGAAAATGTGCTGGTAACACCTGAAATGGTGCTATTATGAAGTCATTCAGTCCTGCTGGATGATGTGTCATCTAAATTCCAAACTTGGACATTCACAGTTTCATTGAATGGATTAATTTATCACTCAACAAAGATCAAGTATTCAGCTGCAAGTTGCAGTCCTTTCTGCCAAGTTGCATTTGGGCTCCTACAGGTTCCCTGACTGCCAAAAGGCTGTCTGGCAAGGGTGTCAATGTATCCAGCATCTTCATGTGCATTCCCTTCAGTATTGTCCTGCATCCCACTGCATTAATCATCCAAGATCATGTCGCAGAACTTGCCACAGCTTCATCCAATAGTGAGCTGATAAATGAATCATCCCTTCCTCTTGCCTGGTTGCAGCCCATTCATGCCTGATGATTCAGGATATGCAGATCCTGGCTCTAGATTAACCTTGATATACAACGCCACTTTCTGAGATGGTGACTGGCAGGCTCAGATTAAGAATGAAAGGAGTGCCTCAAGGACCATGTCTTCTCTTTTGCTTTTTCCTATTTCCTATGCAGTTATAGTCGCAATTTAAAGACCTTAAAGAAGCATGCATTTGTAATCCATTCAAGAAATGTGGACGTGGTTGGCCAAGTTAGCGTTTATTGCCCTTCCCCAGTTGGCCTTGACAAAGTGATGGTGAACTGCACTCTTGAACCACTGCAATCCGTTCAGTAAAGGTATACCCACAATGCTGTCATGAAAAATGTTCCAGGATTTTGACTCAACAATAGTGAAGGATCAATGTTACATATCCAAGTCAAGGTGGTGAGTGGTTTGCAGGGAACTTGAAGGTACAGGTATCTGCTGCCCTTGTCCCTATAGGTAGTAGTTGTCACAAATTTGGAAGATTTGTCCAAATTGATGAATTTCTGTGGTGCATCTTATAAATGGTACACATTGCTACTGAGCGAACATGGTGGATGAAGTGAATGTTTATGGATGTAGTGCCAATCAAGTGGTTGCCTTGTTCTGCATATTGTCAAGCTTCTTGAGTACTTTGGAGACACATTCACCCAGGAAAGTGGGAATATTTAATCACACTGTTGACTTGTGCCTTTGGGGAGTAAGGAGGTGAGTTACTCACTGCAGAATTCCAAGTCTCTGACCTGCTATTGTAGCTACAGTACTTAAATGAGTGGTCTAGTTGTGGGAGATTTGTTAGATTCACAGCAGTCATTTTGTCTGGAAACCATTTTGAATCTCATCTTAGTGTCTACTTGATAAAAGCCTATGTTTCCCATGCCCAGCTAAGATGGTTGGCCTTGCAGCTGTACTGATACCTGATAAATGAATTATTTCCTTGCATGGGGCTATTCTTCTCTTTGCAAGGACCTATTGTATACTAACACCTGCTTATCAGCTACTAACCGACACTATCCAGACATTACGTGACTGAAGCTACTGACTGGGCAACATGCCTTGCTTGCTCATTATCCTGCAATTAACAGTTTGCTAATTGTTAAATGATTGTAACCAATATAATCATGCAACTCTCTGTATCTCGTTAAAGTTACTTGTGACCACTCGATCGACTTGTCTCTCCCCATGAGCTCACGAATAAACCAGTCAATACTGAAGGTTTGTGTGTGGCACTTCACTTCAAAATTGGACCGCTATGTTTTCCATCCCCAACACTAGTTCAGATTCTAGTCATTAGTAGCCCTCATAATATTGATAGTGGGGATTCAGCAATGGTAATGCCATTTAATGTCAAGGGTCAATGATTATTTTCTCTATTGTTGGAGATGGTAATTATCTGGCACTTGTGTGCAGTATATGTTGCTTGCCACTCGTCACCTAAACTTGGATATTGTCCAGGCCTTGTTGCATTTGAACATGGACTGCATCAGTATCTGAGGAGTCACAAATGCAGCTAAACATTGTGCAATCATTAGTGAACATCTCCACTTTTGACCTAATAATGGAGGGAAGTCACTGATGAGGAGTTGAAGCTGAATAGGCCGAAGAGGTTAGGCATTATACATGTGATCATGTGGCGGGGAAAGCTTCTCTGTAGTGAAACCGGCCAGCAGCAGAAAATGCTGTTGTTAGAGATCGGCTATAAAAGAGGATCTGCAAAAAGCCAAAGCTTTCCTGCCCAATACCTTTTCCATTAGCATAAGCCTTTGTGAAAGTGCAAAGGTAGTAAGGATATTTTCCAAATTTAATTTCACTTACTGCTTTTCTACGATACCCCCTTGGAATGAGGAGGATGCATGCTCATGACATGAACCAATATATCGAGTTTTTTAATGTGAAGAGGTTGTGCATCACATTTTTGTTAGTATTTCATATTACATTAGTTTTTTTCTATCTTTTCTGAACACCTTGTGTCTAAGAATATTTCACACCCAGTCTTGCCCTCCTTAAGCCAGGTCTCTGTTATCACCCGAACATCATATTCCCATGTGGCAATCTGTGCCTATAACTCCCAGTCTTATTTACAACAGTCCATGCATTCACATACATGCATAGTAATTTTATTTTAGAATTCATTTCTTTCTCCCTTACTCTGACTTCACTGATTATCTTACTATTCTCTATGCTAGTGCTAGTTGTCTTCCAAAGTATTTTGTGAACTCTGGTATTCTCCTTTAAACTCTCGTCATTCCCATACCCATGAAAAGTTGGTTTAGAGCCCTCCCAATGGCACTAACAAAACAAGGAACTCTGTTCCAGTTCTGTTCAGATGCAACCTATCTGGATCATACAGGTGCTACCTTCCCAGACCCTATCCCAGTGTCCTCAGAATTTTAATCCCTTCGTCTTGCACCATTTTTCCAAATTAAAAATCGCACAACACCAGGTTATAGTCCAACAGATTTATTTGGAAGCACTAGTTTCGGAACTCTGCTCCTTCATCAGGTGGTTGTCCATTTTTCTAGCTATGCATTAATCTGACTTATCTTCCTATTCTGTTACCACATGCAAATGGCACTGAGATTTATCAGGAAATTACTGCATTTGAGGAGTGCTTGCTAAATTTTAAAAAGGTCCCTAAAGTTGGATTGCAGAACTATATCCTTCTTCCTACCTAATTAAGTTGGTACCAATGTAGGCCACAGCCTCTAGCTGTTCACCTTCCCCCTCTGCGATATCCTGAACCTTGGCAGAGGAGGCAACTTACCATTCTGGAGTCACGTTAATGGTCACAGATACAACCAACAGTTCCCCTAACCAATTAATCCCTGATAGGAATCAAATAGCTCAGTTGGTTTGAAGGCTGCTTACACTCAGAGTGATGCCAACAGTATGGGTTTAATACCCACACTGGTTGAGCTTACCATGAGAAGTTCTCCTTCTCAACTTCCCTCCTCATTTGAGACATGGTGACCTTCAAGTTAAACCACTACCAAATTTCTCTTCCAAAAGAGAGTTAGCCCTATGGCTTGGTAAGATTATAGCAACTTATCACTATTGCTTTTCCTGTATGGGCAAGCTGCTCTCAATACCATAAACATGTCTCTGACAGTACTCCTCTGAGGAACCAGCACCCTGTTCCATTTCCAAAATAGAAAACTGAAGCTCAATCATTGACCAGGTTCAAGACAGAAATTAAAAGTATTGTAGAAGGTATAAGGAGACTAACAATATTAAGGGGGTTTGGAGATAGTGCAGAAAAATGACATTGAGGATATAATCAGCAATTGTCTAGAATGATGGGGCAGGCTCAATGAGCTGGGACGCCTCCTCCTGTTCCTATGTTCCTATCATATACATTGACCTGTGTTTTCTTTTGTATTTTGACTATAGTTGGATTATTTCTCAGTCTGAGACATAGTTCTCAAGTTTTCACCAACTCTATGGGCGGCATGGTGGCACAGTGGTTAGCACTGCTGCCTCATGGTGCCAGAGACCTGGGTTCAGTTCCCGCTTCAAGCGACTGACTGTGTGGGGTTTGCACATTGTCTGCGTGAGTTTCCTCCGGGTGCTCCGGTTTCCTCCCACAGTCCAAAGATGTGCAGGTTACACTGTAAGTAATCTTTAATATTTCCAATTAACTTTGGATACCAAAAATAGCTCATTGCTATTACTTTCATATGGATTATCCCTGTGTGTTCCTGGCGAAGTTCCTCTAAAGTACCACAGATACTGGAAATGTGAAATCAAAACAGAAAATGCTGGGGGAGTTCAGGAGGACCAGCAGTATCTCTGGAGAGAAAAAAGAACAGAATTAATGTTTCAAATCTGAGTTTTTCTCTGACCTCTTTAGCATTTTCTGCTTTTATCTCTCTAAACCTTAGTGGAATAATGACTCTTCGACTCTAAAGGCGCAAATCCTAAATGAGAAAGAACCAAATGACATAGTGGGAACAAAGTTCTGCTAAACGTTGTGGACAGTCACTGGAAAAAATGATATAAATGAATTCCTAATGCAGTCAGCTGAGTTTCTGAAGAAGGAGGGGAAAAGAAACACTCAGAAGGCAGGAAGGTCAATTTGTGCATATTCAAGTCTCTGCAATCCATTTTGTGAAACTCAACATTATTTCCCAATGAATCTTGTATCAACTGACAAATAAGTCTAGAAATCAACCAGCTGCTTATGCAGCTGATATGGTTGTCACTGCAGGACTGGCGGTGTGCATTGTTCTTGAGAAATAAAGAACAACTTGCTGGGATTTCGGAAGAAGCGCTTTCTATGACAAATCTTGGATGCTCAAAGTGTATCAAAATGGCACCAATGGCACTCAGGAAAATCAGTTGATGTGTTGACTACTCTGCTCAACCAAGAAGGTTACTTGAATTTAGATGTAGGAGGAGTTGGAGAGATCCTTCAGAACGTATAACAAAATAACAGATTTCAGGGACTGTTCTGTCACCTTTATTCATGTTCCTCCCATTTGCAGCCCAGCCTCTGCTCTGAGGAATGATGAAAGGCTGGCATAGCTGATTTTGAACATGTTTTTTGCCAGCAGGTCAATATTTGACGAACCTCATCATTCAGACATAGTGTTTAATCTGTACATCAAAAAATATGGCAGTAGAAATCTCATGTCATCTTACCAAACAAGGTGAACAGCTGAAACACAAATGAAGATAAATAAAATAATTATTTCAGAAAATTCAATAATTTGTCAATATTGTCTGTCAACATAGTCCAGACACCTTTTTCTAAAACTTGTTCACACTTCAGAGGGAAGTGGAATTCAATGATTCCTTTTAACTAATAAATTTCTCTTTTGTTGTAGATAGTTATTTTCCTAACCCTTCCTGTGCACAATATGTCCCCTTTGGTAATAAGGGCAAATTGGTTTAGTTGCGTTCCACTGTAGTGCTGAGGGTATCTTATACTGTTGGAGATACCATATTGAGAAGCCAAGATCCCATAATCTCTTCCAGGTGGATGAAAAAGAATCAGGACATAATTCAAAGAAAAGCAAAGGAGGTCCCTCAGTGTCATAGTCAATATTTATCTCACAACTAATATTTTTAAAATTTGTGTTCATTCTCCTGGCATCACTGGCTTGGTCAACATTTGTTTCCATCCCTAATTGCCCACAGGACAGTTAAGAGTCAACCATATTGCTGTGGATCTGCAGTCACATGTAGGTCAGACCAAGTAAGGTCAACAGATTTCTTTTCCCAAGTGACAATTGATAAACATTATTATTTAGTCATGTATCTCATTGTCATTTATGGGCCCATTCAGTGCACAAAATGGCTGCTGCATTTCCTATATTACACCATAACTGAACTTCAAACCACTTAATTGATTGTAAAGTATTTTGAATAACTTGAGGTTGTGTAAGGAGATATATAAATTCAAGTCATAAAGTCATATAGCTTGGAAATAGACACTTCAGTCTAATCAAGCGAAAGTGAGGACTGCAGATGCTGGAGATTCGAGTCAAGATTTGAGTGGTGATGGAAATGCACAGCAGGTCAGGCAGCATTCGAGGAGCAGGAAAATCAACGTTTCAGGCAGGAGCCCTTCATCAGGAAAGACTCCTGCCTGAAACATCGATTTGCCTGCTCCTTTGATGCTGCCTGACCTACTGTGCATTTCTGGCACCACTCTAATCTTGACTTCAGTCTAATCAGTCTATGCCAAACGTCATCCCAAACTAAACTAGTCCCACCTGCCTGCTCCTGGAACATATCCCTCCAAAACTTTCCTATTCATATACCTATCCAAACGTCTTTAAATCATCCATTCTTTTCCTTACTGGTGAATTCAAATTTTAAAAAGAGTTCACGATTCAATTCAGCTTTTGATTTTATTGAGCAAGAGAAATTTGCAGGGGTGGAACCAATTTGCAATATGAGGTCATCCTAAATAATATTTTCTATTCTTTGAGGTTTCCTTGAGGACCAAGAGTACAACGGCCCTGGAAAGAGATGCAAAGCATCTTTGTTTCTGACCTTCCATGCCCTAATATTTTGGTTTTGTGTTGATTTATACAAAAGTACCAATCTTGCACCAGGAGAAAAATCGATGAATCCATCTGCCTCTGTTTTTAAAATACGTAGTGACCCTACCTCAAACACATTTTGAGGCAGAAAGTACTAAAGCCATATAAATCTGAGAGAGAGAAAAAAAAAATCCCCTCATCTATTTAAAGACCAAACCCATAATTTTAAAACAGTCTTCCCTACTTCTGGACTCACCCACAAGAGTAAATGTTTTTGCCACATCCACCTTGTCAAGACCATTTAAGATCTTATAAACATCAATTAAACCACTCCCTCCTCTTCTAAACCAAAGTGAAAACAAGCTCAGCTTGTCCAATTTTTCATCAGAGGACAGCCCACTTATTCCACATATCAATCTACTAAAGCACCTCTGAACTGTAAGATGACCAAAACAGCACAGTGCTCAAGATGTGGCCTCACTGAAGCCTTGTATAAGTAAAGCGTAACAACCTTATTTTTATGCTCAATTCGTCTTGCAATAAAGGATAGCATTCCATCAACTTTCTAGATTACGTGCTGTATCTGCATTTTGTGACTCCTGTACAAGATCCCTTTCCACCTCAGAATAATGCAGTTGATCACCATTTAAATAATACTCTGCATTTTTATTCTTCCTGCCAAAATGAACAACTTGACATTGAACATTGTTATCCTATATGTATCAGTCTGGATCATTGTTATGGCATCTTGACAACATTCTACGTGACCTATTTTTGTCTCATTTGCAACTTTAGTTACAATGCATTGATGTAAATTATAAAAAAAAATTGAGGTCTCTGCACAGATCTCTGTGGGACATTGCTCATCACATTCTGCCAACCTGAAAAAGATCTATTCATGCACCAAAAACAGAAGCTAACTGCTGGTGAAACTCAGTAGGTCTAGCAGCATCTGTGGAGAGATTTCTAAAGAAGGGCCCCCAGACCCAAAAAATTAATTCTGCTTTCTCTTGGCAGATGCTGCCAGACTTGCTGAGTTGTTCCAACAATTGTTTCACTCATCCATGGTCCTTTGTTTCATTTTACCTATCATGCATACTTTCTGATTACTGCCAGATAGGAAATTTCTTATTCATGCCAGAACATGCTTCTTGACACAATGAGCATCAACTTTGCGTGCCTTTTTATGGAACCTTGTCAAATGCCTTTGGGAAATCCAAATATAGTATGTCTACAGGCTTCCCTTTTCCCACTGTACAAGTTACTCCTTCAAAGATTTCCAATAAATTTGTTAACATGAGTTCCCCTTCACAAAACCATGCTGACTCTTCCTGATGACCTTAAGTTTGAACCCCTTGAGTAGAAAGTTTATATTTGCGACTTTCATGTTTGATGGCTACTGACAATGGCTGCTGGTCATATCAACTTGCTGGTTACTTGCTTATTAGCATGTTCCTTCTTAAATTTATATCACAATATTCAATTGTCTACCCACACTGTTTTGAGGTATCCTCAGCATTATTCCCAGTCTATGTATTTATTAAATTCTTGTGGGATTTCGTCACAGCCCCTCTTTAATGTTAACTATAACTTCAAACTTGATCGATGCTACATATGTTAATACACGAGGCACTATACTTTACAGGGAGAAATAATAGGTACACACTGTGCCTGGTTCAACTCAACAAAATAGGTTTATTTACACCAATTCCACAATCACAGTTAATCTATTTGGTTTAAAATTTAACCAAAGCCTGGCAATCTGTCAATATTATCTGATGCATTCCCTGTGGCAAGATCTTTCTCATACAGCTTTTTCCCCCTCAAATTAGTATTTTTGTGAATTTTCCTCATGAATGCAATCCCAAAACTTCAACAAAATGTGTCTTTTTCAGCAAAAACATAATCCACAAAATTGTTATGGTACAGAAGGAGGGCATTCAGCTCATTATATCTGCACCAACTCTCTGGGCATTTTAATTTCGTGCCAATCATATGTATTTTCTCTTTTGAATACCTCAATTGAATCTACATCCACCACAATTAAAGTCACTAAATATTAATTTTGAGAAAACATTCTTTCCTCCCCTCTCATTTGCTTCTTTTGCATAACACTTTAAAACTGTGCCCTGTAAACTTCACTCCTTTTATCTACTCTGTCCAAACCCTTAATGAATTGAAAACTTCCATCAACTCTTCTTAGCCTTCTCCTTTCTAAGAAAAATAGTCCCAATTTCTTTAATCCACCTTCATAACAAAAGTATCTCATCCCTGGAAAACTGTTGTAAACCTCTTTTGCACTCTACAATGTATTCATGTGGCACCCAAATCTGTACACAGTACTCCAGCTGAGTTCTAATCAGTGCAATATATAGTTTCATCATAAGATATTCTTGTACCCTATTGTATGCTTTATTAACAACTCTCCCTAACTGTTCTGCTAGCTTTAATGACCTATATACAGGTACAGCCAAATTCTTATTCTTTGAACCTAAGTGTGTCACCTCACACTTTTTCCATATTCAATTTATTCTGCCACATGTCCAACCACTCCACCAATGTGTCAAAGTCCATTTGAGGTTCTATACTGTCATTCTCATAGTTTACAATTCTTCCACATTTATGGTGTCTGCAAATTTTGAAATTGTCCACTATATCAGGAGATCAAAATTGCTGAGAAACTCGAAAGCAAAACTTTCTCCAACCCAAAAAGTATTCATTAATTTATCTGTTTCTGATTACTCAGTCAAGTTTATATCAATGTAGCTAACATTCCTTTTGTTCCACAATTGATCCCTTTTCTCACAAGTCTGTTGTGTGGCACTGTATTGAACGGTCTTTTGGAAATCCACATACACCTCATTAACGACCTTCCCTTTATCAACCCTTTCTGTTATCTTTTCAAAATATTACAGCAAGCTACTTAGACATGATATTCCTTTAACAAGCCCATGCTGTCTCTTTCAAATTAACCCATAGTTTCCATGTGACTATTAATTCTACTATGAACAATTGTATCTAGAAGTTTCCCCGCCACTGAAGTTAAACTGTCATTGCAAAGCTTATCTTTACAACATTCTTTTGAACAAGGTTATAGTTTTTGCAGTTCTCCAATCTTATGGTACAACTCTGAATTTTGGGAAGTTTGAAAGATTATTGCCTGTGTCTCTGGAATTTCCACTTCAGTATTCTTGGGTACATCTCATCTGGCCTTGATGCCTTATCAATTTTAAATATCAACAGCCTATGTACCTCCTCCTTAACCATTTTAAACACTTATAGTAACTGAGTTTCCTCTGCTTTCACCTTGACTTGGGCACCATTTGCCTTGTAGGTAAACACAGATGCAAAGTATTAATTTAACACCTCAGTCATACCTCTTGCCTCTATGGGCAAATCTCTTATTTGTCCTAATGAGTCCTACTTTGACTTTTAGCTTTCTTTTACTATTGACATGCTTATAGAATACATTGAGATTTTCTGAACTGTTTGGAGATGGGAGCAAGTTCCTGAGAGGAGATAAATATTCAGTTCTTCTCCAGATCAGGAGGGATCTCTGTTCTCTGCAGTAAACAAAACACTAACTTTAAACCTAAAGAAAAGCAGTTTATCTTTTTTGCAACAGTTGTTGTAAGCTGTGACTTTTAATTCAAAAGTCAGAGTCTTCATATAAGTGAATCTGCCCCATTGTGTCTCTCACTAACCAATGGAAGTACTTGGAGAAAGACAATTAAAATCACATGCTGGCCAGTAGAAGAGTCAGAAAGATCATCTCAACAACAGAACCTGGGAACAAAGACTACTGAACTATCTTTCTAGTTTTTTTCCTCTGGAAATAATCTATTTTACCCTGTATGTTTGTGTAAGGGGGCATTTATAAGGGGTTGAGAGTTTTAATTAGTAGTGTTATATAATGACGGTTATAACTGTTCACCCATAGCTAAGGTTTAAGTACTTGTAATAAACAGTTATTCTTGTTCAGTACAGAAAGTGTTTTCTAAATATCTGAGTCTGAAAGACAGATAAATGAGGAAATCTGCATACTTTAGAAAATCTTTAACTTTTATAATAACTCCAAGAATATATGGGCTCAATTTCCAATGCACTATCCCAGTGAGAAACAATTTTCTGGACAACTTGCAACCAGGAATATTTAGCACCCAGACCTTTTTTGTCCCACAAGGTAATCTGAGTCCATAACTCCTTAATCTTATTAGCAATATTTCACACATTCACATGCATGCAAATTAATCCCAAATTTGGCTTCATTAGTTTTTCCCTTCCTTCAATTCCACTATTAACTTACTATTCTCTATTTTAATGCTGGTGCTTCTCCTAGCATTTTGTGCAGCATGAAATTACTTTCTAAAATTCTCTTCCAGTTTCCACTACCTTGCTAAGTTAGTTTAAACCTTCACATTTTCAATATTATTGTTATGGACCAGGTCCAACTCCTCAAAACATTTTTAAGCAGGTAGCCCAGACTGTGCTATTTGTTTCAGTTAAGTGTACAGAGGAATTCAAAGTTTGGGTGAAGATTTGTAGCTCGGGTGCTCGTTGTTGTGGTTCTGTTCGCCGAGCTGGAAATTTTTGTTGCAAACGTTTCGTCCCGTCTAGGTGACATCCTCAGTGCTTGGGAGCCTCCTGTGAAGCGCTTCTGTGGTGTTTCCTCCGGCATTTATAGTGGCCTGTCCCTGCCGCTTCCGGTTGTCAGTTTCAGCTGTCCGCTGTAGTGGCTTACAGACGCGCACAACAGACTTCACAAATACAGACAAGAAATTGCGCGCCAAAAGTCGTTATTTTCAAAAACCACTAATCAGGAATGGACCCAGACCATAGAACGGGCTGTCACTATAGGACAGAACAGGACCACACACCACAAAAAAACGGCACTAAAAGAAAAAAATGGCCAAACTAACACACAACAAAGAAGACACCACAACACATATCTGGGTTAAAGACCTCTCCCACAGACAGCTCACAGACACGGAAAGAACAATACTGGCCAAGGGACTCAACTACAACCA
>NC_057712.1:55964550-56042449 GCF_004010195.1 Chiloscyllium plagiosum
GTGGGGTAGGTATAGGACAGATGTTAGGGGTAGGTTCTTTACTCAGCGAGTCGTGAGTTCATGGAATGCCCTGCCAGTAGCAGTGGTGGACTCTCCCTCATTATGGGCATTTAAGCGGGCATTGGATAGGCATATGGAGGATAGTGGGCTAGTGTAGGTTAGGTGGGCTTGGATCGGCGCAACATCGAGGGCCGAAGGGCCTGTACTGCGCTGTATTGTTCTATGTTCTATGTTCTATGTTCTATGGGTGTCAGGATCCCTTTAATATCTGCCCAAGTTGACCGTTCCTCACGTGTGAACTCAGACACTGTGGCCAGGATTTTCTTCTTCAGACAGAGTTCTGGCAGTGTGTGAATTTTGCCCTCTCCTTCAGATCTTGTTCTTGAAGTTCAGCAAGCTCCATGCAGAATTTCCATCACCAAGACAGGCCCAATATCAGCGCTGATGGTAATGCCACTGGTGCAAATGTCTGAAAATACAACAATGGACTTAAAGGCAGCGGTAGCACAATGAGAGCAGGTACAGGTAATTAGGGTTTCAATTTTCAAGATCTTGCTGAAGTTGGCAGAGAAGCATCTTGTCTAGATCAGCAGGCTGCTATTAAAAGTATAGAGACGTGGAAAGATCTATGACACAGAAGAGATCATTTGGCCCATTTTATCTGTGCTAGCTCAGATGGAACTATTCAGCCTAAACCCATCTTCTAGCTCTTTATCCTTAGCGCTGTAGTTTTGACACTGGAGTATATATTGAAGGGTTTCTGCCTCTACCATCCTATCAAGCCAGGAGTTCCAGATCCTTACTGCCATTTAGGTAAAAGAGTTCTTTTCTGCTCCTCCTTCCACAAATTATTTTAAATTAATACCCATGAGTGGTTGGTCTCTAATTTAACGGAAATAGCTCCTTCCTATTCACTCCATCCAGTCCACTCATTTCACATTTTAATTGAATCTGCACCCACCCTCGGTCCCAGCCTCTGAATTAAACAAACTGACCGTATCTCACCTCTTCTCAAAGCTAAAGTTCTCCATTCCTGGAAACATCCTTATAAATTTCTTCTCTACCCTCCCTATGTGATCACACCTACCAATATTGTGATGACTGGAACTGTAAGCTGGTGCTATTTATAAACTCCGGTATCATGTCTTTGCTCTGATATTCCAGGTCTTGGTTATAAAGGAAAGCATCCTGGATGAATTTTTGTCTTCCATTCTCTTTTTTCACAGGATACTACAACCAACCTTAATCTGTTTGACCGACTATGACACAGACACCATCGGAATGGGACATGGGATAGGCATTAAAATTAGATTTTAACTTACCTTTCACAATTTTTGGGGGGAAGATAGCTGTTTGTAATATCGCATAATCTCCCAGTTGAGACCAGATATTTGATCAGAGTAGGGGTTGAACTCATGCCCCTTTCATCTGTGTGTATACTCTCCTTACCAGCATAATCATTAGCAAAGCCTCCTGAATTGGAAAAAAAGTTAACAGTATATAAATACTTTTGCAGTTGAACTTCAGGTAATACTCAGGTGGGGTATATCTTATAATTATGGCATCAACACAAATAGGAATGGACGAGTTGAGGGGTCTTGATTTGCAATGGTAGCATCTCTATCTCTGGACTAAAAAGTTGGGTTCAAATCCAAACTGCCCTAGAGGCGTGTCTCAAAACACCTAAATTCCTAAAATAATTAGGAATGCAGTCACTGACTTGTACACCAAACAATTCTCCATTGATTAAAGCTAATGGAAAAGGAATAATTTGGTAGTGATTTTGGAAGGGAGGTCAACATAGCCCAATTCCTCAGAGAAACTAGGCATCTGAAGTGTCAAACTGGAAAATTTACTGTAATATGTATAATAGAATGAGGATATAAAACAATGACAGTAACACTAAATTCTAGTCACTGTTGTAATCAAATATTGCAGATCTGGAACATGTTTTTGTTATTTAGGTACCTGACTACAATATTACACATTTCCTGTGTGCTGATTAAACAGGAAGCAACCCTTCGCACTGTGATGAAATTTTATTTGCGAGAATTTTCCTTTACACATCTCCTGACTAGGACTGATCAGAATGTAATTGCAATGACAGCTCATAAGGTAGAAACATTTACCCAATCAATATCAGCAATAACTTATGTTTGTACAGCATATTTGACATAATAAAATGTCCAAAAGTGCTTCACAGGAGTAGTGCAAAACAAAATATCTTAGCAAGTTACATGGGAAATATTAGGTCAGTGACCAAATGTTTCGTCACAAAGGTAGGTTTTGAGTAATTAAAATGCAGCACAATGCAAACAAAACATATGCTCGATGACCATGTTAATAATGAAACTTGGAAATTATAAAGTTGCTGCCCCAGAATCAAGATCAGGGAATTTCAGAAAGAAAAATGGAATAAAGCTAGTGTCTCACTGCAGGTGTATTACTCTTCCTAATGTTGTGGGAACTGCTGCTTGGTACTATATCTATTGCAAACACTAGTTGAGCAAAATCAATTTTAAGATGGAAACTGGAAGTCTGATACCATTTAGCTGACCTCCGTTTGGCATTCTAATCAAATTGTTTGAAACTTGCATAATCACTGAAAATACATCACAGTGACTAAGTACTAGATGATGATTCATAGTTACAACATAGCCTCAGTCACCACTTTTGTTAACTGGAAATCAATTGGTATCACTCTGTGAAATATACTGTCATTATTTCATAAACAGGGGATCACTGGGTTAGGAAGAACCGGAATGATGATGAGATGTTCTATATGATCAGCATCTCAAATAGGTTCTCATCATCAAGCTGTTACTGCCTAGCTTCATGTGCTACTCCCTGTTTAGAACTCTAAACGAGTTCCTGGTTGGTGGGGTTTATCACCCTTAAGTGGCAAGAGATTGTAGCAAGAGATGGTAACTTTGACTTCCAACCCCGTAGCTACGTGTTGGCCGATTAAGTATATGTTGGCTGACAGTGTGGAAGATCACAAATAGTGGCAAAGGACTGAATGAGGATGTTAAGGGTAGTTCAAGATCTGACCATCTTAGCAGCTCATCTAGAAAACGTATTATTTCAAAATCAAACCTGCACCCTTTCATTTGCTTATCATGTGCATTGCAGTAGTGTAGTACTACTGCCTTAGGTGAGGGTGCAGAGGTTTTGCATTGACAAAGTCATTAACCACAACAGGCACACCTATGGTGATGGGGTCAGATAGAGCCTACTGGCAATATTCAGGTTTAGCTTTATACACAGGCTGACACAGGCAGACAGTCATTCTTCACAGATTGTATCAGATGATGAGTTTACATCGTCCTAAGCTGATCTTTACAGTTACAGTGCTGCTCTCAGTCTGGTGAAGGAGAACGAAAGGAACATGAAGCACAGCTTGGTCTCCCAGCCTCTGTCAGGTTTTGACTCATATAGAATCATTAAATCCCTATAGTGTGGAAGCAGGCCATTCAACCCATTAAGTCCACACTGACCCTCCGAAGAGCATCCCACCCAGACCCACTCTATCCCTGTAACTCTGCATTTCCCATGGCTAATCTACTTAGACTCTCCACGCTTCAGGCTCACTGCCTTTATTCCTGATGAAGGAATTTTGCCCGAAACGTCGATTTCGAAGCTCCTTGGATGCTGCCTAAACTGTTGTGCTCTTCCAGCACCACTAATCCAAAATCTACTTAGACTGCACATCCCTGGGCTCTTTGGTCAATTTAGCACAGCCAATTCGCTTAACCTGCACATCTTTTGGACTATGGCAGGAAACCCAATCTCACAACGGGAGAATGTGCAAACTCCATACAGACGGTGGAACTAAACTTGTGTTGTGAGGCAGCAGCACTAACCATGAACCATTAGCTCCTGGGTAGTCATCCATTGATTTGGTCAAAATGTAAGAACAATATTTCTAATGTAATGCTCAGATCATGGGATGTCAGGTTTTCTGGTTTTGTGGGCGGCACGGTGGCACTGCTGCCTCACAGCGCCAGAGACCTGGGTTCAATTCCTGCCTCAGGCGACCCTCTGTGTGGAGTTTGCACATTCTCCCCGTGTCTGTGTGGGTTTTCTCCGGGTCCTCCGGTTTCCTCCCACAATCCAAAATGTGCAGGTTAGGTGAATTGGCTATGCTAA
This sequence comes from Chiloscyllium plagiosum, assembly GCF_004010195.1. Lineage (NCBI taxonomy): Eukaryota > Metazoa > Chordata > Chondrichthyes > Orectolobiformes > Hemiscylliidae > Chiloscyllium > Chiloscyllium plagiosum. The sequence continues at coordinate 55,968,700 of NC_057712.1, forward strand.
ATTGCCTGTAGTGTTAGGTGAAGGGTTAAATGTAGGGGAATGGATCTGGGTGGGTTGCGCATCGGCGGGTCGGTGTGGACTTGTTGGGCCGAAGGGCCTGTTTCCACACTGTAAGTAATCTAATACAGACAGTTCTCTTAGCCAGAATACTGGGCAGCCCCAACATTGATATAATTATTCCAAGGGAAAAAAAGGCTTGCTGAGGAGACCTAGCTTGTGGTTGGTGCAGGTTATAGATTCTATCAAATTAGCATATCCAAAAATCAGCCTCAAACAGGCATGATCTGAACTAGCACACAAACTTGATTCCCTTCTTATTAGAATAGTTGATTGAGCTCTTGCTCTTTAATTATGTTTTGACTGTATCAGAACCCAGTGAGACATACAAATGAGGTCAGACAACGTTGATGTAATGACCTCAGCAAGATAATTGAATATAATTTAATAAATGAATACCCTGTCAGGATAAGCTCATTATTCTTGATGATTTCAATGGTCACAGATTCTAATACATGGAGAGGAGGATGAGAATGCTTAGGTATTGGCAGAGCAAACTCAAATGGCCAGCTCATTACCTCAGAGTGTGGCAAGTTTCTCCGAACCAACAAGGACACATGGCTGAATTCTCCTATAAGCAATGGTGAATCTGTTAGGAAAACAAGTTTGGAAAAAATTTAATTCTGATTTCAATGATTGAGCTGGTCAGGTCCGAAAGGACATAACTGCTAGACTGAGTCTGCGGGAGGTGGTGATGGAACCAACTAGAGGGAAAACGTACTTGACGTCATCCTTACCAATCTGCCAGCTGCAGATGAATCTATCCATGAGAATATTGGTAAGAGTGGCCACCGCACAGAACTGGTGGAGACAGGTCCTGCCTTCATATTGAGAATCCCCACCACATTGTGTGGCATTAAAACCATGCTCAATGGGACAGACTTTGCATAGGTCTGGCAACTCAAGACAGGGCATCCCTGAGGCACTGTGTGCCATCTTCAGCAGAAGAATTGTGTTCCAGCACAATATGTAACCTCATGGCCCGACGTATTTCCCATTCAACTATTATCATCAAGCTAAGGGATCAACCCTGGTTCAATAGACAGTGCAGAAGGGCATACCAAAAGCAGCACCAGGCATACCTGAAGATGAGGTGTCAACCTGGTGAAGCCACCTAACAGGACTACTTGCATACCTAACAGGACTACTTGCATACCAAACAGCATAAGCAGCAAGTGATAGTCGGAGCTAAGTGATTCAATAACCAATTAGCATATTTAAGCTCTGCAGTCCTGTCACATCCAGTCATGAACAGTGGTGGACAATTATACAACTCATGGGAAGAGGAGCCTCTACAAATATCCCCATCCTCAACTTTGGTCTGACAATAAATCTGATGAAGAAAGAGTTCTTTTGTAAACACAAATCTGACCATAAATTGGTGAGGAAGAGATTAAATCGAGTTTGTGAGTTAGCAAATCAGCACCTAAAGAGGGCATAGTGTAGAATGAAGTAGGTGGTAGATAAACGCCCTGAGACTCTGACATTTTCCCAAGGGAATGACATGTTAATACTGTAACCAGTGATAGGCGATCCCTTCAAAGCCAGGTTTAGTGATCCCTATCAAATTGAGAAAGAGTTGATGCAGGTGAACTATCAAGTAAAGATGCCAGGTAGAAGAAAAAGATATATGGTATGTCATGTGAACATGTTGAAACTCTATTAATCTAGAGAGAAAGAACTGGAGTAACAGGTGTTTGTTACTGCCACGCAGAGTGAGGAATCAAATCCAGATGATGTGGATTTTGATGTGCCTCAAAATAGATTAAAAAATGAAGATGTCCCTGAGGAATGCGATAGGTTAGTAAGCTATCTGTCTCAGGAGCAGAGAATACAGTTGAAAGATTTGTTAATGCAGTACAAAGACATATGTAAGAATCAGATGGAGAGGACTAATGCTACTGTACAGAGAGTAGAAGTAGGGATTAGTGCTCCAATAAGACAATGCCCTTGTCGGCTTAATCTTTTCAAAGTCAGACAGGTCCAGATGGAGGTGGGGGCCATGCTCGATGAAGACATCATCGAACCAAGCCAGAGCAAGTGGAGTTCACTGATCATCTTAGTTCCCAAACCAGATCAGACTCAACGATTCTGTGTGGATTATTGGAAGGTTAATGCCGTTGCAAAATCAGACGCATATTCAATTCAGAGATTGGAGGACTGTATCGTAAGAGTCAGACGAGCCAGTTACATCACCAAGTTGGAATTAATGTGTGGTTACTGGCAGGTACCTTTATCAGAGATGGTGAAAGAAATTTCTGTGTTTGTAATCCCAAATGGGCTATATTAGTTTAAAGTGATGCACTTTGGAATGAAGCACATACCCGCCACATTCCAAAGACTCAGGAACAGAATTGCGGCTGGCTTAACAAACTGTGCAGTCTATTTGGACGATGTAGTGATCTTTAGTAAGTCCTGGAAAGTTCACATGGTACAGTTGGCAGAGTGGCAATTGAATGACTACGAGAAGCAAAACTGGTGACAAACTTAAATAAAACTGAATTTGCAAAAGCAAAGGTGATGTTCTTGGGTCATAACATCGGTCATGGAAGGTTGACCCCATGGATCTCAAAGACAAAGGCCATCGAGGAATTCCCATTATCAACCTCGAAGAAAGAGGTGCTTCGATTCTTGGGACTCAGCAGATTCTATTGGAAGCTTGTTCTAAACTTAAGCAGCTTAGTTTAGCGAAACCATTAACCGATTTGCTGAAGAAAAACACAATGTTTTGGTTGACAGAACCATACCAGAAAGCATTTTACCATTTGAAATCAATATTAACCACCAAACCAGTTTTAGCTACACCAAAATTTTCAAAACCTTTTAAAGTCGCCATCGATGGTAGTGACATTGGAGTTGGAGCTGTATTCCTACAGGAAGATGAGGATGGGATTGAACTGCCAGTTGGTTATCTTTCGAAGATCAACATCCACAAAGGAAACACTCCACGAATGAATGAATTTGGTACTGGCCATACATTTTAATGTGTATGTTATGAACAATGTGTCGGAGATGGTTGTGTACACGGATCACAATCCGCTTACATTTTTAGAACGCTTTAAGGACAAGAATATGAGACAATTTCGTTGGGGTCTTATGTTATAGACTTTTAATTTAAAAATCATACATGTTGCAGGTCATAATAATGTAATTGCAGATGCGTTATTGCGGATTTAACTGATAAAGTTTAGGTGAGACTTGTATTTTTTTAATGTTTTATATATATATATATGGGTATATGGGAAGAAGTTAAGGTAGACTTATGTTAAAGTTATCTGTATGTTAGGGAAATGTGTTTAAAAAAGAAGAAAAAATTTAGTCATCTTTTGATTTTGATTGTTCATTTTTTTCTTAAGGGGGGAGGTGTTTTGAAGATGTGGGTGTACTGTACCTTTAAGAAAGTTAAAAGCTAGCAGAACTACCTGACAGCACCATCACATCAACAAAGATATAACGTAACATTTAGTTGAGCAACTTGATTAGCTGGTTGCCTGGAAATGACAAAAAAGATTTGAATTAGACCAATCAGTTTAAATTATATTCCAAAAAAGTACCAAGTTCCAATCAAGTTTGTATTTAGTATATTGACAATCTTAAAAGTCAATGGCACAATCCAATGCTTTGGGGGTATAAGACCGGGGAAAATTGAACAGTTGGGAGGAGAAATGCCAAGCCACCAGCTTGTAGACACTGTCTGAAAAATAGCTCTCTTAAAGGTACTTTGATTGATCAGTGACCTGTGAAACAGAAATCCCTAAGAAGAAGAAACGAAGACCGAGGAAGAGAAGATTTGACGTCTGGCTGGTTTTGAAAACTTGAAATTTTAGTCAATCTTAATTATAGAAGAAAAGATAAAAGATAGGTTAGAGGAAGGAGGTGTAAATAGTTGTTAGTTAATTAGTCTCTGTTATACTTTAAGAAATAAATTGTTAATTTTTACTGTAAATAGTTCTTGGCCTCGTGAATTTTCACAGATGACTGCATGGGATAAATCTTTTCTGTGTTGCTGGTTTAAATTAAGCAGGAGGGTTTACCCATGTTGTAACAAAAGTGAGACTTAGTCTAATGTCACATGAGATGACATCAACCTGTACTGTGGACTGATTTTTTTTGTTGAACACTCATCTGTCGAACCAATGAGAGAATCCACTATTTCACTATGAACTCAAAGCTTTGTGTTTGTTCAAAACCTGGGTTGTGCATGTGAATTCTTTGCTAATTTGTTTTTACCAAAAATAAGGAGGAACAAGTACTGCACTAACGTTTCTTTGGGGTTAGTGCACGACAATGCTTTTGAAATTACATGTAATAACATGAGTTATAAAAAAAAATTCGTGCTGACAAAATTTTTGATGTCTGCCAACTTTGTTCCTTAGGTTCCATTGATGTAGATTTTTATAATACAGATGGGTGGCATTCAAATTCCACGTGTAAATGTGATTTGGCTATTTTGCATGCCGTATATAGTCAAGTAATAGCTGATCTCATGTGAAAGTTGCCCCCTATTTTTGGCCAAAAAAATCTGGAATTTTCCATAAATCTCATGTAAAAGTCAACCCAAGTTATTCACAGAAAACAGATCACATTTATGAGTCAGTGTGTCAGCTGTTGTGCTCTGCTCTGAGTTTTCAGAATTACCATAATTCATTGAAAGGCATGAATTTCAGCCACTCAAAAGTATTATCCATGTAGTCGTCGACCCCATAAATTTAAAAAGTAGTCAAAAAACATTGGCCAGTACTCGAATATATACGGTAATTAAGAGTTAATCAAGAAAATTGCAGGAGGTTTCTGCCTTCTGAACAGGAGCATTACTAAAGATTGGATGGAGTGACACAGGTGGCATGCCTGTCACCTTTCTGCTTGAATTTTGCCCTTGATGGGTAAGGTGGCAGCTGATACCCCTGCACTTAAGCAAATTGAGATTCTGCAGTGGCTAAGGAAGACCAATTTTAACGCAAAAGCTTGCTGCCAGTAATATTTTACCCACATTTCGCTACATGGAGAGATTCCCAGGCATATTCTGCTATCCTCTATGCAGGCTTGGGGTTCCCTCTTGAGATTGTGAAAGTTGTTTTGTAAATGTCTACTCTTTGCAAGTGCTTTGAGCAGCCTTAAGTTGATTACCAACAACAGTTTAAATACAAATAAGTCAAATCACTGTTCAAGGTAGATTCAGAAAAGGGAACACTGGCTAATTTGTTTACCTTCTAATTTATAATGCAGTGGAATTCATTTCATTGGGGCACCTTTCTGGAATGTTCCTGCTCTGCCATACAATAATGATCATGACCGATGTGCTTATAGTCTGAATTTCACTGCTCCTCAACTCGTGTCCGATTAGCAGTCTGCAAAGCCATTCATCTGGTCGCACTCTCCTACCTTTTCCCAGTAACCCTGCAAATGCTTATTTTCAGATAATTATCCTTTTGGAAACAATGACAATTTGCCACTGGTTTGTATTCCAGATGCTAACCACAGTATGGGAAGTAAAGTTTTGGAGCAAGACCAAAGAGTGAAATTGTCAGAGACAGCAAGGCCCAGGAGTGAAATAGTCAAGGACAGCAAGGCTTGAGAATGGAACAGAAGTGGTGAGAGGAGCAAACATATCACAAAGACAAGGCAACTTCTGAAATGAATATTTGGTAAAATTTACATTTAAGATAAGTTAATAAACTATAAAATGAGATTGGATCAATTAATTACCAGAAATACATTTGATAATACATTTAAATACAATTTGTATTAAACTAATTAATCGCATAGGGGTTCCAATTAAAATAGTTCTATGATTCTGTAAGGAATTGTGAGATTAAAGGACTATGAATTTTTGAGTGAACTAAAAATATAAGATATACAGATAATAAGAGTTGAGTAAAATACTCAATTAATTTCTATAAAATGAAGTCACATCAGCTGATTGGTGAGTAGCTTCTGAATCTTTATTCAAGTGCTACAATTTTTATATCTAATCAGTTAATAGTCTGTTAAACAAAGGAATGATAAAGAATCTCAGGCCCATCCTGCTCCACACTGGAATTTGTGATGAGCATGAAGTGTCATTAACTGGTGGCTAATGTCATGATGGTGCATTCTCAAAACTGAAGGTTTCGCAGATAACAGATTTCTGGATATTACAAATCAATAGTTTAATGGCATGAAAGTAGGGAGGAAATGAGTGATCAGCAGGCAATCAAGAAGGAGAAAGCTGCTATCGCAGAAGTTCCCTGAGTGCACCTTGCACTCGAACTGGTACTGGTGAGCATTATACATCCCCCAGGGCACAGATCAAGAGCTAAGTTTGTGGAGTAGGAGGTTAGTGTAGGGTTGGAGGGAGCGGGGGGGGGGGGGGGGGGGGGGGTTAGTGAAGGCAGGGAGTTTGGGATGCAGAAATTTGAGAAAGAAAAATTTTATGACGTAAAATAGTTCCATAGTTGATGATTGTTGCCCACGTAGGTACCAATGGCAACAATAGAAAAATAGTGAAATCTTGCTTGAAGAAAGAAATTAGCAAGCAGGATCTCAAACATAATAAGCTCCAATCCAGTCCCGGAGACACATGCCTAGGCATATGAAATTGGATATGACAGATGAATGCATAGCTGGTGTACTGATGCAGAAAATTGGGCTGTAGATTCCTAAGGCATTGGGACTGGTTTTGAGAGATGGAACCTGTTTAGGCATGACAGGTTGCATCTAAATACAGCAAAGTTTAATATCATAGGACAGTTTCCTAGTGCTGTTGGGAGGGTCTAAACCAACTTGGCAAAAGGATGAGAACCAGTGTGTAGCATGAGGAAGAGGAAGCAGAACACAAAGGATTAGTTAGCACTAGATTAAGGAATAATCAAGTATTAAATGAGGTAAGAGTAAGAGGGAATGCAATAGGGTACAACAGAAACCGTTGCCGAAACTCAGCAGTATCTATGGAGCTAACAAGAGTAAACTGTTTTGTGCATCTTCTTCAGAACTGTTCCTAAATATCTGAAAGGAAGAGAAAATGTTTCTTGTTAGATTGTCGATTGAGTCAGAAAATGAAGTAGAACTTGGGGAGCAGGACAGCTATGAATTAGCATGAGGATGGAGAGAGAGAGGTTGAGAATGTGCATATCATGGCACATGGCACTGAGTGTGGATTTCAAGATGAGGCAAGAATGTCTGTCCGAGGAGCGCTTTATGTCAAGGAGATACCCGTGATTCAAAACTGCAGCTGGAATCCAAATGGGGTGAACCTGAGCTGGAATCAGTCACTGAGGAACGAAATATGACTGTGAAAGTGAGTTTTGGCAAATACTTTGTCAAAAACAAGGAGTGATAATGAAAGTAATGATTGTGAACAGGAAAAAAGACGAGAAGTGAAATCCTGTTTGAGAGATGAGCAGAAGTTCTTCAATGTGGCCATACCTGGAAGAGATGTGGCAGAGACTTAAACATTAAAGTAAAACAAAGAACTGTGGATTCTGAAGATATGAAACAAAAACAAACATAACAGGTGAAATTCATCAGGTCTGGCAGGATTTGTGCAGAGAAAGCAGAGTTAATGTTTCGTATTAACTGACCCATCTTCAGAACAGGTTCTGCATCTTAATATATGCTACGAGTGTAAACAACTAAGAGGGGAAAACCTTTCTGGAGTACGTGCAGAGGAATTTTCTAGATCATTATGTTTCTAATTACATGAGGAAGAGATCTACTGTTGGATCGATTTCTGAGAAATGAGTTTGGTCAAGCGGATCTAGAGTCAGTAAGGGACCATTGAAGAAGCAGTGATCTAGTATCATAAGGTTACGTTGGTTATAGAAAAGGACAACAATCTAGAGTAAACTAATTAATTTGAGGAGGGTCAATTTCAATTGGAGAGAATTCCAACTATTTCGCCTTGATAATCAATTGCATTGACATCTCTTAATCCTCCAATATCAATATCCTGGGTGGTTACTGTTGACCAGAAACTGAACCACTCCAGCCATAGATGTACTGTGACTACAATATCAGGCCAGAGGCTGGAAATTTTGCAGTAACTCGCTTCCTGTTTTCCCAAAGCCTGTCTACCATTTACAAGGCATAAGTTATGTTTCAATAAGCACTAGGAGGCCAGTTTTGAATGACAGCAGATTTAGTATGGACGCATTCACTCCACAGGAAGCAAGATATCATGACATCACAACAGTCAATAAGATGTTCTGGATGAAATTGATTTCTGTTTGTACCTCAGGCATGTGTTTGTTTCTTCCATTGGCTTTAACTTCGTTCTGACAATGTCACAGTGGACTTTCTGTACTTTATTTAACATGTTTCCTGAGCTGTGGTGGAATGTTGACCATCACTCCCATAGGAGACATCCTGCTTGTATGGATTGTTCTAGATTCACGTGACATATAACTTCAGCTCTGGGTTATTCCTATCTTCTTGCCACAAAATATTTCAATTTTGATAGCAGCGGATCACCTCTTGTGTCTGTCTTAATTTGTTCTGCCATTACTAGAGTCTTCTCTACTTGTCTGAGATAGAAAACATCTATAAGGACTGTTTCTCATCATTCATTCGGCAAAGGTAATCTAAAAAGTCCATCAGCATTCCCAAGAAAATTTGGCTGCCAATACTTAATTACGTAAGTATGAGCTGATAATATTGCCCATCTCTGTATAAGAGTAGCTTGCTAGAGAAAGTACCCTGTATGAGGCCCAAATATTGTGGTCAATGTTATGCAACTTGTTAAAAGGGTAAATTCCTGACCATATAGGTATCATTGGCATGGTGTAATGCCCAAAAATAGTTCAGAGAATTTCTTTGTCAATCTGTGTTTGGTTCATTTCTGCTTTAACGATCTGGACGTAAATTGGCTTCTCTTCACCATGAGTGAGAAATGACTGCTCCCACTCCAATTAGTGTTGCATTACTTGCAAGTTCCAGCAGTAACTTTGTGTCAAAATAAGTCAGGATTTCTCAATTAAATAAAGCATCTTTGTCTTGTGTAAAGGCTCTTTCATATTGTTCTTTCCAATTCTAATTCTTGTTTTGTCATAATAAATGTCCAATCACTTGAGAATGGTTGGAAAATTTGGGTCAAGCCTACCACAGTAATTTAACAAGCTCAAAGATGATCATAGTATGGTTTACATTTCTAACTGCTGGTATCTCAGTTATCATTTTTACTTTTGAAAGTGACTTCTGTAGTCCCTTAAGATCAAAGGCATGGCCAAAATATTAATAGGAGGATTTTAAAATTCACCTTTGTTTTTGGATATATTATCCCTACAGTGTGGAAACAGTCCCATCAGCCCAACAAACCCACACCAACCCTCCGAACAGTAACGTATCCAGACGCATTCCCTAACCCTATTATTCTATATGTACCCCTAATTAATGCACCTAATTCACGCATCTCTGGACATTACGGGCAATTTAGCATGGCCAATTCACCTAACCTGCACATCTTTGGACTGGGAGGAAACCGGAGCACCCGGAGGAAACCCACACAGCCACAGGGAGCACATGCAAACTCCACACAGTCGTCCGAGGCTGGATTTGAACCCGGATCATTGGTGCTGTTTGGCAGCAGTGCTAACCACTTGAGCTATCGTGCCACCCTAACTCATACATTTTCTCACTCATACGGTCATACAGAATGGAAACAGACCTTTCAGTTCAATAGTCCATGATGAGCATAATCCCAAAATAAACAAGTCCTACCTGCCTGGTCCTGGCCCATATCCCTCCAAACCTTTCCTATTCATGTATCTGTCCAAATGTCTTTTAAATGTCATGATTTTACCCACATCCACCAATACCTCAGGAAGTTCATTACACGGCAACCATCCTCTGTGTAAAAGATTTGCCTCTCATGCCTTTTTAAAAATCTCTTTCCTCTCACCTTAAAAATGTGCCCCTTAGTCTTGAAATCTTTCATACTAGGGTAAAGACAACTACCATTAACTCTATCTATATCTCTCATTATTTTATAAACTTCTGTCAGATTGCCTCTCAACCTCCTACGCTCCAGTGAAAAAGGTCCTAGTCTATCCAGTCTTTCTTTATAACTCAAACCTTCCACACCTGACAACATCCTGGTAAATCTCTTCTGAACCATCTCCAGCTTAATAATCTTTCCCATAACTGGGCAACCAGAATTGGGCACAATATTCCAGAAGAAGCCTCACCAATGTCCTGTACAACCTCAACATGACTTCTCAACTCCTATACTCAAAGGACGGAGCAATGAAGGCAAGGGTGCCAAACACCTTTTAACAACTGTCTCTATATGTAATGCAAATTTCCAAAGAATTATGTACCTGTAACTCTAAGTACCTGTAACCCTTCAACACTAACCAAGGCCCTACCATTAATTGTATAAGCCCTACTCTTGTTTGTTGTACCAAAATTATCCAGATTGAACTCCATCTGCCATTTTTCAGCCCATTGACCCATTTGATCAAAATCCCTTTGAACTCTTAGAAAACCTTCTTCATGGTCTACTAGGTCACCGATTTTGGGATCATCTGCAAACATATTAACCATGCCTTCTACATTCTCATCCAAATCATTTATATAAAAATGACAAACAAAAGTGGATGCAGGACACCTGTGGAACACCACTGGTGACAGACCTCCAGTCCGGAAAGCAACCGTCCACCACCACCCTCTGTCTCCTGCCATTAACCCAATTATGTATTCAATTGGTAAGCTCACCCTGAATCCCATGTGATCTAACTTTACTAATTAGTCTCCCATGCAGAACTTTGCAGAAGGTTTTACTAAAATCCAAATCAACATCTACTGCTCTGCTATCAACGATCTTTTTGGCAACTTCCTCAAAGAACTCAAGTTTGTGAGACAGGATTTTCCTCACACAGAACCATGCTGACTATCCCTAATCATTTTTTGCCTCTTTAAATGAACATAAATCCTATCTTTTAAAATCACCTCAAAACACTTACCCACAACCTAAGTCAGACTCACAGGTCTCCAGTTCCCGGTTTCTCCTTACAACCCTTCTTAAACAAGGCACATTAGCCACCCTCCAGTCATCAGGTAACTCACCCGTAGTTACCGATGATGCAAATATTTCTGCAAGGGGTCTCATAACTTCCTACAACATTCTAGGATAGATTAGATAAAGTCCCGGAGATTTATGCGCCTTTATATTCCCTAAGACACCCTAAAATTCCTCTTCTGTAATGTAAACTGTTTTTAAAACATCAAGGTGTATTTCTCTGCATTCTCTAGACTCCATTTCTTTCTCCACAGTAAAAATTGATGCAAAATATTTAGTATCTCTCCCATCTCTTGGTGTTCAACACAAAGACAACTCCTTGATCTTTAAGAGGCCCTACCTTCTCTGTAGTTACCCTCTTGCTCTCAATGTATTTGTAGAAGCTCCTTAATTATCCTTAACCGTAATCTGCCAGTGCTATCTCATACTCCCTCTTTGCCTTCCTGATTTCTTCTAAATATAAAAAGTAAAAGCAGCATTCTTAAGGGATACAACTGAACCAACCAATCATCTTGGTAACACTGGATTTCTTTCAAACTACTTAAAATCTGATCATGGCATGGTGGAATAAAGTAGGTGCAGATATGATTTCAAATGGAAGTTTCTTGTATTTCAATGTGTTACAATGTGTTTGAGGTGTACCTGCTGCCTTAAGAACCTCCTTCCCACCCTTAATTTGATCTTAAATCACAAGACAGACTCTCTAATGGATACTTCTGGGAAGACTGTGCACGTAGTTGGAACTCTAGGGTGGGGAAACTACAAATTGTCCTGTTACGGAGAGTGTAAGATCAGAAAATACTGCAGTGTAAACCTAACATTTTCACCAATTCTTGAATTTGATGCTTTTCTGCATTACCTCAATAAATGAGCTACACTTTCAGTTGTGATTCACTGAAATCACACTTTCCACTTTCACTTCCTCGAACTCTTTCAAATTTGATGGTAGTAAACACTGAAAAGCATGGTTTGGAAAATGTTAAAGAATAAACTTGCAAATATATTTGGATTTTGAATGCTCTTTTATTTTTTTTAAATATACAAATTGAGGAAAAAAGACATCAAGTCCAATAAAACCTTCAAACGCAAAAATCTGAAACTTAATGCAAAATTGTTGCTCGATATAAAAAAAAGTAGACACGTTTTGCAATAAAGTGGCCACCAAGAACTTTTAAAGACACACATACTCCTCATTTAAAAAAAAATGCATAAAAGTAATGGAATTGCTTTTTCATCTTTGACCATCCATCACTATACTGACGTCAGTTTGGTTTACCTTATTATAAATTATAGAATTTGCACAATTATGCCAAAACATCGGAGGCCACTCTATCCTTATGAAAATGTAGCTTTTAATGAAGTGCTATAGCATGAAAAGAAGTCAGAAATGCAAAACAAATGTTTGCACAATATCCAAAAACATTTACGCTATGATTAATCACCTTTCATAGCGTACAGAGTGTTTGATCAGATGATGGATGTTTTGAGATAAACTGCATTAATTCTTTACAGAAACAGAATCAGGTTAAGACATTCAATTTTGTAAATAGTCTACAAAACAAAATTCTTCAGATTAAATAAACTGCAAGTAGAATACAGCTTATTACACAACTCATTCAACAACATTATTAAATAACCTTCAGCTATCTCCATTTTTAACTTGAGTACTGAAGAATATTTTAAGGCTCTAATAATAATTTTTAAAAGATGAATTGAACATTTACTCTTTCCCTCCCATCTTTGCACAAAGTACACATTTTATCAAGAATAAAATTCAGAACTGAAAGTTTATAAATAAATAATAGTTCAAATGAAATACTCTGCCCTGTATGTTGGCAGCCCTTTGTAACAGCACTCTTCATCTAGACCAAACACTTCTTCAGGTTACCATCAACCATTACATTTTATATTCTTGCTGCACAAGGTGCGCAGCGAGCCATAGCAGTCAGCCTGGTTCAAGTAGAGAAAAAGGACTATTTACTCAAAAGTGATCTAAATTTTGTCATCTAATGATGTTCTTATATACATTGGATCCCCTTGTAGATTCTGGTCCTTCAAAAATCTTTCATTTTTCTTTAATTTGTTTGCATCAGCCTGCTATCAGTTGTATAGAAATTTAGCATTGTGCAGACCAGCTCAGAAAGATCATATTCATGCTTCCAGCCCCAGTCTTGACGAGCATTGTGGTCATCGAATTCCATTGGCCAACTATCAGCTAAAAACAGACAGACAAATGGTAAACTTGAGAAAAGCTTTGAACATTTCTACGTGCCGCAATTGTGGATAAGGAAGCTTGTCCAAGATTTTCCATCATTGCAGATGATTATTCTTAAATTCATGACAAGTCACCTTTATGGACAAATTCCAGAGTATCTGTCAGACTACATATCAACTTGTACCTTGATAACAGACTCAGCATTAAAATCCAGTAGCTACATCTACCCATTACAAACATAACTGAAAAATTGTTGGAGCTGGTACGTTCATATCTCAGTGAACTTTTACATTTTAATGATAATTCATAATTACTGCAAAACATTCTCTCTGGCTCTGAATTTTAATTTTATAAGGGTGCAATTCCATTTCTTCAGAAGTTACTGTTGATTAGATCTGTGAGGATTCTTCAAAATGGATTGATTGAAAAGCCACTATGGCAGTTGCCTGACTTATTAATTCATTCATAAATTAAACAGAATAAAGTTCATTTTGAATACAGTGCATCACAAGGTCAAAATATACATTCCAGGGATGAATACAAATCAACCAAAATATACAGTGTAATCAGAATTATGTACCAGATGGATCTGCAAACTCTACACCACACAATACTGATTGTTACACATCACTTACCAATTGCCTGGCGCATTTCATCAATTTTGTAGGTGATCTCAAGGTCAGTCAAGTGCTTTCGAACGTCAGCCACCAGCTCTTCAGGAGTGAAGCTCATAGCACTGATATTATAGGTTCTCATGGTGAGCTGTTCCGCTGGTGCTTCCAGGATTTCTAATGTTGCACGTAGGCAGTCGTCAATGTACATCATGGGAAGCCTTGTATCAGGCTTCAAGTAACATTCAAACTTCCCTGTCTTTACAGCGTCATGGAAAATTTGGACTGCATAATCTGAAAAAAAAAGCAAACGTCTAATGGTCGAATGTGGCATGAAAGCTTTCATGCTTCAGTTAAACTGTGAAAAGATTTGCAGTGTAACCATTGCAGTTAATCACCTTGTTTACGTGGACATATAATCTGAAGAAACATTTGAGCTTTGAAGCTTCACAATTAGCAGGGTCAGAGATGCACAGCACAGAAACAGACCCTTTGGTCCATCCCAAACAGATATCCTAAATTAATCTGGTCCCATTTGCCAACACTTAGCCCATATGCATCTAAACCCTTCCTATTCATATACCTATCCAGATGCCTTATAAATGTTGTAAATGTCCCAGCCTCCACCACTTCCTCCGACAGCTCATTCCATACATATACAATCTGCGTGAAAAAGTTGCCCCTCAGATCCCTTTTAAATCTTTCCCCTCTCACCTTAAACCTATGACCTCTAGTTTTGAACTCCTCACCCCAGGGAAAAGACCTTGTCTATTTACCCATCCATGCCCCTCATGATTTTATAAACCTCAATAAGGTCACCCCTCAACTAATGTGGCTATCCACAAATAAATTCTAATATGCCTTCTTGACATCGTTTATCAATTTGTAAACTTGGAACTAAATAATGTTTGCTATTGCTTCAATTCACCATTATTTTAAAATGTTACTCAGCTTTTGTTAGATTTTGAAGGAATTTAAATTTAACGTTTTCCATTGTGCTGTCTAATCACCTTCATGTGCGCTAAATATGGATTATGGAATGGGTAGAAGTCATATTGCAAAAGATTTCCCCCTCTCCATCCCCAATATGCCTCTACCCTCTAGCAAATTCACTTTGCCTCTTCTTTCATAAAACTTGCTAACCAAAGCATCTTTACAAAGTTGTGAGAAAATTTCTAGCTCAGGTAGGTTTACTCGCTCAGCTGGAAGGTTCGTTTTCAGGCATTTCATCACCATACCGGGTAACATCTTCAGTGAGCCTGTGAATAAAGCACTGGTGATGTAGCTGGCTTTAACAATTCTTATAACAAGTGTTTCCCCAAAATTCATAAACCAAGACCCTCCCACAGACCCACAGTCTCACTACCTGGAACACCAACTTACAGTTTGGCCAAGGAGCTGCAATAAAGACTAAAACACTTAGTAGGAGACTCATGCCACTCCATCCACTCCACCCAAGAATTCCTGAAGGCCAAAGACACGAAGATAGAAGAGGATGAATAATAGTCTCCTTTGACGAAACCATCTTATTCACATCCATCAACATCAACGTAGCCAAGGAAACACTGACTACACTATTAGAAGTACCAAAGACATATACACCAAACACCACCAACTTCATCAACAAGGAGAATATCATCAAGCTAGTGGACCTGTGCCTTACCACCCACTTCACCCTCAACAACAAAACCTACCAGACAAACCAACAGAAAACCCATGGGATCTCCGATATCAGGGTTCTTAGCAGAAGCAGTAATGCAGAGACTCAAACAAATAGCTCTGCCAACCATCCAACACAATCTTTGGGTCCACTACGTGGATGACACCTTTGTCATCACTAAACAAAACAAATTAGAGGGAACCTTCAATACCATCAATAATACCCTTACTGGCATAAAATTCACAAAGGGGAGAAAAACAACAACAAACTGCCATTCATAGATGTTGCAGTAGAGCAAACAGCCAATGGGGAACTTCAAACCAGTGTCTACAGGAAAACACATGCAGACCAAATATGGAACTACAGAAGCAATCATCCCAACATCCACAAATGAAGCTGCATTATTTCAATGAGCCACTACACACTGTAGAGCAGAGGAACTATGAAGAGCAGAGGAAAATCACCTATACAGTGTATTCAAAAAGAACGGGTACCCAACGAACACAGTCTGCCGATTTCTCAGCAACAAATCCAAACAAGCAGACAAGACACACCCAGAAACCCTAGCCACTCTCCCCTACATCAAAAACATCTCAGAAATGACTGCCAGACTACTCAGACCCCTTGGCATCATAGTAGCCCACAAACCCACCAACACACGAAAAAGGCAGCTAATGAACTTAAATGTCCCTGTACAGACAACAAGCAAAAGTAGTGTCATTAACAAAATACCTTGCAAGAACTGTAACAAACACTACATTGGACAAACAGGCAAAAAACTAGCCACCAGGATATATGAACATTAAATCAGCCACAAAAAGACATGACCCATTCTCACTAGTATCCTCACATACAGGTGAGGAAGGACACCATTTCGTCTGGGCCAACACATTCATCCTAGGACAAGTTAAACAGAGAGACAGATGAGAATTCCTAGAAGCAAGGCATTCCAACCAGAATGCTAATCAATAAACATATTGACTTGGATCCCATTTATCACTGAGAAAAAGAACAGGAAATGACATCACCAACCCAAGAAAACCCAAACATATAAACAGAAAGCAGGCTAGACCACCAGTGCTTCATCCAGAGGCTCACTGAAGATTTTACCTAGTATGGTGACAAAATGTCTGAAAACAAACCTTGCAGCTCAGCAAGCAAACCTATATCCAGATGCTTTGGTCCATGCCTTTGCCCTACAAATCCATCCTCTCATTCAGAGCCTGCTGATTTATGCTTAAGGAATGATAAAAAGGATGTCAAACAACTGGATGTTGTTACTAAGTTTTTAGCAACAGATCAGGAAAAAACCTCCAATCTATGCCAAATTTTCTCAATCAGGATTCCTGAAACTCTCAAATAATCTACAAACACTGCTCATAAGTAAATTAAGGCAGATTTCAGTAACAACCACAACTGGCTTTAATACTCAAGAGCATTTTGACAGCATAACAATTTATGGAAGTTTCACAAAGGATTTCAGGAAAATACTGAAGAATAACACTTTCAGAATACGATTATCATAACTACTGCTTTTTACTTGATTTTTCAGTTTTTGTTAGGTGCTGTCTCCTTAGAAGTATTCTTTATTCTGATAGTGAATTGCCCTGGATGATTCTTCGAGTTATAGGTGCTAAGTACAAGTCATTTATAACTGTAAATGTTAATTTGCTTCAAATAAAAATTGCAGATACATTTCATAGTTTATCACAGAAACTAAACAGACTAGTTTCAGAATTTATTTTCTGGACTTCACAGAATTATAGGGTCCCTGCTGAATTCAATGTTAAATCAATTATGAGTGCTATTAAAATTTAAAACATAAACACTATTATTTGTTTGTAGTAAGTTAATTGCTAAAACTCTCACGGGTTTGGTTTATCTAAGTACAGATTATCAACTATGTCCGATGTAGATAGTGAAAACAGTCTAAAATTACTTGACTGTAATAGAGCGGTTTCAGGAGGTAGTGTGTACGTGCTGGTTTATTTTGGGACTTAATTGCAAAGGATCCTATTTCCTTAAGTTTCAAATGTTGTGTTTCTTTTTGCCATGCCATACTGTACAAATCAACACAATCTGACTACTGTAAACTTTGGCTACATTATTTTAATTTATATACAGAGCCTTTATTGTTACAGGACTTTCCTGCCATTCCACAAAAGTTTATACAGTTTCTAAATCTATTTACCTGATGGTAACAATGCAAAAAGGAAACACAATGTTTGCAGAAAGAGCTGGAGTCAAAAGATAAGAACAGGATTCGATGGGGAGAAACAGAACTTTAGGGAGACAGCAGAGAAAGTTCAGGAGAACATAAAATGTCAAGTTTTATGTCAAATGCACAAAAGCACGTGGAACAGTGATCTGGGAGTTTTCATACCCAGCTCTGACTCCTTTGACTCTCTTCCCACTAAACTGCTTTTCATCTTTCTTATTTGCTGGTCCTCTCATTAGCTGATTTTGCCAACAATTCACTATTCAGATATTCTCCTTTTCTTTATTTAGAAGTCATTATTATCTGTGATCGTTTTTTTCTGAAGATATACTACTATCCCGTATCCTATCTTCATTTGCGAGAGTGTTGTCACCTCTCAAATACCCACATTTCCTGGATTTCTTTGTTTCAATTCCTTCCATCTAGTTTTTGTTCCTATCCCAGTGCTGAAATAGTTCATGAAAAAGTCACAAGTGATATCCAATGCAATTGTGACCATAGTAACCTTTCCCTTCCAGTCCTCCTTGATCAGCCTGCAGACTTTGACAGGGATGACCACACCTTTTTGTTTCCAGCACCTCTCCATCATCCTGCTGGTTGGGAAAGCACTCAGCCTAGTTCCAGTCTTATCCAATTATTATTGAAGCAACTGAAATAGCTCATTTTCACTCTTGCAGCTACCTTGAGCGTTGCCAAAAAAATAACCAATTCTTAGTCCTCTTCCCGTGGCGATGTCACCAATGAGCTTGTAATACTTATCAGAAATCTATTAATCACAGTCAGTTCTGTTTCACTAGTACTTCTCTACAATTACTAAATTCTGTCAGACTGCTTGCCCAATAACCAGTACTGAATAAGTAAAAAAATTCCTACAATGAAATATTGAAAAGATCAAACATGTCAACATTTGGTCTCCACTTCAAACTAGCTACTGACTCCACTACCTCTTTCACTGTCACTTGAGATTCAATGAACTTGGTAACACCAAGATTGCAAACAATATGGGACTCTAACCACACATCTACACATTAAGATCACATCCACCTTCTGAACCTTGTCAGAATCTGCCTCTGCCTGTCTCAGTCGATCTGCTGCTAAAATCTGTGAACAATCTTTCTGTTACCTCTATTCTTGAAAATCCCAATGCACTTTGGCCAGTCTCCCATCATGTACCCTGTATAAATGTGGTCATTCAAATGTCTGCTGCTGTGTGCTTACTCACACCAAGTCTTGTTCACACATCATGCCTTTGTTTGCAGACCTAAAGTGGGATCCTGATAAGCAAAACCTTGATTTTAAAGTCCACACATTTGTTTTCAAATATTTATATGGTCTTATTCCTCATCTATAATCCTCCTCAGCCCCAAAAATGCATGCTTAACTCTGGCATTGAGCACCCCAAGTTTAATTCTCCCACAGTTGGTGGCCACACTCTCAGCTGGACAAATCTTAAGCTCTAGAAATCTCTCTTTACGTCATCTCAATTCATTTTCTGCTTCGAGTCCTCAAAACCTGCCTCTGCCGAGCCTGTTGGTCATCTGCTCAAATGTTACTTTATTTGGTTCAATGTCCAGTTTTGCTTTAAATGTGACATGCATTGATGTTGTTACTTTAAAATACACCATATAAATGCTCCTTGTTGTTATGTTCTTACATTTTGTAGTGTAGTCAAATCTCTGATTAACGATGGCAAATACAAAACGTTGTAGAAGCAAACAGGCTGACACAAACATTTAGAGAAGATGAAGTAATCAATTTTACTACTGAACAGAATATGTGATTTTCACCTTAAAAAAGGTAGGAAAGAATTTCAAGAAAGCAAACAGCTTTGCTTCAGTTCAAGTACGTAGCTTGGAATAGAAGTTAGGTGAAGTCAGTGACACAAAATATTTGTAGTGTTAGCTGAAATAGTTGCTTTAGTTTTTCCTGACGTTGAACTGAAAGATGTCACTCAGTCAGGATTAAGCTCCACAAAGTACATGTAAATCAACCACTATAAATGACCTGAAAAAGAGTAGCACAAAGATAAATAGGAGGAGCCAAGAAGTCATACATCAGAGCTATCAATTCAAGGCAGGAACTGAAGGAATTGCTCAAGATGCACTGGTTGCACTCAGATAAGATGAAGCAGTACATGAGAGGGACAGATGATAAGCCACATCAGGTTTCCTAATTATTTGAAATCACATGCAGTCCCCTAAATGAACAAGTCCTCCACATGCTTTATGGTTTTTTTTTCAAAGATTGCTCCTGATCTGACGTTTTAGCACAAATCCTTCTTAAAATAACAAAGCATCAGCTATAACAATTGAGATCAGCGGGGGCATTCTCGTAAATATGCTGCTACAATGGAGTCTAGATTTAAATGCAATGCAGAATGCAGGACAGTTAAAACTCTATTGGCTGAGAATTCTGATATACGATGGCTTTTTCCACACCACAGTTCTCCACCACAGGCAGTTCCCGGATTGTGAACAGGTTGTGTTCTGGATCCGTTTGAATTGTGCAGAATTTGGAACCCAATGGAGGGCAGCTGTTTCTAAGTACAGGAAATGTTCGTACACCAAATCTTTAAAATTACAATCATGCATGGCATTACATTTGTAAATGAACATTCATAAGTCAGATGTTCATAAACCTGCACTAAATATGTCTTTACATGATGCATAACTAGTGAGTATTGTATTAAATCAATATTGTTCATTGCGTAAAGATCACAAAAGAAAGCTGATATACCTGTTGTGCCGCCACCTGGTTGGGTGTCTGCAGAAATTATGCCAGGATACCTCAGACATCGAAAATCCATGCCGTACTTGTGATGGTAATACTATTGAGCAAACAGCATATATTTAAATTCAGCACAGAAAGTAAAATTCTGCTCTACCACTGATATTGTTGCATAATTATATAAGTAATTTTTAGTGCAAGCTGACAGGATTTAATCAAACTTGTTTTGATTTTGCTGGTTCTCTGCAGATACAAATATAAAAGGGACTGAGTTAATACTTCTCTTCGGAGTAGCCACAGTAGCAAATAATTGCTCCCAAACAAAATATGTTGCATGCACAATGATACATCAGCTGTACAGGCTTTGTAAATAGAATTGGAAACAATTTGCCTGGAGCGGGGATCAAATGGAAGGGGAGAGATATTCTGGAAGAAAAAGTTACAAAAAAAAACTTAAAAGTCAACAAAGGAGGATTTATGGTGAATCACATCAGAATAATTAAAATTGAACAAATACTTGTTCATTCTCAGACCATTCATTGAATCAAGCATATTCTTGATTTAAATATTTAAAAATACATCCTTATTAAAACTAGAATGGGTTTTATAGGGTAGAGTGTTTTGAAGATACAGAGCACTGAGATACATACCTCACCCATAAGCTCAGCATGCACTTTGGAGACGCCATAGATTGTTCTAGGTCTCTGTACGCACAGATCAGGAGTTGGGTTTCTGGGAGAAGTTGATCCAAATGCACCAATTGTGCTGGGAACAAACAGGCGAAGGTTATGTTCCGCAGCAATATCCAGAATATTATGCAGACCTGTTAATAGATAATGTTACACATTAAACTTCAGAAACACATTGAGAGATTTGTTCAGTACAATTCACTAATAAAACAAAACAAAATACGTTGGAAGAACTTTAAAACACCTCAATTAAATATGTCACTTATAAAATGACAAACTAAAACCTTCATTTTCGAAAACAGATTTGCTCTTGCAGAAGTGTAGCTCAAAGTTATACTTGCAAACAAAACATTTAAACTGCACCTTGGTGCATTATTTGCCAAGTTAAAATTTCAAACAGAGGTCAAATTCAGCTAAATATATAAATGGAATATTTACAGAAGTATCAATTGTTGCACATTCCTCACCGGTTATATTGACATTGCGTGCTAGAGGGACATTTGCTTCCCCAACTGCACTCAGCAGAGCACTGTAGTGAATTAGCCATGTGATACGATTGTTGACGACAATTTCACGCAGATTCTTATAATCCAAGATGTCAGAATATATACATGGTCCTAAATAAGCAAGATGTGATTTGTTAAAAATAATCTGAATGTCTCTTTAAAAAAATGTGTTTTCTGCTTTTAAAGTCTGAGCACTTACCACTGTGGAACACATGATCTGGGGGTTTCCTGATGTCAGAGAGAATTACGTTGTTTTTACCAAAGCGATTTCTGTTGAAAGAATCAATATATTCTTGTTAAGATGTTTAACTGAGGTATATGAACAAAGAAAATTACAGCCCAAGAACAGGCTCTTCAGCCCTCCAAACCTGCACCAATCCAGATCCTTTATCTAAACCTGTCGCCAATTTTCTAACAAGCTGTTTCCCTCTGCTCCCAGCCCATTCCATGTATACATGACTAATCCAAAAAAAAACTTGCACTTTCTCAAAATGTTTTTCTTGCTCACTTTATGGGCACATCAATAAAATCTAGAATCTATACAAATTAGCCACAGAAATTAAGTAAAAGGTTCCATTTGAATAGATATCATAAAAATTTGGCATGCTTTCCTTAATCTGAAAGCTTTAGACAATTTACAAGACCAACTGGCATGAAAAGATTAAGATTATTCATTATCAGTAATGGTCTGATTCAGGCTAATTAATCTTGAAAGAGCATGGAAAAACACCAACACAACTGGTTCCAGGTCTAGTTCATTTAACTTAACGTTTTCTGATCTTCTGTTGGTTTGACAGATTCCAAACAGCTGAAAAGGTACAGACTGCCCCATCTGAGTGGGAAACTTATCTGCAGTCTTGTCAAATACATAAATTGTTGCACATTTATCATTTAAATTGCGTGAACTTTCTATATTTCAAACTTTACTCACATACCTTAACAAGTTAGCAAGCCCCACACCAAGCTGT
Organism: Chiloscyllium plagiosum; assembly: GCF_004010195.1. Taxonomy (NCBI): domain Eukaryota; kingdom Metazoa; phylum Chordata; class Chondrichthyes; order Orectolobiformes; family Hemiscylliidae; genus Chiloscyllium; species Chiloscyllium plagiosum. The sequence goes on from NC_057712.1 coordinate 55,991,344, forward strand.
CCTAAGCCACCTGAAATACAGAAGGTTATTAGCACAAAATTTAAAACAACGCATTTAACTTTCACTAGCAGTTTTGCTTGCTTGGAATAAATCCATATGCAGCTATTGTGGCAAGATCAGTTCATCCTTCAGGTAAGAATTCCAAAAATACCCAGGTCAGGTTCAACAATTGTTCATCTTGATAGATTAGAAAACCGCAAGAGTGACTATAAGCACGATTAATATGACATTAGTTGCACAGTGTGCAAAATGAAAGTTGATTTATACAAACAGTACACAAACAAAATATACAATTCAACAGGCTGCATGACTTAACATATTTAGGCATGAGAATAGAAAGCTGATTTACTTTGATGCACGAAACTCGTAAATATGATGTTTGAAGAGCTCTGCTCACTTGCACAGTGAACACCAATTTAGCAGAGGAACATGCAGCAATTCGGAAGATAAGTGTGTGTTGGTTTTATTATTGTAACGAGATTGGAATGAGAATACAGAAGTCTTTCTACAACTGGGCAGGGCTTTGGCGAGAACTACCTGGAAAACTAAATGTTTTGATATTTAAATTCTGATAACTAAATTGCATATTTAATTTTCATATACTTGTATTTGAGGTGGTGCAGGAGAGGCCTGTTAGATTGGTACCTGAAATGAGAGTTGTTCTTTACAAGGCTGAGCAAATTGGGCCGATACTGGAGTTAAGAATGAGAAGTGATCTTATTTAAATACAAATCTCTGAAGGGATTTGATAGCATGAACATTGGAAACAAAATGTTTCTCTGGCTGAGAAACCTAGAATTTGGGGGCACAATCTCAGGATACAGGGTATGAGAAATTTGGTAAGAATTCTTGAAATTCTCTGCTTGAGAGGCTGCAGAAGCTTCATTGTTTGTTAGACTTAAAACTGAAATGCTTTTTGGTTTGGGGAAAGGGCAACAAAGATGGTGAAAATTAGCCACAACCATATTGAGTGACAGACCAAATTCTAAGAGTTTTACTGTTCACTCCTGCTTTTACTTTTGAGATTTATTATATAGCTACAAGTATTTATGTAAACAAACAAATATATTCATAACCGAATTGTTCCAAGACAATTGTTAGATTGTCACCGATGTAGAAAGATGTACACAGCTACAATCTCATCAGATAAGAAAGACTATTGTGCAGTAAATTTCATTTCTCTGATCTGGAGTGATTCCTGTAACCTGTTTACTTCATTTGTTTTTTTTTGTATAATTTTACGATGTAGTGTGAATACATTTATTAGAATGAACTTGAATATCTGGGAACTAAAATCTCAAGTCTTCCAACACTGGAGACAACAGCAGTGCCTCTGATGATTGAGAATTTTATATTGGGTATGCAGACTACCTTGTATTAGTTGTATTCAGCTGTAGTTGACATGGGACTCTTACAACGGTTCTCAAGTGTCCTTGAATTTGGATAGAGTTAAAAATGTTAGCTGGATTCTGATTTCAAAGTGACTCAAGCACATGTGGTTTGGCATTTAAAAGGAGGACATCAGATATAATCATGCTAAATATTGTAATCAAATACACTGTTATTATTCACAGCTGCAACTCGTGCTTCAGGAACAAAAATTGAGCATGGTGTTTGGAAGGCGGTGGATTGGGAAGAGAGAGAGCGCAGTGGGGTTATCTATAAAACCATATCCAAAAGATGATAACTAGCTTCATAGGGGCAAGACAGAAAAAATGCACAGAAATGAAGTAAAACATAAACCTGGGCTGGAAAACCTGTACCTATTGCACATATCATGTTTTAGATTAGATTAGATTAGATTACAGTGTGGAAACAGGCCCAACAAGTCCACACCGACCCGCCGAAGCGAAACCCACCCATACCCCTACATTTACCCCTTACCTAACACTACGGGCAATTTAGCATGGCCAATTCACCTGACCCTGCACATCTTTGGACTGTGGGAGGAAACCGGAGCACCCGGAGGAAACCCACGCAGACACGGGGAGAACGTGCAAACTCCACACAGTCAGTCGCCTGAGGCGGGAATTGAACCCGGGTCTCTGGCGCTGTGAGGCAGCAGTGCTAACCACTGTGCCACCCACGGTGTTAATAGTTAGCAAGATAGTAAGTTGTTTTCTTTCTCCTCCAAGTCAAAGATTAGAATTTAAGGTAATACTAGTGTCTAATTTTATATAGGCTTCTTTATTCTAAGTATCGAAATGAAATCAAATTTAAAACACCACATACCTGTGATAAGAACACGGGGATGATCCGATTCAGCAAAAGACACAGAGTGAAAGCTTGCATCTACATTTATTTGCCTTGGAGAGCAGCTCATCAGTCTGACTGACACAGCAGGAATCTGGCAACTACAACCATTGCTCAGTAGCACTTTTTTAGCAGTCTTGGCCAAATTCCTGAAAACTGGCATTCTTCACGTCTGAGAATAAAAGATGTAAGTTCAAGTAGGCAGTTAAAGTACTACTCCAAAACATATTCAGTAATTTTAAATGAATCTTTATTGACATGCTTAAACAGTCTACAAAAGAGAAATAGATCATTCTAGAAATAACTCATGCCATTTCACACATCAGCCTTACTCCATTCCTCTTCTTTTGTCAGCAGATCCTTCCAATAAACTTACCTTGTTCACCTATCTTCCTCTCAAATTCAGGAGTGGCATGTATCTTCACAGCTATGTTATATTTGCATATCCCTCGTTCTCAACACTCCTGGCTAAAGAATTTCCCATTTGATATATTATATTTAATGTTTATAATTTCTAAACTTAGATACTCATTTGGTTTAAAACAAATTATGTCCTTTGACCTTGCTGTTCTATTCAAGTTTCAATGCACATTATTTGCTGGTACTATTGATTGCTCCTTGGATTATTCCAGTAATCCATCCAATTCTCATTCCTTCATGAATATGTAAAAGCAAATATCTTAGTTGATGTGTTTATAATGCAGCACTTGACAAGTACAACACTGGCATCATATCAACATCTTTACCAGTAGTAAATTCAGTGTAAAGGATATAGCCAGCTAGATTGAGAAAAATTACAAAGGGTAAAAACATTGGTAAATTCATGCTGATCGAGGAAAATTACAGATTACAATGCAAAAAACAAAAACAAAAGATAGAAACAATATTGTCTGCATGCTATGTATATCCAACTAACAATTCAAAAAAAGGGTGCATATAGAGAACAATGCCTTTAAAACAGTGATAGCAAGTAAAACATCTACATCAATTGTCTGACACTGACTGCACCACTGCAAGATGCCCTCTTTCTTTATAATTTTAAATTGTTAACCATCAATGCTTTCAGCAAATGCTTCCAGATGTTATTTGCTTATGCATGCTGATGTCTGTGGAACAAATTACTCTGAAACACACTGCACCTAAAATAAGCTGAATAAACAAAACAAGTTATGTGCAACATTGGGCGGCACGATGGCACAGTAGTTAGCACTGCTGCCTCACAGCGCCAGAGACTTGGGTTCAATTCCGGCCTCAGGCGACTGACTGTGGAGTTTGCACATTCTCCCCGTGCCTGCGGGGTTTCCTCCGGGTACTCTGGTTTCCTCCCACAGTCCAAACATTTGCAGGTTAGGTGAATTGGCCGTAGTGTTAGGGGAATGGGTCTGGGTGGGTTGCGGATCAGTGTGGACTTGTTGGGTCTAAGGGCCTGTTTCCACACTGTAAGTAATCTAATCTAATCTGATCAAAAGTTCCAACCTCGTAAATAATATTACCTTATACCAAAGTGTACAAAACATTCTGTTGATCCTCACCAGACTACATCCATTTTTATTTGCTGTAATGGTAGCTGATCAACAATATCCACAAAACAAATCCAATTGGAAGCTGGTCAAAACTTTCGATGACATCAAGTATCAATCTAGTTCATAAATCAGAATTCAGTTGGTACTAACTGCTGTACCAACTATTGCCTTATTAGTAGTCTGCAAACAGTGTCACACTTTTCATTGCTCTATAACAAAAGGTTTTAACAGCTGCCAAAAACTGAGATTTAACTGGATTAATATAGTACTGGGACCAGATAGGCTAAAGGATATTCAGTTCTGTAGTTGGAACTTGACAATGTAGACCAAATTCTTTTCTGAGGACCCATTACAGAGCTATTTTATAAAACATTCAGATTTCACAAATTTGTAAACATTTAGCAGCACAAAACCTCTCCCCCGGAGATTCACTGCTCTCGGGAAAAACTACAAGGCAAGAGGTCAGATAAATTAAGCTTGCTGTTATCCAGGTGTCTACTCCAAACACCATTCAGTACCCTCTCTGCTCCATTTATCAGCTAAATGGACAAACCTACAACATGAGCAGAAAATGTGTTGCTGGAAAAGCGCAGCAGGTCAGGCAGCATCCAAGGAACAGGAGAATCGACATTTTGGGCATAAGCCCTTCTTCAGGGATGAGGAAAGTGTGCCAGCAGGTTAAGATAAAAGATAGGGAGGAGGGACTTGGGGGAGGGGCGTTGGAAATGCGATAAGTGGAAGGAGGTCAAGGTGAGGGTGATAGGCCGGAGTGGGGTGGGGGCAGAGGTCAGGAAGAAGATTGCAGGTTAGGAAGGCGGTGCTGAGTTCGAGGGATTTGACTGAGACAAGGTGGGAGGAGGGGAAATGAGGAAACTGGAGAACCTACAACATGATAACATTTCAGAAATGTGCGTGCATTTTGCACTTCTTGAATTCCCCAATCGGTTGTAAATCAAATTATCCTGTAGAAACAGCACCAGTTGTGTAAAATGCTTGCCCCTATAGTGATGCCATAAAATGTTGTACTCTGTGGAAATGTTGGCACCTGTTGTACTTTCATTGCTTTACTTCTCTCCTGGAATATGTACAGTGCTGGCTGGGCAGCATTGATTGCCTCTGCCAAGTTACCCATGACAATTTGAATTTGGGAGTTACTTGCGCATGCCCACTGTGAGCAGTGCTATTGGGAGCATATTAATAACAAATGAAAGAAATTCGCAAATCCATGCTAATGGATTTTAATGTAGGGAAATGGGAGGTCATCTAGTCTGGACTGAAACAGAGAACAAAAAATCACTTCCAAAGTAGTTTAAATTCAGAAACAGTGATGGTCCAAAACAAAACTTGGACATTCACATACACCGATAATTAAAAACATCATTAACAGGTCACATAATAGGTCAGATGACCAAAGCTTGGTTAAATACATAGCAGTTTAAAGGAGGAAAACAGGGTAGAGGGGCGATTAGGGAGGGGAATTCCAGAACTCGGGACCTACACAACCGACAGCATAATTTCTGGTCATGAAACAATCAATATCAGAAATATTCAAGTTCGTGGAATGATATCTAAAGTCCAATTTTTAAATTGCAAATGCAGATTACACAAACTAAATGTTATTCCCTGGAACTTAGGAAGTTGATTTGATGAATATTAAAGCTATCTACCCTATTTTTGTTGGTGAGGCAACTTAAAAATAGAGGTCAAGAGTTCAATAATTTGACACAGCCCTTTCAAGGACAAGCCACTTCTACACTTGAAAGGTGGAACATTCTTCCACAATAGATGAATCAATGTTAATTTTAATTCTGAGTGATTAATTTTCCTTAGCCAAAATATTTAAGGTATACAGAGTTAAAGAATTTTGAACAAAGAACTGCATTGACCGGAAATCTGAAACAATAACAGAAATTGGTGGAGAAACTCAGCAACTCTGATTGCTTTCTCTGCAGAGAAAGCAGAGATGGAGCAGAGCAAATATGGAGTTAGATCACAAATTAGGTTTCCCATCAAATGGTTAAAAAAGGTTGTGAGGGATGAAGAGCTTCTAAGTGGAGGAGCACAAAGGATGGGTCAGTTCTGCAAATGTACACCAAATATTTCTATTACCACTCTACTGGGTATTTATTACTTAATTTGAACATCTTCCTTAAATGCAACAACTATTTGGGGACCTCAGATGAGCGCATAAAATATCAATGCAAACCTGAATCTAAGACTGCAAAGGAAAATAAGAGTCTTAATTGAAACTCCAAAGTAAGTGACTTTGTTTGGAAATAATTTGCAAGTTTCACATAATTAACACAATAAATGCCACTAACACTGACAAAAGCTAACTGGGGTAAATGTTTCTTCCTCACCTTACCCTGTTTAACTATTAGGTAAAAACAATGACTGCAGATGCTGGAAACCAGATTCTGGATAAGAGTGGTGCTGGAAAAGCACAGTGGTTCAGGCAGCATCCGAGCAGCAGGAAAATCAACGTTTCGGGCAAAAGCCCTTCATCTATTCCTGATGAAGGGCTTTTGCCTGAAACATCGATTTTCCTGCTCCTCAGATGCTGCCTGAACTGCTGTGCTTTTCCAGCACCACTCTAATCCTGTTTAACTATCGCTGGAGTCGAAACACTAAGTCTGATTTCTCATCACAGGTGCTGCCACCTCCTGCTGAGCTTTTCCAGCAATTCCTGTTTTTGTTTTTGACTTACAGCAGTTGATCTGCAGTTCTTTTTCCTCATCTATTTAACTAACTTCACCTTGAAGACATCTGTTACTAGCCTCAGTAAGTCACGTGTGTTAGTGCAATCTACATTCTAATCACTTTCTGGGCAAAGATATAATCTCCTAAATTCTTTATTGAATTTTTGACAATTATTTTACGACTTTTATTCTTGGTCCTAACATAACTGGAAAAATCTTAATGTCTGCCCAATCAAATTGGGAAGATTGATAAATGCCCTTGTACTGTCAAACCTAGAAACCAATTCAGCGGAATTAAAATATTTATAAACAGCTGTGGATCAAATTAATTTTGATTCTTTGAGAAAACATCTCTATCAATTTCTTAAGTGTTCAATAATAGATTGTAAAATTCATGGGCTAATGGGAAAGTTTGGAAATCGCCTTTTAGACATTTACAGAATAAAAATGAAACTGTTTGCCAGTACACACATTTAGTATTACAAATAGATGTAAACTTTTTTCCCCCCTTCTTTGCCATTGTAGTGTCACTTCAGATAATCTCTGTTCTTAATTCTCTGAATCATATTTATGGTGAGGATGACCTTCAGCCACTTATACTACGTAATTCTTTCCTCGGCCACAATAGTTACTTCCTCTTAAAAATTTAGGTTTTCGAAATCCAGATCAAACGTCATTTCATTATTACTTCCTCGTTCCATTTCGATCACTGGAACGGATGCGCGCTCCCTTAGAAAGGAGAGACTGACGGACACTGTCACAGAAATATCATTCTCAATGACAAAGAGAGCAACATTGCCCTGTCTTCTCACTGATGTAGTTCAACTAACGAAAGGGCAGAATCACATCATGGGTTTCCGCTTTTAAAAAACCCAACAGCGATAACATTGGGGATGAAATTAATCGGAAGGGGTTCTTGAAGCTGCAGTACCCATTCACATCTGAAATGCAGTTCGGTTCTCATTCAGCTGGGGAGAAACAGCTTCTGAAGAAGGTCCCATAAATTACAGAACACACTGACAGGCAAATAACCCTGAATGTACATTACGTTCAGGCACGTAAGGTGTCTAAAACGCTGCAAGAGATTACCACAGTGAGACAGACATCCGCCTGCGACATAAAGTTTCCGCATCCACACCCCGCCCGCGGCCAGAGCCGATCCCACCGCCAACGGGGCGTGAAAGGTATTACCTCCCGCTCAGCAGCAATGGCCTCTGGCAGGGAAAGAGGAAGCCAAAGTGGCACTGCCCTGCCCGGCCTAGCTAAGCGCATGCTTAAAGCGGGGCGGCCTAGAGCCCGTGCCCGGGAACACCAAGCCCTACCTCAGACGCCTCGATCACGAACTGTCTGGCCCCAATCTGATTGCATCAGCCGCTCCGCACTACTCTTTTAAATGACGGGTGTGGGGGCGGGGCCAACACCTGCCCGCGATTGGTTGGTGGTGCCCTGCCTCCCGGTCCATTGGTCCATCGGGAAGAGCCTCGCCTGTTTCTGTCCCGCAACCACCAATCGGCTTGCAGGAACCGCGGACCGGCTTCCCGGCCCCCACGTGGCGCCGGCTTTCCCGGGTAGAGGGCGAAAGGCAGATGGGTACTTTGGAGATAAATGCTTCTCTTCCCTTTGTCTGAAACACAACTAAGAAGTTCCACTTCTAGGGTAAACTGTAGCACGTCGTTACTGTTATCAGTGTCACTGAGAAAGCAGGTGGCGAGTTAAAACAACATCTTTAATTCTGACTTATCGCCTCCATCCTCCCGGGCAGGGCAATGCCACTTTGGCTTCCTCTGTCCCTGCCAGAGGCCATTGATATCGATTGGGAGGTAAGCCCGTTGGCGGTGGGATCGGCTCTGGCCGTCGGCGAGGTGTGGATGCCCAAACTTTATCAACTTGCCCTAACGCACCAGAAAACTTCCCTTCCAGCAACAAAATTTACACACAATTCCAACGTACAGTGAGTCACAAAAGTTAGTATGTAGGCGTACTAAGTGATTAAAACATCATAAAAGCTAGAAAAAAAACTTTTACAATCTTTATCTAAGGTAGGACCTTTGCAGTCAAACAGGAATTTATAATAGGGAACAAAGTTATGAACTAAACTTATTGTGAAAATAGCAAAGTAAGGATCAAATAATGTACCAGAAATAATGTGGAACAACAGAGGGTTTAGAAAGAGGAAGGAACTGAAGCAAATCTACATTAGTACAGAACTTGTGTTGAACAAATTAGGATTGAAGGCTCATGAATCCCCAGGTCCAGATAATCTGCATCCAAAGTACTGAAAGAAGTAGCCAGAGAAATATGGATGCAATGATGGTCATTTTCTAAGATTCTTTAGTCCCTGGAAAAGTTCCTACAGATTGGAGGGTAGCTAATTTAACCAGACTATTTAAAGTAGAAAGTAGAGAGAAAACAAGCAACTATGGACCAGTGAGTCTGACATTAGTCTGTGAGAAAGATACGAGAGTTCATTATCAATGATTTTACAGCAGAGCATTAAGAAAACAGGTAGAATTAGACACAGTCATAATACATTTACAAATTAGGAAATTTGTGCTTAATAAATTTTTGGAATTCTTTGAGGCTGTAATTGGAGTTGATCGGGGAAGCCAGTGGATGCGGGTTATTTGACTTTATTGAAAACCTTGTAAAGTCCCACATAAAATAAAGTAAAATTAAAGTGCATGGGATTGAGGGCAGTGCATTGAGATGGATTGAAAATTGGTTAGCAGTCAGGTAACAAAGAGTAGGAATAAACTATTCTCTTTCTGAATGGCAGGCAAAACTGCATACATGATGGAAGAGTGACCTGTGAGGAGGAGGCAGAGATGCTTGAGTGTGATTTGGACATGTTTCAGTAGGCAAATGCATGCCAGATGCAGTATAATGTGGATAAATGAGAGGTTATCCAGTTTGGTAGGAAAATAGGAAACATTATTATTTGAATGGATATAAATTGAGAATATTCAATGAGCCCTGAGTGAATTCCTGCACCAGTTGCTGAAACAAGTGAATGGGTGCAGCAGACAGTGAAAAAGGCACATTGTATGTTAGTCTTTATAGCAAGAAGAGTCGAGTACAGAAAGAAGGATGTCTTATTGCAGTTAAACAAGGCATTGGCGAGGCCACACATAGAATAAGGTGTGCGGTTTTGGTCTCCTTATTTGAGGAAGGATGTTCTTGCTATAGTGGGAGTGAGTGAAAGTTTACCAAATTGATTCCTCAGTTGACAGGACTTTGAATGAGGAGAGATTGAATCAGATAGGTGTTTTTTTAATCAGAGTTTAGAAGAGTGAGGGGGAAATTTCATAGGAGCCTATACAGTTCTAACTGGACTCGAGAGGTTAGATGCAGGAAGGATATTCCTGATGATGGGTTAAATCCAGAAGCAGACATGAAAAAACAATAATAATTGATCATCAGTAGTGGTCTGATTCAAGCCAATTAATCTTAAACACATATAAAAGATCATGGACAGACGCCAACACAGTAGTTCTGGGTCTAGTTCACTTAAGTTCAAAATTTTCTGATCATTGTTAGTTTAAAGGTTTTAATTATAGCGTTATGAAATCCTAGAGATGTACATCACGGAAACAGACCCTTTGGTCCAACTCATCCATACTGACCAGATATTCTAAATTAATGTAGTCCCATTTGCCAGCACTTGGCCCATCTCTCTCTCAACCCTTCCTATTCATACACCCATCCAGATGTCTTTTAAATATTGCAATTGTACCAGCCTCCACCACTTCCTCTGGAAGCTCATTCCATACTTTCAGTCCACCACCTTTTGCATGAAAAAGTTGCCCTTTAGCTCCCTTTTCAATATTTCCCCTCTCACCCTAATCCAGAATCCTCTAGTTCTGGACTCTTATACTCCGAGGTAACCTTCTTCGCTATCCACTACACCTCCAATTTTGGTGTCATCTGCAAACGTATTAACTATACCTCCTATGTTCACATCCAAATCATTTATATAAATGATGAAAAGCAATGAACCCAGCACTGATCCTTGTGGCACAGCACTAGTTATGGAGCTCCAGTCTGAAAAACATCATCCTCTGCCTTCTACCTTCAACCCAGTCCTGTATCCAAATGGCTAGTTCTCCCTGTATTCTATGTGTTTTAACCTTGCTAACCAGTCTATCATGAGGAACCTTGTCGAAGGCTTGACTGAAGTCCATATAGATCACGTCCACCACTCTGCCCTCATCAATCATCTTCTTTACTTTGTGAAAAAACTCAATTACGTTAGTGAGACACAATTTCCCACATACAAAGCCATGGTGACTATCCCTGATCAATCCTTGCCTTTCCAAATACATGTAAATCCTGTCCCTCAGGATTCTTTCCAATAACTTGCCCACCACTGACGTCAGGCTCACCGGTCTATAGTTCCCTAGCTTTTCCTTACCACCTTTCTTATATAGTGGCACCACGTTAGCCAACCTCTAGCCTTCCGGCACCTCATTGTGACCATTGACAATACAAACATCTCAGCAAAGGACTCAGCAATCACTTCCCTAGCTTTCCACAGTGTTCTAGGGTACACTTGATCAGATCCTGCGGATTTACGCTTTACATCCAACATCACCTTTGTAAAATGGACAGCTTTCAAGATGTCACTATCTATTTCCCCACATTCTCTATGTTCCGTGTCCTTCTCCACAGTGAACACTAATACAAAATACTTGTTTAGCATCTGCCCCACCTCCTGCATTTCCACACATAGGATGCCTTGTTGATCTTTGAGAGGCCCTATTGTTTCCCTAGTTACCCTTTTGTCCTTAAATGTATTTATAAAATCTTTTTGTATTATCCTAACCCTATTTGCCAAAGCTATCTCACGTCTGCTTTTTGTCGTCCTGATTTCCTCCATACTCCTATTGCCTGTATACTTTAAGAATTCACTTGATCTCTGCTGTCTATACCTGACGTATGCTTCCTTCTTTTTCTGAACCAAAACCTCAATTTCTCTATTTATCGAGCATTCCATATGCCCACCAGCCTTGCCTTTCGCCTTAACAGGAACATACTGTCTCTAGACTCTCATTATCTCATTTTTGAAAGCTTCCAGTTTTCCAGCTGCCTCTTTACTTGTCAACATTCGCCCCCAATCAACCTTTGCAAGTTCTTGTCTAATAATGTCAAAATTGGCTTTGCTCCGGTCTATCCTTTTCCATCACTATTTTAAAACTAATAGAATTATGGTCACTGGCACCAAAGTGCTCTCCCACTGACACCTTGCGGCCTTATTTCCCAAGAATAGGTCAAGTTTTGCATCCACGTATGGAAATAGAAAATGTTCTTGTACACACAAATTCCTCTCTATCCAAGCCCTTAAAACTACCGCAGTCCCAGGTTGTGTTTGGAAAGTTAAAATCCCCCACCATAATTACCTGATTATTCTTACAGTTAAATGAAATCTCCTGACAAATTTGTTTCTCAATGTCCTGCTAACAATTGGGAAGTCTATAGTACAATCCAAATAAGGTGATCATCCCTTTCTTATTTCTCAATTCCACCTTCCACCAGATAACCTCCTTGGATGTATTCCTCCCTTAGTACTCTTGAAGTAATGTCATCCCCTTCTTATGTCTCAGGATTAAATTCCATTTGCTACTGACCAGCCCATCCTGTACTCTCAGGCGTTCCTCTTCATTATTTACCACAGCACCAATTTTTGTGTCATCTGTGAACTTATTGATCCCACATCCTCCATTCAAGTTTAAATCATTCATGTACACAACAAACAGCAAGGAACCTAGCACTGAATCCTATGCTATGACACTGAACAAAAGGTTTCCAGTCACAAAAACAGCCGACAACTGTGTTTCTTGCTATGAAGCTATTTTGAATCCAATTTGCCAAATTGCCCGGGATCCCATGGGCTCTTAATATCTTGATCAGTCTGCCATGAAAAAAAGTTACCAATGTACAAATGGACTACTATATCAAGTACACTACCCTCATCCACACACTTAGTCACCTCATCAAAAAATTCGACTCAATCTTTTATACTCACAAAGCTGTGCTGACAATTTATTCCAATAGCTTCCCTATCACAGATGCTACACTCACCGTAGTTTGCTAGTTTATCCTTATCACCATTCTTTAATAATGGTACCACATGAACCAGTCTCCAGACCTCTGCCATCCCTCCTGTGGCCAGACAGGATTTAAAAACTAATGCCAGAGTTTGCAAATCCTCTCTTCCACCCATTGTAGCCTAGGATACATCTCATCTGGGCCTTGGTATTTATCCACTTTTGAGTCCACTAAAACCACCATCACCTCCCTGTCAATGCTAAGTTGTTCAAGTATATTACAAACTATCTCCCCAATTTCCACACCTACATGATCCTTCTATATGGAAACAAGGTCATTAGAAATTGCTACCCTCAATATCAAGGTAATATTGAACCAAGTATAGAACCGCCACTTCGCAGGAAGACAGGTAACATCCAGGATGGGTCAATAAATTGCCAGCAGCATTTGTATCCATGTACTCAGTAACGATCATCTGAAATTCAAGCAAACTTTAGCCAAATCTACTTGACTCTCAATCACAGAAAGGAATGCAATCTTTTCACAATGCCCTGCTGTTTCCAGGAATTAAAGATTAATTACACAGATTAATGTGAACAACCCAAGAGGAAAAAAAATAAAGAAAAATGTTTTCCTGTAATAATTTGTCATAAAATATTGGACTTTATTGTCCTATAGCTCTTAAATGTTTACTTTTATTCATGAAAGTAATAACTGAAGACTTAAAATGTTAAATATAACAGAACTGAAAAATGGGACGAAGAATTGCTCACTTACATAAATAGGATGCTTTCAACTTGGAAGCAGAATGATTAAGATAGTCCAAATAATATTTCCTTAATTTATATAATGGTTCAGTTTATTTAAAAATGTATAATACACTGAAAGTTGTCACATACCAAAGCAATTAATGAGCCTCTACACTTTTTAAAAAAAAGCGATTTCATCCGACTGCCGGATTTCAAATAGTCACTTGGAAATACAGTTCTCGGGTATTGTTGAAGAAAAGGGGGAGATGGTGTCCGAGCTTTTTATCTTGCACTCATTGGGACAGAATTTTAAGAATACCTAGTAGTTCTTAGAATTACATTAATATCGAATCCAAGGTAATTATTCAAGGTGCGTGTGTATTTATGGGGTGGGGTGGTTGTGGTGGTGTCAGCATTCCCCAAAGCAGTTCCTTGACCAGTCAACTTGCTGATTTCAATTTAAACAAAAGCTTGGCATTTAATGCTTCTCTGTAGCAATACCTCTATCAGAATTCACTTTCCAACCAATTAGCATCCAATTTTCATGCAGAATTAAAATGTTGTTCCATTTGAGATTTGGCACATTTGCAATCAAGATGAAAAGCTTCAACGGCATGTCTGCAATATCCAAGTACCTTAACATGCTTCTATTACAATATTCATTTTTAAATAAGATGGGTTTAAACAATGGTATAATTTCTTTTTTCCACCCATTCATAAGATATGGGCTTAGCGGTCAGGCCAGCATTGTCTTTCTCCCTATAATTAGCACATATTTGACTATATTAACATTATTCATTTCTTCAAAAAACATTACTTTAAACATTTACTAAAACAATTACTTATCAACTAAAATTAGTTCTTGTATGTTCTCCAAAGTGAGCAATGTCTCAAATAACAAAAAAACGTTTTAGCTGAAAAACCTTTTGTAGAAGCTCGAAAAGATCACATGACATACCTGCAAACATATATGCTAACAGTACAAACATTTCAATGCTTGACTTTATTAAAGAAAACCATTGCTTCGAAATAAAAAAAACTTGTAATTGTTCAAGAATATGACTACAGTGTTAGGATAGCTCTAAAAATTCAAATACGATAGACCAACACACAATAAATACATAAATAGGAATCAGTTACCTTGATTTTGAGGGCCAGATGACTAGGGTTCAGGACATGTGGCCCCAGGACTGCACAATGGACAACCCTGAACTTGATGGTCCGGCTTGCCCTCATCTGACCTTATCTTTGTGAAATGATTTGTAAGGAATTCAGGAATGTTACTGTACACCTAAAAGAAAAGAATGGTCCTGTCAGAACAAGGCAAGATGCAACATCCTTCAAACAAGGATTCGGCTGTTCAAAATGAGGGGTATAAACAAAGCAGACAGAAAGACTGGCTCCATTGGCACAACCAGAACCAGAAAACACCAATTTAAAGTGATTAACAGGAAACAGTATCATGACAATTTGTCTCAAAAAAAAACAAAGTGGTTCGGATCTCAAGTGCACTTCCTGAAGCTGTCGTGGAGGCCAATGGAATTGAAGCTTTTAGAAAGCAATTAGAAAAGTACGTGGAAAAAAATGGGAAAGTATTAGAGTCTAAAGTAAGTAATAAAAGAGCATTTAGGAATACATAATATTATCAGGATCCTGAAGGGGAATCCATGCCCAACAAATCTTTTAGACTTCTTTGAGGAGAAAACTGGTTCGATAGACTAAGGACAGCAGATGTAATGTCTTTTGGTTTTTATAAGGTATTTGATACGGTACACACATTAAGCTATTTCTTTTTCGGAATGGCAGCTAGTGACAAGTGGTGTCCCGCTGGATTCAGCGTTGGGGCCGCATCTGTTCACTTTATATATTAATGATCTGGATAAAGGAACTGGGGGCATTCTGGCAAAGTTTGCCAATGGTACCAAGTTGTGTGGAACAGGCAGGTAGTTCTGAGGTGGTGGGGAGGCTGCTGAAAGATTTAGACAGTTTAGGAGAGTGATCCAAGAAATGGCTAATGAAATTCAATGTGAGCAAATGAGAGGTCTTGCACTTTGGAAAAAAGAATACAGGCACGGACTACTTTCTAAACAGTGAGAAAATTCATAAAGCTAAATTACGGTGGCACAGTGGTTAGCACTGCTGCCTCACAGCACCGGAGACCCGGGTTCAATTCCCACCTCAGGCGACTGACTGTGTGGAGTTTGCATGTTCTCCCCGTGTCTGCGTGGATTTCCTCCGGTTTCCTCCCACAGTCCAAAGATGTGCAGGTCAGGTGAATTGGCCATGCTAAATTGCCCGTAGTGCTAAGTAAGGGGTAAATGTAGGGGTATGGGTGGGTTGCGCTTCGGCAGGTCGGTGTGGACTTGTTGGGCCGAAGGGCCTGTTTCCACACTATAATGTAATGTAATCTAATCTAATCTACAAAGCCATCTAGGAGTGCTAGTCCAGGATTCTCTAAAGGTTGACTTGCAGGTTGAGTCAGTGGTTAAAGAAAACATAATGTCATTTAATGTAAAAGCAGCGATGTGCTACTCAGACTTTATAAAGCTCTGGTTAGGCCCATTTAGAATGCTGTGTCCAGTTTTGGGCCCCACACGTCAGGAAGGACATACTGGCACTGGAGCATGTCCAGCAGAGATTCGCACAGATGATCCCTGGAATGATAGGCCTAACATATGATGAACGGCTGAGGATCCAGATATTGCATTTATTCAAGTTTAGAAGGTTGAGGGGAGATGTAATAGAAACTTACAAGATAATGCAGGGCTTAGAAATGGTGGATGCTGGGAATTTGTTTCTGTGAGGTGGGGAGATTAGGACCCGTGGGCACAGCCTTCGAACTGGAGGGTGTCAATTTAAAATGGAAATGAGGAGACATTTTTTCAGCCAGAGAGTGGCGGGCCTGTGGAATTCATTGCTACGGAGTGCAGTAGAGACCAGGACATTAAATGTCTTCAAGGCAGAGATTGATAAATTCTTAATTTCACAAGGAATTAAGGGATTACGGGTAGAGTGCGGGTAAGTGGCGTTGAAATGCCCATCAACCATGATTGAATAGCAGAGTGGACTCGATGGGCCGAGTCTTATTTGATAGGGTCATAGGTATTGTGTTAGCATGGACAGAGGATTGGCTACCTAATAGAAAATAGAGTTGGGATAAGTGGGGCATTTTCAGGATGGCAACCTCCAACTAGTGGAGTGCCACACAGGTTAGTTCTGGGGATACAATTATTTATAATATGCAACAATGATTTGGATGAGTAAAGCAAATCTAATATAAATAAGTTTGTGGATGACAAGAATAAGTAGAAGGTGAGAGGTGAGGATAATTCAGAGAACCTGCTAAGGGATATAGGCAGCTCAAGTTAGTACAGAAAAATTGGTATATGAAAATTTGATAAAGTTACAGCACAGAAGTCCTCATAAAAATATACAATTTCAGCAGGGAATATCAGTCTTTATTGCAAAGGAAGTGAAGTATGAAAATATGGAGGAGCAATTAAATCCATACTAGTTGGACCACAAGAGGAATACTCTGTATAGCTTTGGGCTCCTTGTGAAAAGGGAGATTTACTGGCTTTGGAGACAGCCCAGAGAAGATTCATGAGGCTTTTCGTGAGAATGGAGGGACTGTCTAAAGAGATGTTGAATAGATTGGACTTTTACTCTGTGGAGGTTAGACAACTGAGAGGTGACCTTATTGAAACATGCACAAGTTTCTTAAAATAAATTGACAGAATAGATGCGGAGAGGTTGTTTCCCCTTGTTGGAAAAACACAACATGTCAGGCAGCAAGAGAGTCAACATTTTGGACATTAGCCCTTTATCAGGAGAGCTGAGTTTAGGATTGCAGAGCACAAACTCAGAATGAGGGCTGACCTATTTAAAACTGACAAGGATGAATATCTTCTTTGTGGATAGTGAATCTGTGGATTTCTTTACCATGGAGGAAAAACAAGGCTGGGTTGTTAAGTATATTCAAGGCTAAGATAAACAGATATTTAATTGGGAATCAAGGATTATGGGGGCAAGGTTGGAAAGTGGACTTGAGAATTGTTAGATTAGCCATGAATTGTCAGAATGGCAGAGAAGACTTGATGGGCTGAATGGCTTAGTTAGAATGGTAAGTAGATTGAGCTTAGATGCTTTTGCAAGAGTTTCCATCAACTAGGTCCGTTGAAAACTTTCCTTCTAAGCTGTGTCTATTTTATAACTGTATAATATTTAAAAGTAATCACATATAAACAATTCCAGAGCATAATTTTGAATTTTATTATTTCAAAAAGTCATTTAGAACAATGCATGGTGCCTTTGCAGAATACAAGTGCTAATGAATGCAGCAGATAGGCTCCATGTAATCTCAAGTTTGGTGTCATTCGAAGTACAAAATTCAAGCCAACATATGCAATAAACTACTTCTACAGCACATACTGAATTACAGCAACTCACAGCACTTCTCATGATTCCTGAACTTCACTGTCTAAAGTTTACAATTTTGATAGTAATTAAGAAAACATGCACTTGAGTATCTTGGAAAGTTTAACTAGTTTTTAAATATACACAAAAACATTTGGTTCACATAATTGAATAGATTGAAGGCAGTATAGTTTAGCACAAAGGAATGACAGCAAATGACTGCAACACAGAATGATTTAACACCATTACCAAGCTTAGAATAATTTTTCACAAAGCATTATGACAGTGCAACATTCTAATATAATTTTTTTTCCAGTTCATGGAAAAATGAAAGAAAAGTAATTCCATGCTTCTATATGCATCCCGTTGACACCAAGTTAACCCTACCAACAACACAGAAAATAGATAAAAGGACAACTTGGTAGAATGCGAAGAGAATTTTTTGCAACAAGCCAGAAATATAACATTCATGCTATCTGCTTCAAAGAAAGGTGTCCTTAGCATTGGCAAACTATACCCTAGATTTGATGAAGCTTAGCTGAAGAATGTGATCCTACTTTGTTAAAAGAATTAATTTGGTGTGTCACAAAATTCTGCCAGCAACAATCACAACCACCTTTGGAATAAAGAGCAGACTACTGGTGTTAAAAATACGTATACCCAAAAATCTGACATATGGAATGGCTGACAAGATGATAAAATCTTTTCTCATCTGCGAGATGAAGTGGGATTTGGGGGTAAGAACAAGAGTAAAAGGCACTCACTTGATTAAACCAGATAATGACATCCATCTTTTAAGCACAATAGAAACATTCAATTACTTCACTGACTCAGAAGGCCTCAAGTATGTAGGTTGCGTGTTATCCAATACAAACTTTAAAACCATCAAGGTAAACTTTTATTTTATTAACTTTGTTCATCTGTTACATTTGAAAAGAAAAGAATTAAATGTAGTGTGAAATATAAATACTTTTTAAAAGTCGACATGATCATATAAAGATCTAGTATTACGATAGCTGTACAAGCATTTGCATAACTGAAGATTATTAGTGAGTGACATTAACTTGTTGTTAACACTGCTCTGCAGCATCAGTGACATTTACTTAAAGCTCACTTCAAATGTCACAAACAATGCCCTTGAACACAAGAGGAGCAAGCTCAAGTTTAAACAGGAATATCTTCTGATGCAAGGATATAAAGTGCTACTTCAAAAGAAGACTGGAAACTTCTATTTTGCTACCAGCCACAAATTGACAACATTTTAAACTGAACCTCCTAATCACAAACATTTAAATGAAATAAATCTCCAGCTCCGCTAGATCTTGAAAATATACACTGTTTGATATGGTCGCAATTCCTTTGAATATATTTAAAGAAAATGTAGAAATGGGTTTCATACAGCACTGTTACAACCAGACAATACAAAGGTTGATAAAGGTAAAGTATATTCTTCAATAGGTGCAGACAATGATACCAGAAGTCCAAAATCTCAGATTAGATGCATATAGAGGTCTTGTTTATTTGTTGAACCATGTTTAATATTCTCAGGAGGCATAGTTTCTGTATCTTTTTTAAACTGCTAATAACTGTGCGCTAGAAAAATGTAACATTATCTGCTTTCCAGATTAGAAGCTATTTTGACTGCTGACTGTCTTCACGTGAAAATGATCGAACCATTTAATTTAACGTTGTTATAATGCACCTGAAATCAATTACAAATCATTTACAATTCACACATGTAGCAATAAAAGATCTTACTTGCAAAATCCATCTCAACAGAATCAGAATTTAGTTTGAACTTTTTCTTATTTCAGGAAGTGGATTGTTAAGCTGAGTATTCTAAGGCTTTAAATTTTGAAATTTGGCATGAGTAGACGTACACAACTGTTTGGCTGTGCTTGCAGTGACCTTTGCTTGTAACAGGTTGAGATGGATTATTTCCATGTGAAAAAATTTCGACTGCTACTAGTCAAATTAGGAAACTTCTTAGGAAAGTTATTTCTATCAAAGTGCAGGACCATCAACCAGTTTAATAACTGATGAGGTATATTCTAAAATCAATAATTTTCTCACTCAAAAGATTCAGACTTTACAGTACTCATAATTGCCTTAAATTGCACAATCAACAATTTTGATGTCGTTGTCAATCCAGTTAAAGCTACGTGTTGACTTATGTTTAAAAAGCCATACAGAACAGTCTAATGTGAAGTGTACAGGAAAGGTAATTTAAAGAAATTTTCATATGATCTGTGCAATACTTAACCCAAGCAAAAAATGCCAAACCACATTTACTCCACAGGATGGTCAGCTCCAAAGTTTGCACAAATGATTTTACTTTAAAACCATACCTGTAAATACTCTTCTACAAAAAAAATCAATCAAGACATCATCTACATTATGAATGTTACCAATAACCAGAATTCATCGAAAGGGTCTTATTGTAGAGAACTCGACATGCCAGTATACTCAGGGTTTAAGACATGCAAATCATATCCAAATTATTACTTCTAAATGTAGTAAATGTAATGATTCAAAGATTGCTGTCAAGGGCTTTCAAATCTTAGTCTTCTGTTTGCAGTTCAGCTAGCTGTCGTCGAAGTGCATTTACTTTTGCCTGTAGATCCTTATTATATTCAACGATGTGAGTTATTTCATCCCAGGCCTCATTTAAGTATTTTAAGGAACGGTTCCATCGGAGAAACACACCTTTTAATTAAAAAAAAAGTAGTTTTCAAGACATATAAAGCATTCTTTCCAACCTTTGGTTTAAAGTATTACAGCGTTTTCAATGGGAAAATATATTCGTTGAAATATAACACCAATAGAAAATACAATAAAATATAAAAGGAATAAATCCTAGTCAAGTCAATAAGTTATTTATCTTTTCTAAGAGATACGATTTGAGAATGTGCTTTAATGATACATATGGGTTGCACTGTATCTGGATAAAGTAGGAGGAAGTGAGGACTGCAGATGCTGGAAATCAGTGTAGCGCTGGAAAAGCACAACAGGTCAGGCAGCATATGAGGAGCAGGAGAGTCGCCATTTCGGACATAAGCCCTTCATCAGGAAAGTGGGGAGGGAAGGTGGATGAGAGATAAGTAGGAGGGTGGGGACGTAGCTGGGTAGGCGATAGCTAGATGAGGTGGGGGGGTGATAGTGATAGGTTGTAGGGGAGGGTGGAGCGGATAGGTGGGAAGGAAGGACAGGTAGGACAGTTCAAGCAGGCAGTGCCGAATTGGACATTTGG
The DNA here is from genome assembly GCF_004010195.1 of Chiloscyllium plagiosum. Classification (NCBI taxonomy): domain Eukaryota; kingdom Metazoa; phylum Chordata; class Chondrichthyes; order Orectolobiformes; family Hemiscylliidae; genus Chiloscyllium; species Chiloscyllium plagiosum. The sequence continues at coordinate 56,012,279 of NC_057712.1, forward strand.
ATCTGGGATGAGGTGGGGGGGAACAGGAGATAAAGGAAACTGGTGAAGTCGACGTTAATGCCATGTGGTTGAAGGGTCCAAAGGCGGAAGATGAGGCGCTCTTCCACCATGGAACATAACAGCGCAGTACAGGCCATTCAGCCCCCGATGTTGCACCGACCCGGGGAACCAATCTGAAGCCTATATCTCTAACACTACTCCGCTTTCATCCATGTGTTTATCCTATGACCATTAAAATGCCTTTAAAGTTGGCGAATCTACTACTGTTGCAGGCAGTGCATTCCACACCCCTATTACCCTGAGTAATGAAACTACCTCTGACATCTGTCCTACATACACCACTGCTCAATTTAAAGCCATGTCCCCTCGTGCTAGCAATCACCATCCAACGAAAAAGGCTCTCACTGTCCACTCTATCTAACCTTCTTGTATGTCTCAATCAAGTCACCCCTCAACCTTCTTCTCACAATTGAAAACAGCCTCAAGTCCCTCAGCCTTTCCTCGTAACGTTCCCTCAATACCAGGGAACATTCAAGTAAATCTCCTCTTCACCTTTTCCAAAGCTTCCACATCCTTCCTGTATTGCAATACTCCAACTGCTGCTGCACCAAAGTTTTAGACAGCTGCAGCATTACCTCGTGGCTCTGAAACTCAATCCCTCAACCAATTAAAGCTAACATACCATGTGCCTTCTTAACAACCCTATCAACTTGGGTGGCAATTTTCAGAGATCTATGTACATGGACAGCGACATCTCTCTGCTCATCTACACTACCAAGAATCTTACCATTAGCCCAGTACTCTTTGTTCCTGTTGCTCCTTCCAAAGGGGATCACCACACACTTTTCTGCATTAAACACCATTTGCCACTTCTCAGCCCAGCTCTGCAGCTTATCTATGTCCCTCTGTAACCTACAACATCCTTCAGAAATATCCACAACTGTACCGATCTTAGTGCCATCCACAAATTTACTAAACCATCCTGCCACACCCTTATCCAGGTCATATATAAAAATGACAAACAGTAGGAAATGACAAAACAGATCCTTGTGGTACACCACTAGTAACTGAACTCCAGGATGAACATATTGAGGGCAGCATGGTGGCTCAGTGGTTAGTACTGCTGCCTCACAGCACCAGGGTCCCAGGTTCGACTCCAGCCAGGTGACTGCCTGTGTGGAGTTTGCACATTCTCCCAGTGTCTGCGTGGGTTTCCTCTCACAGTCCAAAGATGTGCAGGTCAGGTGAATTGGCCATGCTAAATTGCCCATAGTGCTAGGTGCATTAGTCAGAGGGAAATGGGTCTGGGTGGATTACTCTTCAGAGGGTTGGTGTGGGCTGGTTGGGTCGAAGGGCCTGTTTCCACACTGTTGGGAATCTAATCTAATCCCATCAACCACCACCCTCTGTCTTTTTTCAGCTTGCCAATGTCTGTTCCAAACCACTAAAATCGCCCTCAAACACATGCCTCAGTATTTTCTGCAAAATCCTACCATGAGGAACCTTATCAAACGTCTTACTGAAATCCACACAGACCACATCAACCACTTTACCATCATCCACCTGTTTGGTCACCTCCTCGAAGAACTCAATAAGGTTTGTGAGGCACAACCTACCCTTCACAAAACCATGTTGACTATCCCTAATCAACTTATTCTTCTGTAGATGATTATAAATCCTACTTTGTATTTCCTTTCCCAACACTTTACCCACAACCAAAGTAAGGTTCATTGGTCTATAATTACCAGGGTCGTCTCTACTCCCAGTCTTGAACAAGGGGACAACATTTGCTATCCTCCAGTTTTTTGGCATTAATCCTGTAGACAATGATGACAAAGATCAAAGCCAAAGGCTCTCTAATCTCCTCCCTGGCTTCCCAGAGAATTCCAGGATAAATCCCATGTGGCCCAGTGGACTATTTATTTTCATACTTGCCAGAATTGCTAACACCTCCTCCTTATGGACATGGATCCAGTCTAGTCTAATAGCTTGTATCTCAGTATTCTCCTCAACAACATTGTCTTTTTCCAGTGTGAATACTGACAAAAAGAAATCTTCATTTAGCGCTTCCCCTATGTCCTCGGACTCCACGCACAACTCCCCACTGCTATCCTTGATTGGCCCGAATCTTTCTCTAGCCATTCTTTTATTTCTAATATATCTATAGAAAGATTTAGGGTTTTCCTCAATCCTATCTGCCCATGACTTTTCATGTCTCCTCCTGGCTCTTCTTAGCTCTCTCTTTAGGTCTTTCCTGTTTAACCTGTAACTCTCAAGTGCCCTAACTGAGCCTTCACATCTCATCCTAACATAAGCCGCCTTCTTCCTCTTGACAAGAGATTCAACTTCTTTAGTAAACCACGTCTCCTGCGCTCAACCACTTCCTCCCTGCCTGACAGGTACATACTTATCAAGGATACGCAGTAGCTGTTCCTTGAATAAGCTCCACGTTTCAGTTGTGCCCATCTGCAGTTTCCTTCCCATTCTATGCATCCTAAATCTTGCCTGATCTCATCATAATTGCCTTTCCCCCAGCTATAACTCTTGCCCTGTGTTATACACCTACCCCTTTCTATTACTAAAGTAAACATAATCGAATTGTGGTGACTATCACCAAAGTGCTCACCTATCTCCAAATCGAACACCTGGCCAGGTTCATTACCCAGTACCAAATCCAATGTGGCCTTGCCCTCTTGTCAGCCTGTCTACATACTGTGTCAGGAAACCATTGTGCAGCCATTGGACAAAAACTGACCCATCTAGAGTACTCAAACTATAGTATTTCCAGTCAATATTTGTAAAGTTAAAGCCCCATAACAACTACCCTGTTACTCTCACTCCTATCCAGAATTATCTTTGCTATCCTTTCCTCTACATCTCTGGAACTATTCGGAAGCGGATAGAAAACTCCCAACAGGGTGACCTCTCTTTTCCTGTTTCCCATCAATCATCGGGTGGCTTGAATTTGGCAGTGGTGATGGCCCAGGACTTGCATATCCTTGGCAGAGTGGGAGGGGGGTTTGAAGCAGTCGGTCATCGGTCTGCATTCCGCAGAGACCCTTCCCTCAGTGACTCCCTTGTTAGGTCCATGCCCCCCACCAACTCACCCTCTGATCCCGGCACCTTCTCTTGCTACTGCAAGAGGTGAAAAACCTGTATCCACATCTCCCCCCCTCAACTTTCATCCAAGGTCCCAAAGGATCTTTTCACATTCAAATACTTCATCTACTGTGTATGTCTCTCTCAGGGAAAGAGGATGCCAACTCTCAGAACGTTTCAGGGAACATCTCTGGAACACATGCAACAAACAACCCCCACTGCCCTGTGGCCGACCGCTTTCACTCCCCCTCCCACTTGGTCAAGCACATGCAAGTCCTGGGCTGCCAACAATGCCAAATCCAAGCCACCCGACGACTGAGGAAGAATGCCTCATCTTCCACCTTGGGACCTTTCAACCACATGGCAAAATCGGTTTCACCAGTTTCCTTGTCTCCCCTACCCCCACCTCATCCCAGATCCAACTCTCTAACTCAACACTGCTCTCTTCAACTGTCCTACCCACCCATCATCCTTCCAAACTATTCATGCCACCCTCCCCTCTAACCTATCACTATCAGCCCCTACCTGCATCTAACTATCGCCTTCCCAGCTGCCTCCCCCCCTCCCCCCACTCTCCTATTTATCTCTAAGTCCCCTTTCCACAACCATCCCTTCCCAACATTCCTGATGAAGGGCTTACGCTTGAAACGTTGATTCTCCCGCTCCTTGGATGTTGCCTGACCTACTGTGCTTTTCCAGCGCCACACTTTTCGGATCTGGATAAAGTAGGCTTCTAAGTACCATAGTCAATTAAGATCGCAAACAAACGTTCAAATATAAAATTCAGCTGTAATAGTATCATGACTGAACAATGCTAGAGATTCCAGTGTGGTTTAGTGGTAGGCTTTAGACCAAGTTTTGTATTGATTATGCAATTTAGAAAACATTACAACAACGGGGAAACAAAACAAAAACACGTCTTAATAGCCACGAGGATACTGCAAACAGCGACTTCAGCCAACTCTTATCAATTATTTCAAATGTACTACAAGGACAGGTGCAGTTACAATTGTAACTTACTCTCATTCTAAGAATTTAAGAAGCATTTAGTGGTATGGATCAAACAAATAAACAATTTTATAATTTACTATGAGCACCTCGGAGTTGTATGAACGTACTTAAGCAGTAAACTAAAAAGTTCTTTAAAGTAACTTAATGCATACATTTATGTGCACCAAATTAATTTCATAAAAAAAGATGTACACATGTTGAGAGAAAAGCACAATACTTCAAAATAATATGGTAAAATAAAACACCATGGGAGACTAATCAGCAAGGTTAGATCTCATGGAATACAGGGAGAACGAGCCATTTGGATGCAGAATTAGCTCAAAAGGTAGAAGACAGAGGGTGGTGGTGGAGTGTTGTTTTTCAGACTGGAGGCCTGTGACCAGTGGAGTGCCACAAGGATCGTGCTGGGCCCTCTACTTTTTGTCATTTACATAAATGATTTGGATGTGAGCACAAGAGGTACAGTTAGTAAGTTTGCAGATTACACCAAAATTGGAGGTGTAGTGGACAGCGAAGAGGGTTACCTCAGATTACAACAGGATCTGGACCAGATAGGCCAATTGGCTGAGAAGTGGCAGATGCAGTTTAATTCAGATAAATGCGAGGTGCTGCATTTTGGGAAAGCAAATCTTAGCAGGACTTATACACTTAATGGTAAAGTCCTAGGGAGTGTTGCTCAACAAAGAGACCTTGAAGTGCAGGTTCATAGCTCCTTGAAAGTGGAGTCGCAGGTAGATAGGATAGTGAAGGCGACGTTTGGTATGTTTTCCTTTATTGGTCAGAGTACAGGAGTTGGGAGGTCATGTTGCGGCTGTACAGGATATTGGTTAGGCCACTGTTGGAATATTGCGTGCAATTCTGATCTCCTTCCTATTGGAAAGATGTTGTGAAACTTGAAAGGGTTCAGAAAAGATTTACAAGGATGTTGCCAGGATTGGAGGATCTGAGCTACAGGGAGTGGCTGAGCAGGCTGGGGCTGTTTTCCCTGAAGCGTTGGAGGCTGAGGGGTGACCTTATAGAGGTTTACAAAATTATGAGGGGCATGGATAGGGTAAATAGACAAAGTCTTTTCCCTGGTGAGGGGGAGTCCAGAACTAGAGGGCATAGGTTTAGGGTGAGAGGGGAAAGATATAAGACTATAAGACATAGGAGTGGAAGTAAGGCCATTCAGCCCATCGAGTCCACTCTGCCATTCAATCATGGCTGATGCGCATTTCAGCTCCACTTACCAGCGTTCTCCCCGTAGCCCTTAATTCCTCTAGACAACAAGAATCTATCAATCTCGGCCTTGAAGACATTTAGCGTCCCGGCTTCCACTGCACTCCGTGGCAATGAATTCCACAGGCCCACCACTCTCTGGCTGAAGAAATGTCTCTGCATTTCTGTTCTGAAATGATCCCCTCTAATTTTAAGGCTGTGTCCTTAAAAGAGACCTAAGGGGCAACATTTTCACACAGAGGGTGGTACGTGTATGGAATGAGCTGCCAGAGGATGTAGTGGAGGCTGGTACAATTGCAACATTTAAGAGGCATTTGGATGGGGTATATGAATAGGAAGGGTTTGGAGGGATATAGGCCGGGTGCTGGCGGGTGGGACCAGTTTGGGTTGGGATATCTGGTCGGCATGGACCAAAGGGTCTGTTTCTATGCTGTACATCTCTATGACTGTTGGTGAATTGTTGTAGATCTCTACCATCATGTAGAGAGTACAGGCTGTTGTTATCATGTCAGTGGTGGAGGGAATGAATGATGAAGATAGTTGTTGGACTGCTGATGAGAGGCTTTTTTGTTGTGGATAATGTCATGTTTGAATGCTATTGAAGTCTTAATCATCCAAGCAAGTAGAGAATATTCCATCATTCTCCTAATTTGCACTCTGGAGATGGTGGACAGGTTTTGGAGAGTCAGTCGGTGAGTTACTCTCTTGTTTCTGGTTTCCCTTTTACTGGCAATGATCATTGCATGACACAAATGTTGCTAACATTGATTAGACCAAGCCTGACTGTTGTCCAAATCTTGCTGCATTTGAATATCGACTGTTTCAGTATCTGAAGAGTCTCCAATGGTACTCAACAGTATTTGCTGGTGACGATACATCCTGACCACTGAACTCCTAATGGAGGCATTGAGATAGCACAACTATGTTCAGCTGCTTGATCAGGGACTTGTGGTGCAGTGGCAGCATCCCTACATTCGAGCCAGAATGCCTGAGTTCAAGTCCCACCAGTTCCAGCCGTGTGTCAAAACACGTCTGAACAGGGTGATTAAAGATAGATACCTTGAGGTGCTCCTGCAGCGATATCCTGCAGCAGACAAGATTGGAGGACCTACATAGGATTCATCCAGCAGAACCTGTCCCCTTCAATTCCCATTCACTCCAGTTTTGTTGAGGCTCCTTGATGGCATACTAAGACAAATGCTGCCCTTGATTTCAAAAGCAGTCACCCACACTTCCTCTTAAGGGCTGCACGGAGGTTCGGTGGTAGGCACTGCTGCCTCACACTCCAGAGGCCCAGATTGAATTCCAGCCTCGGGCTGTGTGGAGTTTGCACATTGTTCCGTGTCTGCGTGGGTTTCTATCGGGTGCTCCGGTTTCCGCCCACAGCCTATAAATGCGCAGGTTAGGTGGACTGATCATGCGAAATTGCCCATAGTGTCTAGGGCTTTCTCATCCACCTTTGGACCAAGACTGTAATGAAGTCAGGTAGAGAGTTGACCTAACAGCATTCAAACTGGGCCTCAGCAAGGAGGTTATTCTGGAGTTAAGTGCTGCTTGATAGCACTGCCAAAACCACCTGACATCACTTTGCTGATGATTCAAAGTAAACTCACCTGGCAAGGTTTACCTCGGTTGGATTTGTTCTGCTTTTGTGGATAGGACACACCAGGGTAATTTTCCATGTGGCTGGGTTTAAATGCACAGGGAATGCATAGCCAGATCTGCTGCACAAGTCTGTTATTGGAATACTGCCAGGCCCTACAACCTTTAATTATTACATGATATCATATGAAGTGATATACTGGTAGCTGTGAAGAGGAGACATCCACTTGACACTTCTAGTTGGAGGGACGACGAATGCTTTAGCCTTGCCTTTTGCACCTAAGTTCTTATTTATCCCATCATTTGGAATGGAGATAATTTTTGAGCCCTCATCCTCCAATGAGTTGGTTAATTGCCCACCAGCACAGATGATGGGATGTGGCGGGACTGCAGAGCTCAAATAGGATTAGTTGGTTTTCAGGCTTTGTCTATCACATGCTGCACCAGATTGACATCTTATTTGTAAGCATGTCTGGTACTGCTCCTGGCATTCTGTCGTTCCCACTTCGTTGAATCTGTTGCTTGGTGTTAGTAGACTGGGAGATTTGTGAAAGGTTCATGAAAATATTGAACGAAAAGCAAAAGAACTGCAGATGCTGTAAATCAGAAACAAAAACAGAGGCTGCTGGAAAAGCTCAGCAGGTCTGGCAGCATCCGTGAAGAGAAATCAGAAGTTAACGTTTTGGGTCCATTGACCCCTCCTCAGAACGGGTCACCCGATGTGGGTTTCATCAGATGTTGCAAAGAAGCTGAGTACTGTCTGCTCACCACCTGCCTTCCTGGATCCTATCCTTCCTATACTTAACTTTTTAATATACTTCATCTTTGTGGCATTACCATTTATTATTTATTGAATAGAGTTCCCTTTATTTTAGTCTCTAATCCAATGAGGTGATGATAGTTTGCCCCCATGTTTACATTATTCTTATGTCTCAGTGGTATAACAGGATCCTTGATCAACACTGCACTGCATATACCCTTTTCCAACTTTATCTTTCTGAATATTTTGTCATTTGGAATGCTCAACATAACCCAAGTTCGAGATGATGGTCAGTTATTGCACCATACCTTCAGAGCAATCTGTGCTTCTACTTCACCAACTATGTTCAACATACTTTGTGCCTTTGTAGACCCGATTCAAACATGATTCAAATACTTATTCAATTCATATCCTCTTGAGTTTTACCTGACAATTCTCTTCTCCAACCATGCAAGCTCAGAGATATCTGCACTCTAATTCTCGACTCCTGAGGATCACCAATTTTAATAACTCCATCCTTGGTGGGGTAAGCTATGGCTCTGTGCTCAAAACTGTAGAATTCCAACCCTAAATCCATTATTTACTTCAGTCATGCTTTAAAACCAACTGCTCAACTAAGATTTGGGCACCTGTAAAGCCTTGATGGCTATACTGTTTTATAATGCTCCTGTGAATCAGCTGAGGATTTAAACTCAAGTTTCAAAATTAATTACATTAAAAATGCTCAATAATAGATGATGCTTGCTCTTTCATTCATAGCATCAGAAATTAGCTGTTCTTTGACCCTATCTTTCCTTTAACATTTACAATCTAAACCCAATTCGTTAGTCTATGATATATATTTTAAAAGTGTAATTCCATCTCTCAACTCTTCACATCTGACCTTGCAACCCAAGACTGGGCATCCATAAGACCAGTGGGCCACCATCAGCAGCAGAGTAGGACTCTAACCTCATGGCTTGGCATTTTTCCCCTTTCTACCATTGCCATCAAGCTAGGGGATCAACCCTAGTTCAATGAAGACTAGCATCAGGCATTCCCAAAACTGACGTGTCAACATGGTTAAGCTACCAAACAGGATCTCATGTCGACCAAACAGCATAAGTGATCAGACAAGTAGATCGAAGCTCTGCAGTCCTGCCATTTTTGGTCGTGAGCGGTGGAGGACAACCAAACAATTCACTGGAAGAGGTGGTTCCACAAATATCCAAATCCTCAATGATGGAAGAGCCCAACGCATCAGTGTAAAAGATAATGTTGATGCAGTTCTTCAGTCAATTCTATTCACTCCACATGATAACAAACACAGCTTGCAGCACAGGATAATGCAAAAGCTTTGGGCCCTGACAACATTCTGGCAATAGCACTGAAGCCTTGTGCTCCAGAACCTGCTGCACCCCAGCTAAGCTGATTCTGTGCAACAGTGGCATATAGACAACAATGTGGAAACATTCTCCAGTTATGTCCTGTACATAAAAATGAGGACAAATCAATCTTGACCAATTACCGCACCAAGAGTCTGCGCTCGATCAGCAATCAAGTTATGGAAGGGGTCATCAATAGCGCTTCCAAGCTGCATCTGCTCAGCAATAACCTCCTCAGTGACGCCCAGTTTGGGTTCTGTCAAGTTTCAGCTTCTGACCTCATTACAACCTTGGTTCAAACATGGGCAAAAGAGCTGAATTCCACAGGTGAGGTGAGAGTAACAGCCTTTGATATCATGGCCACATTTGACTTAGTGCAACATCAAAGATCCCTAGCAACTCTGGAGTCAATGCGAATCAGGGTGCAAACTCTTCACTGGTTGGAGTCACACATGACACACAAGATATTTGTGGTTGTTGGAGGTCAGTCATGTCAGGTCCGAGATATCTCTGCAGGAGCAGCTATAAATAGTGTCCAAGGCCCAACTATCTTCAGCTGCTTCATCATAAGGTCAGCAGTGGGAATGTTCTCTGATGATTGTAAAATATTCAGCACCATTTGCAACTCTTCAGATACTGAAGCAGTCCATGATCAAGTGCAACAAGACATGGACAATATCCAAGCTTGGGCTGACAAGTAACATTTTCAGCACATAAATGCCAAGCAATGACCATCTCCAATAAAAGACAATAAAATCTAACCACCACGCCTTGGCATTACCATCACTGAATTCTTCCACGAACAACATACTAGGAGTAAACATTGACCAAAACTTCAACCTGACTTGCCACATAAATAGTGGCTGTATGAGCAGGTCAGAAGCGAGGAATACTGCAACAAATACTTCACCTCCCAACTCCCCAAACCCTGTCCACAAAGCACAAGGCAGGAATGAGATGGAAGAATCCCTATTTGCCAATAGCTCCAACGACACTCAAGAAACACCATCCAGAACAAAGCAGTCTGCTGATTGGCATCACATTCACAAACATCCACTTTCTCCACAGCTAATACTCAATATCAGCAGTGTGTACCACCTACAAGATGCACTGCAGAAAACTGCCAAAACTCCTGAGACAGCATCTTCCCACAACTCCTTCCATCTAGTTGGACAAGGGCAGCAGATACTTGGGAACACTACCATCTTCACATTCTCCTCCAATCACCATCTTGACTTGTTCCTTCTCTGTTGCTAGGTCAAAATCATAGAATTCCTCCTTGATGGCATAGTGGGTCTACCTACAGACCATGGATTGCAGCAGTTCAAGAAAGCTGCACACCACTACCTTCTCAAGGCCGACTAGGGATGTGGTCAGCAATGCCCACATCCCATGAGTGAATTTAAAAAAAGATGGGTATTACACGGGCTTAGGGACACACTCCGAAATGTCTCATTATGATCTATTCTAAGATTGGAGAACTGCATTATAACAACTCATTGTTGCTATTTCTTTATTAAATGCTTCAAGCTATCAGTGTACTTTTCAGAAGAATGCCCTCAGCAAAAAAAACTATTTTTGTTTGGGAGATGGAATGTAGCTATACAACGTTCCACAGCAAAAAAATTACATTTTAAAAACCAACGGACTCAATCATGGGAGTTTAATAAAAATAGATATTGTTCTAGCTATAGTACTGTATTTTATCTAACACTTTTTTTATTTATCAGTTTGCTGGAGGTGTCTCTCACTTGAAACTCTCTCTAATCAGATGAATCCTGTGCATCGCCCCACTAAATCCAAGATTTAGGATAATAGTCATAAACTTAAAAATAAATCTACTGGAAGTACAATAAGGCATTTCCATAAAAATAATCATCCAAGTAATACATTGATACAATCCTGTGAAACAAAACAGTGCTTGCTGGCAAATAATCACTGAATATTTTCATGGAAGTGATGCTCTTTTAAAAGAAATAAAGAAAAACATTAACTACCAATGAATTTCTAGTTAAAAAGGAACACAATCCTTTCCTCACCTTCCCATAGCTGCAAACTTTGTGGTGCCACTGAAGGCCAGATAACTAGGCTGTTAGCTTCATATAGGGGGTTGAAGTACTTCTCCAGTTCTTTTGGTCTATTCATCCAGGACCACAGAGATACAGTTTTCTGTTGAAGTTTCAGTTTTCGTCTAGAATACAATGAAAAATAACTTTAGATTACGATTGTTCACAAAAAAAATCAAGACAATTATCATGAAAATATAAACCTACCAATGTTTCATTATATTCAAAATATAATGGAACGTCGGTGCAGTCACGATGAATGGGTGCAGAACATGAATGTGTAATTCAAAGGATGGCATTTCAATCAAGAAAGAACACTTTTTCCTGCATATTGAACTTTGAGTGTTGGTTGCACTGCAGGTATAACTGCATAATTAACAAACTAATCTATTTTTGAAACTTCAGTTTTTTGGAGGCCACTCCAATCAGTGGATGTTCTAGTTGCTTTAGTCAATGACAAACGCCAAATAGTAAAGATAGGGGATTCAGTTGTTGAGGATTGTATTACTGTGAAGCGATGTTGCATGAATATTACTTGCCATTCATCAGCCTAAGCCTGAGGTTGTCTAAATCTGTATTTAGCCTTGACTGCATGTTTCTGCAATATCCTGACTTCTAACCATGATGGAGGGAATGTAATTGATGAAGCAGCTGAATATGATTGGGACACAAGCATCTTCTTTTAAGCTCAGTACAATTTCAGACAGTGAAACTTTCATTCTCACTCATCCCAATGTTATGAGGACTTCTTGGTGTCATGCTTAGCCAAATTCTGTTTGTGTCACGCACAGTTAACCATCTAATCCTTCTCTGCCATTTTTTATAATCTGTCCAATTATCAGACCTTCCACCAATCTGAGAGTCATAGAGATATACAGCACTGAAACAGACCCTTCCAGTCCAACTCGTCCATGCCGACCAGATTTCCCAACCCAATCTAGTCCCACCTGGCACATATGCCTCCAAACCTTTCCTACTCATATACCCATCTAGATGACTTAAATGTTGCAATTGGACCAGCCTCCACCACTTCCTCTGGCAGCTTATTCCATACATGTACCACCCTCTGAGTGAAAAAGTTGCCCCTTAGGTCTCTTTTATATCTTTCCCCTCTCACCCTAAATCTATGCCTTCAAGTTCTGGACTGCCCAACCCCAGAGAAAAGACTTTGTCAATTTACCCTATCCATCCCCTTGTGAGTTTGTAAACCTCTAAAAGGTCACCCCTCAGCCTCAGACGTTCCAGGGAAAACAGCCTATCCTATTCAACCTCTTCCTATTGCTCAAATCCTCCAACCCTGACAATATCCTTGTAAATCTTTTCTGAACCCTTTCAAGTTTCACAACATCTTTCTGATAGGAAGGAGACCAGAAATCACAGCAGAAATAACTCACCAATCTTGAGTTCCCTCTCTCGCAGTCTTGTCAGAAGAACATACTGTAAAAACATAATAATCACAGCAGTAGGCCATCTGGCCCCTTGGACCTGCTCTGCCATTCATTAAGATCATGGCTGATCTTTCTCGTGAACTCAGCTCCACTTACCCGCCCTCTCACCATAACCCTTAATTCCTTTAAAACATAGAACATTACAGTGCAATACAAGCCCTTTGGCCCTCGATGTTGCGCCGACCCGTGGAACCAATCTGAAGTCCATCTAACCTACAATATTCCACTCTTGTCCATCTGCCTATCCAATGACCATTTAAATGCCTTTAAAGTTGGCGAGTCTATGACTGTTGCAGGCAGTGCTTTTCACATCCCTACTATTCTCTGAATAAAGAGACTACCTCTGACATTTGACCTGTAACCATCACCCCTCAATTTAAAGCTATGTCCGGTCGTGCTAGCCAGCACTAGAGGAAAAAGGCTCTCACTGTTCAACCTATCTAACCCTCTGATTATCTTGTATGTCTCTATTAAGTCGCCTCTCAACCACATTCCCGTTAATGAAGACAACCTCAAGTCTGTCAGCCTTTCCTCGTAAGACCTTCCCCCCATACCAGGCAACATTCCAGTAAATCTCCTCTGAACCCTTTCCAAAGCTTCCACATCCTTCCAATAACGTGGTGACCAGAACTGTATGCAATACCCAAATGTGACTGCACCAGTTTTGTACAGTTGCAGCATGATCTCATGGTTCTGAAACTCAATCCCTGTACCAAAAAAAGCTAACACACCATATGCCTTTTTAACAACCCTCTCAACCTGGGTGGGAATTTTCAAGGATCTATGTACCTGGGCACCAAGATCTCTCTGCTCATTGACACTGCCAAGAATCTTACCATTAGCCCAGTACTCTGCACTCCTTTTACTCCTTCCAAGTTGAATCACCTCACACTTGTCTGCATTAAATTCCATTTGAAACCTCAAGCACAGTTCTACAGCTTATCTAGGTCTCTCTGTAACCTACAACATTCTTCATTCCTATTCACAACTCTACCAATCTTAATGTCATCCGCAAATATACTAACCCATCCTTCTTTACTTTGCTCAAAAACTGCATACATTCATGTAGAACTCTGAGCTCAAAAATTGCATGAATTTATGTAAAACTCTGTTATCTCACTTTTTAGATTAGAATCAATCTAAACATCATGGCATAGACAGAGAACACAGGGGGCCAACACCTTCAACATATTGTCTAGCTATCACCATTGTTAACAGCTAACCCGAGAATGCAACTTTAAAAAAAAGGTTTTGTGATTTACACAGGAAAGAAGTGAAACTATCACTGTATTCTAAAAGATGAAAAGCTTAACAGACAATCAATTTTTCAATGTATAATTTCAGTTACATCACACTGTAAATTTTTGCTATAAATTCTGTGTTACGATCGAGCCCTCCACTATCACCTGATGAAGGAGCGTCGCTCCGAAAGCTAGTGTGCTTCCAATTATACCTGTTGGACTATAACCTGGTGTTGTGTGATTTTTAATATTGCAACAATGTTATCCTTGATTAGCTGTATTACCCCTCTAACTTTATCCAGCTTCCTATTCCTCCTGTATGCCATAATAAGTGACCCAATCATTGTCATTGTGCAGCCACATCTCCACAATGTTTCTCAGATCATATTTGTTAACTTCAATGTAATTTTATTTCATGACACAGCATGGTGTTTAAAAAACGTGAAATTCAAAGGCAAGACATGACCTTGTAAAAGATTCATTTTGCAGACAAGTTCAAATCTTAAGAAAATTGCACCCCCTGCTGGAAACCAATAAACCACTTTCTTTTAAAACAGTACTATATATTTGTAACGAACTCCAAAATAAGACATATCCAAATGGTAGAATTTGCTCAATCTTTTCCCAAATTAACTGCTATTAAGTGCAGATTTTCTTTGGATCTTATATTTGGAGGTTTCCCAATATATTCTTTTATAGAAAAATGGTGACTCAATAAACTTTTAATGATTCTGAATCTGAGAGCTACTAAAATGAAATCAGTAGTTCAGTGCTACTGATTCCAACTCATTAAACTTCAATCATCTCAATAAAAGGCATGCACATATATCATATATACAACAAACAGATGGAAATACATCAATTTTCTCTCAAGCTACACAAAACTGTGATTTGATCTTTCACTCTTGTTGGGAAAATACTCTGACAGTCTCTACCTAACACCATGGAAGTAGTTTCCCCACATGGAGTGCAGCAATTCAAGAACTTGTCTTATCATCACTTTCAAGAACAATTAACAAGACTCTCATACTTCGAAATGAGCAATGTGTTTTTTTCAAATTCAAAACTACTGACCACCACTGTCATTTATAACACATGAACACATGAATCTCAACTTAGATATTTTTAGAAATTCATGAACGTCACTTGAAGTAGTATGAGATTTATATGTATAAAAGTATACTTTTTAAAACCAATGGTAAACGAGTTGAGCTATTTTTGAGATAGGGTTTCATAATTAACTCGGCCACATTTTGAGGAACCACGGTTTTAAACCATTACGTGTTAGAGGGCATATGATTGAAGGCTTCCTGGAGTATTCATGAATGTTTAAATAAGAGTTTTGAGAATATTAAAGTTCTGGGTGTAAGTTTGCTCACTGAGCTGGAAAGTTTGTTTTCAGATGTTTTGTCACCGTATTAAGTAGCATCATCAGTGAGTCTCCAGTGAAGCACTGGGATTAGTGACCCGCTTTCTATTTATGTATTTAGGTTTCCTTGGGTTGGTGATGTCATTTTCTCAGAGGGTGGTAAATGGGATCCAAGTCAATGTGTTTGTTGATAGAGTTCCGGTTGGAATGCCATGCTCCTAGGAATTCTCATGTGTGTTTCTGTTTGGCTTGTCCTAGGATGAATGTGTTGTCCCAGTCGAAATGGTGTCCTTCCTCATCTGTATGAAAAGATACTAGTGGGCATGGGTCATGGCTTTTTGTGGCGAGCTGATGTTCAAGTATCTTGGTGGTTAGTTTTCTGCCTGTTTGTCCAATGTAGTTTGTTACAGTTCTTGCACGGTAATTTGTAAATAACAGTACTTTTGCTTGTTGTCTGTACAGGGTCTTTCAAGCTCATTAGCTGCTATTTTAATGTGTTGATGGGTTTGTGGGCTACCATGGTGCTAAGAGGTCTGAGTAGTCTGGCAATCATTTCTGAGATGTTTTTGATGTAGGGGGAGAGTGGCTTGGGTTTCTGGGCGTGTTTTGTCTGCCTATTTGGGTTTGTTGCTGTGAAATTGGCAGACTGTGTTCATTGGGTACCCATTCTTTTTGAATACACTGTATAGGTGCACAGAGGAACTACGAAGAGCAGAAGACAATCATCTATACAGCGCATTCAAAACTGATACTCAATGAACATAGTCCGCCAATTTCTCAGCAACAAACCCAAATAAGCAGACAAAACATGTCCAGAAACCCTCGACATTCAACCATCAACACACTAAAACAGCAGCTAATGAACTTGAAAGACCGTATACAGACAAGCAAAACTAATGTCATTTACAAAATATCGTGCAAGAACTGTAACACACACTACATTGGACAAACAGGCAGAAAACTAGCCACCAGGATATATGAACATCAAATAGTCACAAAAAGACACAACCCACTCTCACTAGTATCCTTACATAAAGATGAGGAAGGACACAACTTTAACTGGGACAACACATCCATCCTAGGACAAGCCAAACAGAGACACCCACGAGAATTCCCAGATGAATGGCATTGCAACCGGAATGCTATCAACAAACACATTGACTTGGACCCCATTTACCACCCTCTGAGAAAAAGAAGAGGAAATGACATCACCAACCCAAGGAAACTGAAACACAAATAGAAAGCGGATCACTAACACCAGTGCTTCACTGGAGGCTCAATGATGAGGTTACCTCGTATGACACGAAATGTCTCAAAATGAACCTTCTACTCAGACAGCAAGTTTACATACAATGTTGAAATACATTGCAGGAGAAACAAAAATTATGACATCAGGTTAGCAGAAACTACAAGGAACAAGTCTGTTTAATCATTTAGTTAAAAACTGCTGACTTCAGTTTGAAGGAGACATCACTGAAGCTCCATGCATGAATAGTCTTTCCCTAGAAAGAGGAGCTTGCTCAGAGCAGTTAAGGAAGTAGATTACCTTGCCAAGGGTTTCAGTTTGTGAAAACTTTCAGATCAAGATTGTTTGGTTAGAAATCTGCATTGGTTATCTCAAACTGAGAATGCTTAAGATCTCATGAAGATTCATGATATAGGAGGTACAAGGATTCAAGAAAAGACTTCACAGCTCACAGGGCAGGAACTGAGGAAAAAGCAGTGATGTCAAAACAACAGATTAAGCAGGGAAGGAAAATGTATTTTTGTGTTACCTTAGAGTTGTGGTGCTCGAGAGTAGTTGGCACTTTATTGCAAAATGTTTCAAACTGTTATAGAGAGGTACAGCACAGAAACAGATCCTTTGGTCCAACTTGTCAATGCACACCAGATTTCCCAAATTAATCTAATCTTATTTGCCAGTACTTGGCCCATATCTCTCTAAACCCTTCCTTTTCATAAAACCATCCAGATGCCTTTTAAATGCCTCCACCACTTCCTCTGGCATGACCCTTTGCATGAAAAAATTGCCCCTTAGGTCCCTTTTAGACTTTCCCCTCTCACCCTAAACCTATGCCCTCTAGTTCTAGACTCCCCCCAACTCAGGGAAAAAGACCTTGTCTATTTATCCGTTCCATGTCCCTCATGATTTTATAAACATCTCTAAGGTCAACCCTCAACCTTCAACACTCCAAGGAAAACAGTCTCTCCCTGTAGCTCAAACCCTCCAACCCTGGCAAAATCCTTGTAAATCTTTTCTGAACCCTTTCAAGTTTGTATTTAGATAGTTTGTATTTATTTATTTTTATTTCTAATGGGATAATCTTCTGATTTACTGTTAAAACTAAATGTGGAGCCTTGTGTATTTATGCTTCAGTGAAAGATTGCCACATTAAATTCTGAAAAATATGATCTATTATAGCCAGATTTCAATTTGGGATTTGACTTGTCCAGTAGTAACATCACAACACTGCTTACAGTCTCAGATTTTAAAAGATAATCAATCTCTGCCTGCCCTACTGACAATGATTACAAATTCAATCTCACCACTGGATGATAACTAGTGAATCTAAACATAACCAATGAGTTTCAACAGGACTTGCAAGAAAAAGATGAGCTCAAGCTAAATAAACATATTAATAGTTTAATCATCAATACAGAAAAAGATGAACTTTCCGGCTTTCATGGTCGAAGAAAAAGTGACTCCAGGAAAGAACAAAAGGTTATGCAGAATAAAAAGTAATTATCCTGGCTTCAATATTGAATCCCCAAGCCCACACAAGAGCAACAAAACAAAATTCTCTTTCTAACGATCTAGGCAGCATTACAAACCTTTCATTTTCATTGTTGCCCAAGAACGTTCCAAATTGGGAGGCATAAGCATGTTCAAACAACACTATTAGAAACTGTTCATTAAATTCAAAAGAGCATGGGAACTGGCGCTGGATCTGCCAACAGCAATCCAGGAAGAGGAGAAATGTAGGAGCTTCATTCTTCTGCTTAGAATTGGAATAGGCTGACTGAGCACATCGCTGCTGGAATGGATGACCAGCCTGGAACAAATAAACCAAATGTGAATAAAATTTCCCCAAGAGAGGAGTAAGTAGGTGACAGGCAATAACATCTTTAAAAAGTCAGAAGTGACCATGATATGGAGCAACTGGTGTCCACTTTAAAAATTGATTGAACTTACCATTAGCCTCAAAAACAAGCAGAATTCTAGATTGCCTTAATGAAATTATTAACTACAATAAATTTAGCCTTACACAGAATCTCCTAAATCATCTCACTTCAAAATCTTTATGATACAAGATTCCCGCACAATGGCTCAACGTGAAACAACTGCAATCATTTTACTTTTACTGTTGTATCACTGGAAAACTACTCCAAAACCAAAAAAAACAAATCAATTGGGAGATCAGTTATGCACAGTTATTGATGTGGAGATAGACCAGCTTTTCATCTTCGTCTCTAATCCCAGCAACATGTGGTGTGTTATATTTCTGCCTGGAGGTGAAAAGGCGAAGCCAAATTATCAGCGAGTGTTGCTAACTTACACAGCTCTGACAACTTGTCTATATTAATGTGGCCTCCAAATTTAATTCTTCCAAAAAAAAATCATGGAGTTAGACCACACCAGCTTGAACCTAAGAGCTCATTTATGATGGCTGCATTTAAGCTTTATTTTTAAATTTCCTGAATTACACTCAATCAATAGAAATAATATCACAAATGAATTCAGGATTCTTATCAACACTTTTCACAATGAATAATGTTGTTAGCCACATAGCCAAAAAGAAAGTCATCTAGTTTTAATTACTAACCTGTAACCACTCACGTTCAATCAAGGCCTCAAAACCATTAATCGTTCTGCATTGTGGATCTAGAATAATGTGGGCAAGAGAAGTGACTTGTAAAGTGGAGTCAACCCCTTCACCACCATGAACCAGTACAGATGCACCTTCCCTGAAACAGGAACAAAAGTATAAACACTGTGAATACATGTTAGAAAAGGTATAATTTGCACTATTAGTATAAAGATGTGTTTTCTAAAATACCTATTGGACAGGCATATACTTGGTTCTTTACAAAAAGCAAAAGTAGCAACAGTGGTGCATTTTTCAAATGCACTAATCTTTTCTGAAATGCAGACAGTCTGCAGTATTATCAAAGAGATCTCATGATACAGTTTGTAGGTAGAACAAAACATTGGTTCTCAACAATATGATTTGCCACAGACCAATCGTTTTCTTTCTTTCTTCCTCTGAAGTCTCTCTTGAAATTGCATGTTCAAAAAGATTAAAAGGCCACATCACTTTAAGTGGAAGGTTCTGATAGATGAAATCTGAATTTATACAACTGTCTCTGGGAGAAAAAAAAATCAACCACTCGTAACTGATTCAGGAAGAAACCCAGTGCTATCAGCTTATGTGGCAAGTGACCAGCTGAATAATATTTGACAGTCTGTGAATATGCATTTTCCTTGACCTAAATTTAACTGTTATATAACCAAAGTATGTGTAAGGTAATACCCCATAGCATATTCTACCCCCTCAGGTTTTGGAGCTGAGCACGCCTGGGAGGGGAGAGATGGGCATGGATAGTTGAATATGTTTGCACACTTCAAACCTTTAAAGCGTAACACGAATATTTAAACCCAAAGAATTTAAACCCAACAACCAAGTTATATAATTTTTGTTTTGTTGCCACACAGCAGATTTCAGCCTTTTCATGTTTGGATATCAACTTACAGTATTAAGCAGCTGCAATACCTGGGAAAACTGGGTGAAATATAGTGCAGTAAGGTTCATTTTTATATCTCTTGTGCTCTTTGGCTTGTTTTAATATCAAGGCAAGTGTTCAGCTTAGAGAACACGTATTCAGGAAATGGAGTTATGTCATACAGCACAAAAACAGACCCTGTGGCCCAACTCACCCACACTGATCAGGTTTCCTAAACTGAATTCGTCTCATTTGGTTACTTTTGGCCCACATCCCTTTAAACCTTTCCTTTTCACATACCGTTCTCTGTTGTAACTGTACCTGCCTCGACCACTTCCTCTGGCAGCTCGTTCCATGTAAGCACCACCCGCTGTGTGAAAAAATTGCCCAAGGTTCGTTTTAAATCACTCACCTATGCCCTCTCACTTTGGATTCTCCTACCTTAGGGAAAAGATCTTTGCTATTCACCTTATCTCTGCCTCTCCTGATCTTAGATACCTCTAAAAAGGTTTTTAACTCTTCAACCTCTGAGGGTCCAGGGAAAAAAGCTCTGGTCTTTCCCGCCTCTCCTTATAACTTAAACTTTCCAGTTCAGGTAACATCCTTATCAATGACTTTTGAACTCTTTCCAGTCTAATAACATCCTTCCTATAGCTGGATGCCCAGAACTGTACGCAGGACTCCAAATGTGACCTCACCAAATACATCACATAATTTTCATCACCATTGCCTTCTTTAGAAATTGGCCTACCTACACCCTTGGTTCTTTACTAAAACAATTGTCCAGAATGCAAATTGAAGGTAACCTCTGTTGTGCTGTATGGCATTACCATGTTAAATAGAATGAATTTAGAATAGTTCCAGCAATTCAAAACATTCAGCATCCATGAAGTACTCTGGGCCACCAGCAGATCTGTATTCAACCAAAATTTGTAACATCACAGTTTATCAAATACCTCACTCTACCTTTACCAGTAAGCCAGGGAATCAACCTGACTTCAATGAGGAATATACAGCAGCACCAGGCATACCCAACGATGAGGTATTAAACTAATGAAGCTATAACAAAGGACTGCTTATATGATAAATAACCAAAGAGGCACGCAACCAAAGAAGTGGCAAATAAACAACTATCAGGAGGTGGAGGCTCCGTAAATATCCCTATCCTTAATGATGGAGGAGCCCAGCATATCAATGTAAATCACAAAGCTGAAGCATTCAACTAACCTCACAAGTACCCTGTATCAGAGGCCAAATTTAAGCCAACTCAATTCACTCTACATGATATCAAGCAAGAGCTGAAAACATTAGATAATACAAAAGCAACAGAACCATCAACTTTTCAGCAACAGTCTGAATGATCTGTGCTCCTGATCGAGGTAAGCCAAAAATCAGTTGTTTTAAGTACAGCCAAAGCAATGGCAGCCAACCAATGTGGTGATTGCCCAGGTTGTGGTGTCCTAACAAAAATAAACAGGACAAATCCAATCTGGCGAAACACTGCTCCATTAGCCTACTCTCAGTCATCAGCTAAATGAGGGAGGAAGTGTCATTAGTTTTATCAAGTGGCATTTGCTCAGAGTCAACTTGCTTACTGACACTCAGTTTGAGATCTAAAAGGATCACTCAGTTCCAAACCTCATGACAGCCCTAGTCCAAATATTGTCAAAAGAACCAAACTTAAGAGGTAAGGTGAATGTAATTGTTCATGAATATCCAGAAGTCCCAGCAAAATTAAAATTAAATGAGAATTAGGAGAAGACTCTCTGTAATGCTGCATGGGATTCAAAAAGAAGTACAATGGTGGTGGTGGTGTTTTTTGATTGCCAACTCAGTCTCAAGACATTGGTGCAGGAGTTCCTCAGAGTAATGTGCAAAGCCCAAACATTGTAGGCTCCCAATAGTGATAATGCAATATTTCACACGAAGTTGAAATTTCCAAAAGGTAATTAAGCAGCATCAGGAACCCTCCTCAATCACTCACACCCATTATCTCCTTGCTGAAACCCAAAAATTCCTTTTTCTACATGGGTGCAGACACCCGAACCTGTCACCTTGTAGACAGCACCAAGCACACACTTCACTGGAATCAGCCACCCAACCATCACACATCTCCTTCCGCATCAGACATAAATTGCTGCACACCCCAACTCCTGACATCACCCCCATCCCAACATCCCTTGCCATGTTTGCCCAATGACCACTGTTGCTTGACACTACTCTCCCATAAATGACATCCAGTCCTTCCATCTCCAACCCAAAGCCCAATATTCCTGAATGTCTGGCTGCTCACCCTGATACCACTCTTTCCCTACAACCTTGGTCATCATATCCCAACTCTGCTATTGCTAAATTACTTAACACACCCTCTCCCTGCCTTGTTGCTACACCTGCATGTCCTGACAATCGACACACTCCCTGCCTCATCTCACTGTCCACCTTCCCAAAAAAAAAATCAAACAATCCCATTAACCCCCACCTACTTCCTGATATCCAACTCCTCTCCCATCTCCACCTGACAATATCCTTCAATCAGTTGCCCTTTCCATCACCTGATAACCTCTCCCTGCTCTCAAAACCTGACCCCTTTTCCCACCTCTATCCATCTATCCACTCCAAAGCCAAACAAACGTCCATATTATGTCTTCACCTCTATCTTCACCTGATATTTTTTCCAATCATGTCCAACCCTTGACATGCCATGGCCCCTTGTATCAATCCTCCCACCCCGAAGACTGGCATTCCTCTGAAATGCTCCCCCATGAAACCCAACTCCTAACATCTGTATATGCTTTTTTACAATCATACACACATCTACCTGACCACCACACCCTGACCCTTTGGCTCCTTCCCAAGCATGATGACTCCACTCATACCCCAGATGCACCCCTTACTATCCTATGAGTCTCACTGCACAACCTCCAGCTCTTGGCCTCTATCTCTAGTCACACAACCTCACTTAACATGCCACCACGTACTCTGTCATCATTGCCTCTGACACCAGACACATACCTGATTTCTTTAGCATTATGCCTGCTGGTATTCCATCTATACCTCTCACTCCAGATACCCTTTGTCCAAAATGCACCAACCTCTTCCTCACCTTAGACACACCCTCATAGATCAGAGACCCATTCCCCTGTCCTGACTGCACGCGCCTGACACAGCCACATCCCATCACCTCTGATGCATGCTATCCAGTCCTCACCTGTCCTCTTGCCAAATGCCCTTTACCCTTAAAGAATAGGATGTCACCCTGTCCCCAACAGCCTGCATAACACGTGACACCTTCAACCTCCCTCTTCCAATAAGCTCTGCCCTGTTATGCCAGATGAAGGCCACAGAGGTCTTACGGTCATTTGCCTACTCCCATCCCTCAGCCCCAACATATGCCCCACAACTTTGCTATATCACCCTAAATATGTACCCACAAAGGTCTTCCCCAAAGTGCACCAGCTCTGCCACCAACATCCGTTATATGTCTTGCTCCCAATAATCTTGCAGCAATAGGCAGCCTAAATACGCCTTGGACAAGCCCTTTTAACAAATCCCAGATACACAAGCCCTTAACCAAAGGGACCTTCCACTTGCCTCACATTATTAAGTCCTTGATCACCCTCTTGCACCATGTCCACCCAACTAGCACTGACCACCTGCTGAGTTCCACCCCACCTGATGAATGCCTGCCCTCACGCTGCTAGATTACCTGCGTCCCATCTCCACTCCAACAAGCCCTGCTCTCACATCCCAGACCCCCATCTGCTACCTATAACTCCAATACCTTATTTACCCTATTCATGCAGAGCACAGAAGTTGCATTGAGACCTTTAAAACATGCAATGTGGCAGTTGCTGTCATTGTGGTTTCCATAACATTTCACTCTGCTGCTACCTGCAAGAGTTATTACACTGCTTCTGTTATGAAGTTTCCTGGTTCGGAAGACTGAAAGATTTTGGGGCTCCAATCCAATCTGAACAGGTGCTGTCTGTCCGGGTGAGAAGTTCACACATTTACTGTTTTTGTTAATCATGATCTATATCCCAGGAATGAATAAGAAATGCTTCCTCATGCTTCCCCAGTTCCTAGATAATTTTCATTGGTTATGTTATTTTTGCCACTCTTTTTAGCTTTGTGGTTAAATACTGAGTGACTCAAGCAGCTCTACTGAGCAGCTCGTCATAAACAATGTCAACTGTTTATCCAATTCACAACTTTAAAAATCAGTTCTGCAACAGTACTTCAGGACAATCATCAGTATTTCTGCACAATGGTTTACATATTTTGTCCTTACAGGTAGGCTGTATTCTAGCCATGCTCCGACACTCCAGGGGAAAAAGAACAGCCCCAGCCATTTCAGCATCTCCCTATAACTCAAACCCTCCATCCTTGTAAATCTTTTGTGCCCATCCAACATTTCCTCCATCCTAGCTATCAGCTGAGGGAACATCCTCTGACTGTTTTAAAAGGTGTCTGATTTTGCATCTGAAGTCCTTTAACCTCCACTGATATGGATCAAGTATTCAAAATTGAGATCAGGACAAATGATACAGTTTCCACTCAGCATAGACATGATGGGCAGAGTGGGTGCCTTCTATGCCACAGTTATTCCTAAGCTTTCTAATTGCCTTGAATATCTGAAGTGAAAAATGTGCAGGATGTGGGGAAGAGGGTACAAACTGTGAATTGGTTCTTAGCAGGAGCAGTACAGACAAGATGGGTCTAATGGACTATTTCAGTGCTGTAATGATTCTATGGTTCTATTTTATATAGATCCTAATTAAGTGAGCCCCAGCATGGATCACTGTGGCATTTCATTAATAACATGCAGTATAAAAAAGGCAATAAAAGACAAAGAGTTTATTTCGTGGTGAAGGACTTGTATTAAGCTATTAGGTAAACCAAATGGCCAATTAGAAGCCAATGTAGAGATGTAAAGGTAGAAAGACAATTTAAGGAGGTTGCTTAAAAATAGCATAGGAGATCCTTTGCTTTAGGGGGCAAAGAATACAAAAGCAAGGAGGTCTGCGACACTTGTTTTTGTTAGGTGTTGGCTAGGCATTATTAATGCAAAAAAATGAAGAAACTAAAGAATAAATTTAAATAAGGATACTACCGTCATTCTGAAAGTTTATAACAGCCACTTTATATTCCTTCCTAGGCATAAACATTTCCCTCATTATTCTTATATTCCACTCTTATTCTTCACTTCCCTTTACAAGGGAATTGTTCTTAGTTAACAAATGATAGCAGCCTGTGTCTTTTAGTTGACATAAAAATGGTCAAAGATTATTAGTGGAGGCAATCATTTACACAGTGAAAATCGTGGCCTTCATATTTACTGCAGCCAGAAAACAAAGCATCTTGTTAAAAAAGAAAATCACACAAGATCTTACTAAGAAGCAACAAAGATGTAGACATTGCTTACGCAGAGAGACAGTTTTCATTAGAACCATCCTTGAAAAGCACAGATAGAAGCCCCTCTTGCAAGCCAATTCAAAATTTGTGTTTTCATATTGGACAGAAGAAGGGGAAAAGCTCAACTCATATCAGATAAGATCCGTCAGAAGATTGTAATCACATACACATAAATAAACAATGAAGGTTTAGATGCAAAAGTCCTCTGAATTACAGACCAGTTACTCTTGAGTCTGTGGTGGACAAAGTATTGGAGAGGATTCTGAGAGATGGGATTTACGATTACTTGGAAAACCACAGCATGACTTTGTGAGGGGCAGATCATGCCTCACAAACCTTAGTGAATTATTTGAGGATGTGACAAAACACATTGATAAAGGTAGAACAGTGGATGTGGTGTAATGGATTTTAGAAAGGGGTTTGATAAGATTCCCCATGGTAGGCTCATTCAGAAAGTAAGGAGGCATGGGATACAGGGAAACCTGCCTGTCTGGATACAAAGTTGGCTGGCCCATAAAATACAGAGGGTGGTAGTTGATGGAAAGTATTCAGCCTGGAGCTCGGTGACCAAAGGTTTTTCGCAGGGATTGGTTCTGGGACAAGATGCAGAACTGGGCTAATAAGTAGCAGATGGAGTTCAATCTAGAAAAGTGTGAAGTTATTTAACTTGAAAGGTCAAATTTGAATGCAGAATATAGGATTAAAGGCAGTGGGGAGGAATAGAGGGATCTTAGAATCTACATCCATAGGTCCTTCAAAGTTGCCACCCAGGTTGATAGGGTTGTTAAGACGATGTATGGTGTGTTTGCTCTCTTTAGCAGGAAGATTGAAGTTAAGGGCCACGAGATTATGCTACAACCCTATAGAGTTCTGGTTAGACCACACTTGGAATATTGTGTTCAGTTCTTGTCACCTCATTATAGAAAAGATGTGGAAGCTTTAGAAAGGATGCAGAGGAGATTTACCAGGATGCTGGACTGGGGGGCATGTCTTACGAAGAAAAGTTGAGGGAGCTAGGGCCTTTCTCATTGGAGTGAAGGATGAGAGGTGACTTGATGCTGAGACACACGATAAAAGTGGATCGACAGAGACTTTTTCCCATGGCGGAAATGTCCATCATGAGGGAACATAATTTTAAGGTAAGTGGAAGAACACTTAGGAGAGATGTCAGAGGTAGGTTATTTGCACAGAGTGGTGGGTGTGTGGAATGCACTGTCAGCAATGGTAGGAGGGTCAGACACATTAAGGACGTTTAAATGATTCTTGGATAGGCACATGAAAGTTGGTTAAATGAAGGGTCTGTAATTAAGTCTGATCTTAGAGTAGGATAAAAGTCCGGCACAACATCGGGGGCCAAAGGGCCTGTACTGTTTTATGTTCTAAAAGACATGAAGGGATTTAATTGAATTATGGCCTGAGAGAGTAGGGAGAGGATTAGCAGAGAGGATTAAATATCAGGTGCAAAAGTCAGCATTGGAATGCTGTTGAATAAAATGCATTGTGAAAGTGCAAAGATAGGTGATAAGGGTGCCTGGTCAACATCCTCAGATTATGGCAACACCTATAACTGTATGTCAACTGATCATGCAGTCAAATGATTGACCTGATAGAATGTGAATGTAATCAAATCAATAACACTATCGGTTTGCAATTGGCTTGTAAACACCAAGTCTAGCTGAAAAGTGATGTACAAAGATTAATGTCTTTCCTTTGTTCAGTGAAGAAATCTCTAGATCCTCAGAGGCTTTTTTCCTCCCCACCAATGTAACATCAATATGTTACAAATGGACTTCATTTAGTCATTCTGCCCCAACAGGCTTCAACTAAAGTACTGCATTCAATTTGGCTTATTATACTTCAGGAAGGACACCAAAGCCTTACAGAAGGAACAGAACAAACTGAGTAGAATTGGACCAGCTGGAGTTGCTTTCCTTAAAGGCGAGAAGGTTTAGAGGAGTTTTAGTAAAGGGGCTCAAAATCACAACTGACTTGATTTATTCTTATTTACTATTTCCAGTAGAAGAAAGTCTTTACCACACAGGTGAGGTTATTGGCAAAAAAATCTTTAACAAAAAACTTGAATAAAAGTAGCAAACTGTTGCAATCAAGAATACATTACCTGAATATGGCTCCACTAACATATCAATGATCCAACTCTGTTTTCAATATAGACAATGTTTGAAGGAAACAAAGTTGTAGACTGTGTCATTTTAATTTTCTGTATTTTTGACTGTGGACTAAGATGGGAAAAAAGACCTTTAAAAATCAAAGATTGCTGCAACTCTTCCCTCCCCCCGCCCCCAAAAATTAAATTGGTGCTCATTTTATGTGCTGTTGGTGAAGATGCTTATTTAAGCAACAGTGGAAATCTGGTTTGCAGACAAGCAGGAGCCAAGTGATCAGCATGGAGCTTTGACTGGCAACAAGTAGCTGATTGGTCTGTGGAGTGGTGACCAGATGCCTTCTGCCGACCAACTACGTGAATTGCTCCCAGTTACTTGAACAGTTCGAGGCTAGGGAGATTACAGAGAAGCCACGGCACCTCTGAAAGGACAGAGCCATCTCTGTCTTCTGTAGTAAAAAAAAGAACTAAAACCTGAAGATAGCCAGTTTATTTTTCCTTCAGCTTATAAGTTGGGCTCATAACTAGTAAATCAGAGGATTTACAAGCATGAACCTGCTATACAGCCCTGTAAGCAAGTGAAAATAGCTAGAAGAGAAGGAGGAGGATAATGATCATGGAATCATGTATCCTGAAAAGCCAGAAGCACCACATAAGTGAATCTTGTCTATTGGGACCTTGAACTGCCTTCCAAGTCTTTCCCACCACCTATAACACCAGTGTTTTGTTTTCCAATTCCATGTCTCTGTGTAAAGGGGATTTTATAAAGGAGTTAGAGATCAACAGAATTATTTGTTGATGGTTCATAACTGTTTATCTGTGTCGAGAATCTAATTATTTGTAATATATAGCAATTCTTGTTGAGTACGAATCCTGATCATTGTTGTCAACCTGGCCCAGATGACAGGTAAATGGAAAATTCTTCACACTTTTAAAATGTTTTCACTTGCGATGATTCAGGAATAGCTTGATTTCAAATGTGCTATCCAGTGAGGCATAAAAATTTACACAAAACGTTTTGTGAAACAGGTGAATGAGGTTAACAAATAGCTCGAATAATGAACTGATGCAGGCTGTGAAAGGTAACAGGAAAGGACCAACCATTTCGTACAACTCCTTACCTGTCTATACACTGTGCAGCCAGACAAGCAGTGGTTAATATTTCTTTAACATGGGTCAGCCAGCTAGAAGCTTCCAATTTGCTGAGCCATCTATCCATGTTGTGGGATTGGTCATTTGAAGCTTCTAC
This sequence comes from Chiloscyllium plagiosum, assembly GCF_004010195.1. Taxonomy (NCBI): domain Eukaryota; kingdom Metazoa; phylum Chordata; class Chondrichthyes; order Orectolobiformes; family Hemiscylliidae; genus Chiloscyllium; species Chiloscyllium plagiosum. The sequence goes on from NC_057712.1 coordinate 56,040,965, forward strand.
CAGTTTAATTAAACTTTCCTGAAGAATGTGATACCTGGTCAAAATAAAAACCATTATAAGTAAGCATTCTTGTTTCTTACTAAAAAGTCCTTTATTAGGCTTTGATTCTCGATACTTTGCTTAAAGAAAGCATTGAAATAACCCCAAACATTCACTTGCTTTTTTGTCCAAATTTCTTCATCAACCACAGCCAAAAAGGTTATAATTGTGGCACTAATGAGTGACGTACTCCACCACCACCACCTCTTCTCTCTTCAACCCATATCTCTAGCTTAGTGAGCGATACTTACTTCTTACCAACTTCTCTGATCCTTAAATGCATCTTTCATGAATTTGTAGTCTCACTCCCCAAGAACACCACACTTTTTTGAAAAAAAAATCTTCCTCAGTCACATTTGGATTTCCCAGGCTTTATACAGTTTCTATACAGGACTGGAATCAAATTTCCCCCTTTACTCTTCATGATTTGGATCACAAAGTTCATAAAGATCTGAAAACAGAGGCACAGGAATTTTGATGTGCCATTAGCTTGTGCCGATTGCTTCCAATGTAGGTAGCCAACCCCAAATGCACTTTTAAGTGACTGCATGCTTGAGCACAGGGTGCGAGAATGGATACCACAAGGTCATAAGCACAAGTCTAGCCTTCACCTCTTAAAAGCTTGGAACATTTTGACTGGAGCCAACACTATTAGTTATAAGTAATTTTGATCTGGGAAACGGCATATGGTAGAGGGAGAATGCCAAGGATGGAAAGTATTAAGAATTACAGTGTACCTATACAGATTCCTTGTCTTCAAGTCCCAGCTCCCACTAAATTTACAACCTCTTTAGGAGCATACATGATCATAGTGAATGGCAGAACAACCGAAAGGACACAAGTGATTAAAAAGAAAGTATGTTAATTCAATTACATCCTTTCAATTATAAAGGTGAGAAGTGAGGAGGCTGGATGATGATCCACACAGTTTGCACAATTAGTGACCTCTGTGCCAACATACAAATGCTACTGGAAGGATAGAAAGGGAGGCAAAAGAGGAGGGGGAGCGGTATTTTTGATAAGGGATAGCATTACAGCTGTGCTGAGGGAGGATATTCCCGGAAATACATCCAGAGAAGTTATTTGGGTGGAACTGAGAAATAAGAAAGGGATGATCACCTTATTGGGATTCTATTATACACACCCCAGTAGTCAGAGGGAAATTGAGAAACATACTTGTAAGGAGATCTCAGCTATCTGTAAGAATAATAGGGTAGTTATGGTAGGGGATTTTAACTTTCCAAACATCGACTGGGACTGCCATAGTGTTAAAGGTTTAGATGGAGAGGAATTTCTTAAGTGTGTACAAGACAATTTTCTGATTCAGCATGTGGATGTACCTACTAGAGAAGGTGCAAAACTTGACCTACTCTTGGGAAATAAGACAGGGCAGATGACTGAGGTGTCATGGGGGAGTACTTTGGGGCCAGCAACCATAATTCTATT